>NC_086455.1:35615154-35987749 GCF_028390025.1 Pseudophryne corroboree
TGGGACAGGTATGTGGAGGTGTAGATGATGTGGGACAGGTACAGTATGTGGAGGTGTAGATGATGTGGGACAGGTACAGTATGTGGAGGTGTAGATGATGTGGGACAGGTACAGTATGTGGAGGTGTAGATGATGTGGGACAGGTACAGTATGTGGAGGTGTAGATGATGTGGGACAGGTACAGTATGTGGAGGTGTAGATGGTGTGGGACAGGTACAGTATGTGGAGGTGTAGATGATGTGGGACAGTTACAGTATGTGGAGGTGTAGATGATGTGGGACAGGTATGTGGAGGTGTGAATGATGTGGGACAGGTATGTGGAGGTGTAGATGATGTGGGACAGGTACAGTATGTGGAGGTGTAGATGATGTGGGACAGGTACAGTATGTGGAGGTGTAGATGATGTGGGACAGGTACAGTATGTGGAGGTGTAGATGATGTGGGACAGGTACAGTATGTGGAGGTGTAGATGATGTGGGACAGGTACAGTATGTGGAGGTGTAGATGATGTGGGACAGGTACAGTATGTGGAGGTGTAGATGATGTGGGACAGGTACAGTATGTGGAGGTGTAGATGATGTGGGACAGGTACAGTATGTGGAGGTGTAGATGATGTGGGACAGGTACAGTATATGGAGGTGTAGATGATGTGGGACAGGTACAGTATGTGGAGGTGTAGATGATGTGGGACAGGTACAGTATGTGGAGGTGTAGATGATGTGGGACAGGTACAGTATGTGGAGGTGTAGATGATGTGGAACAGGTACAGTATGTGGAGGTGTAGATGATGTGGGACAGGTACAGTGTGTGGAGGTGTAGATGATGTGGGACAGGTACAGTATGTGGAGGTGTAGATGATGTGGGACAGGTACAGTATGTGGAGGTGTAGATGATGTGGGACAGGTACAGTATGTGGAGGTGTAGATGATGTGGGACAGGTACAGTATGTGGAGGTGTAGATGATGTTGGACAGGTACAGTATGTGGAGGTGTAGATGATGTGGGACAGGTACAGTATGTGGAGGTGTAGATGATGTGGGACAGGTACAGTATGTGGAGGTGTAGATGATGTGGGACAGGTACAGTATGTGGAGGTGTAGATGATGTGGGACAGGTACAGTATGTGGAGGTGTAGATGAAGTGGGACAGGTACAGTATGTGGAGGTGTAGATGATGTGGGACAGGTACAGTATGTGGAGGTGTAGATGATGTGGGACAGGTACAGTATGTGGAGGTGTAGATGATGTGGGACAGGTACAGTATGTGGAGGTGTAGATGATGTGGGACAGGTACAGTATGTGGAGGTGTAGATGATGTGGGACAGGTACAGTATGTGGAGGTGTAGATGATGTGGGACAGGTACAGTATGTGGAGGTGTAGATGATGTGGGACAGGTACAGTATGTGGAGGTGTAGATGATATGGTACAGGTACAGTATGTGGAGGTGTAGATGATGTGGGACAGTTACAGTATGTGGAGGTGTAGATGATGTGGGATAGGTATGTGGAGGTGTAAATGATGTGGGACAGGTATGTGGAGGTGTAGATGATGTGGGACAGGTACAGTATGTGGAGGTGTAGATGATGTGGGACAGGTATGTGGAGGTGCAGATGATATGGGACAGGTACAGTATGTGGAGGTGTAGATGATGTGGGACAGGTACAGTATGTGGAGGTGTAGATGATGTGGGACAGGTACAGTATGTGGAGGTGTAGATGATGTGGGACAGGTACAGTATGTGGAGGTGTAGATGATGTGGGACAGGTATGTGGAGGTGCAGATGATATGGGACAGGTACAGTATGTGGAGGTGTAGATGATGTGGGACAGGTACAGTATGTGGAGGTGTAGATGATGTGGGACAGGTACAGTATGTGGAGGTGTAGATGATGTGGGACAGGTACAGTATGTGGAGGTGTAGATGATGTGGGACAGGTACAGTATGTGGAGGTGTAGATGATGTGGGACAGGTACAGTATGTGGAGGTGTAGATGATGTGGGACAGGTACAGTATGTGGGGATGTAGATGATGTGGGACAGGTACAGTATGTGGAGGTGTGAATGATGTGGGACAGGTATGTGGAGGTGTAGATGATGTGGGACAGGTACAGTATGTGGAGGTGTAGATGATGTGGGACAGGTACAGTATGTGGAGGTGTAGATGATGTGGGACAGGTACAGTATGTGGAGGTGTAGATGATGTGGGACATGTATGTGGAGGTGTAGATGATGTGGGACAGGTACAGTATGTGGAGGTGTAGATGATGTGGGACAGGTACAGTATGTGGAGGTGTAGATGATGTGGGACAGGTACAGTATGTGGAGGTGTAGATGATGTGGGACAGGTACAGTATGTGGAGGTGTAGATGATGTGGGACAGGTACAGTATGTGGAGGTGTAGATGATGTGGGACAGGTACAGTATGTGGAGGTGTAGATGATGTGGGACAGGTACAGTATATGGAGGTGTAGATGATGTGGGACAGGTACAGTATGTGGAGGTGTAGATGATGTGGGACAGGTACAGTATGTGGAGGTGTAGATGATGTGGGACAGGTACAGTATGTGGAGGTGTAGATGATGTGGGACAGGTACAGTATGTGGAGGTGTAGATGATGTGGGACAGGTACAGTATGTGGAGGTGTAGATGATGTGGGACAGGTACAGTATGTGGAGGTGTAGATGATGTGGGACAGGTACAGTATGTGGAGGTGTAGATGATGTGGGACAGGTACAGTATGTGGAGGTGTGAATGATGTGGGACAGGTATGTGGAGGTGTAGATGATGTGGGACAGGTACAGTATGTGGAGGTGTAGATGATGTGGGACAGGTACAGTATGTGGAGGTGTAGATGATATGGGACAGGTACAGTATGTGGAGGTGTAGATGATGTGGGACAGGTATGTGGAGGTGTAGATGATGTGGGACAGGTACAGTATGTGGAGGTGTAGATGATGTGGGACAGGTACAGTATGTGGAGGTGTAGATGATGTGGGACAGGTACAGTATGTGGAGGTGTAGATGATGTGGGACAGGTACAGTATGTGGAGGTGTAGATGATGTGGGACAGTTACAGTATGTGGAGGTGTAGATGATGTGGGACAGGTATGTGGAGGTGTGAATGATGTGGGACAGGTATGTGGAGATGTAGATGATGTGGGACAGGTACAGTATGTGGAGGTGTAGATGATGTGGGACAGGTACAGTATGTGGAGGTGTAGATGATGTGGGACAGGTACAGTATGTGGAGGTGTAGATGATGTGGGACAGGTACAGTATGTGGAGGTGTAGATGATGTGGGACAGGTACAGTATGTGGAGGTGTAGATGATGTGGGACAGGTACAGTATGTGGAGGTGTAGATGATGTGGGACAGGTACAGTATGTGGAGGTGTAGATGATGTGGGACAGGTACAGTATATGGAGGTGTAGATGATGTGGGACAGGTACAGTAAGTGGAGGTGTAGATGATGTGGGACAGGTACAGTATGTGGAGGTGTAGATGATGTGGGACAGGTACAGTATGTGGAGGTGTAGATGATGTGGGACAGGTACAGTATGTGGAGGTGTAGATGATGTGGGACAGGTACAGTATGTGGAGGTGTAGATGATGTGGGACAGGTACAGTATGTGGAGGTGTAGATGATGTGGGACAGGTACAGTATGTTGAGGTGTAGATGATGTGGGACAGATACAGTATGTGGAGGTGTAGATGATGTGGGACAGGTACAGTATGTGGAGGTGTAGATGATGTGGGACAGGTACAGTATGTGGAGGTGTAGATGATGTGGGACAGGTACAGTATGTGGAGGTGTAGATGATATGGGACAGGTACAGTATGTGGAGGTGTAGATGATGTGGGACAGTTACAGTATGTGGAGGTGTAGATGATGTGGGACAGGTATGTGGAGGTGTGAATGATGTGGGACAGGTATGTGGAGGTGTAGATGATGTGGGACAGGTACAGTATGTGGAGGTGTAGATGATGTGGGACAGGTACAGTATGTGGAGGTGTAGATGATGTGGGACAGGTACAGTATGTGGAGGTGTAGATGATGTGGGACAGGTACAGTATGTGGAGGTGTGAATGATGTAGGACAGGTATGTGGAGGTGTAGATGATGTGGGACAGGTACAGTATGTGGAGGTGTAGATGATGTGGGACAGGTACAGTATGTGGAGGTGTAGATGATGTGGGACAGGTACAGTATGTGGAGGTGTAGATGATGTGGGACAGGTATGTGGAGGTGTAGATGATGTGGGACAGGTACATTATGTGGAGGTGTAGATGATGTGGGACAGGTACAGTATGTGGAGGTGTAGATGATGTGGGACAGGTACAGTATGTGGAGGTGTAGATGATGTGGGACAGGTACAGTATGTGGAGGTGTAGATGATGTGGGACAGTTACAGTATGTGGAGGTGTAGATGATGTGGGACAGGTATGTGGAGGTGTGAATGATGTGGGACAGGTATGTGGAGGTGTAGATGATGTGGGACAGGTACAGTATGTGGAGGTGTAGATGATGTGGGACAGGTACAGTATGTGGAGGTGTAGATGATGTGGGACAGGTACAGTATTTGGAGGTGTAGATGATGTGGGACAGGTACAGTATGTGGAGGTGTAGATGATGTGGGACAGGTACAGTATGTGGAGGTGTAGATGAAGTGGGACAGGTACAGTATGTGGAGGTGTAGATGATGTGGGACAGGTACAGTATGTGGAGGTGTAGATGATGTGGGACAGGTACAGTATGTGGAGGTGTAGATGATGTGGGACAGGTAGAGTATATGGAGGTGTAGATGATGTGGGACAGGTACAGTATGTGGAGCTGTAGATGATGTGGGACAGGTACAGTATGTGGAGGTGTAGATGATGTGGGACAGGTACAGTATGTGGAGGTGTAGATGATGTGGGACAGGTAGAGTATGTGGAGGTGTAGATGATGTGGGACAGGTACAGTATGTGGAGGTGTAGATGATGTGGGATAGGTACAGTATGTGGAGGTGTAGATGATGTGGGACAGGTACAGTATGTGGAGGTGTAGATGATGTGGGACAGGTACAGTATGTTGAGGTGTAGATGATGTGGGACAGGTACAGTATGTGGAGGTGTAGATGATGTGGGACAGGTACAGTATGTGGAGGTGTAGATGATGTGGGACAGGTACAGTATGTGGAGGTGTAGATGATGTGGGACAGGTACAGTATGTGGAGGTGTAGATGATATGGGACAGGTACAGTATGTGGAGGTGTAGATGATGTGGGACAGGTACAGTATGTGGAGGTGTAGATGATGTGGGACAGGTATGTGGAGGTGTGAATGATGTGGGACAGGTATGTGGAGGTGTAGATGATGTGGGATAGGTACAGTATGTGGAGGTGTAGATGATGTGGGACAGGTACAGTATGTGGAGGTGTAGATGATGTAGGACAGGTATGTGGAGGTGTAGATGATATGGGACAGGTACAGTATGTGGAGGTGTAGATGATGTGGGACAGGTACAGTATGTGGAGGTGTAGATGATGTGGGACAGGTACAGTATGTGGAGGTGTAGACGATGTGGGACAGGTACAGTATGTGGAGGTGTAGATTATGTGGGACAGGTACAGTATGTGGAGGTGTAGATGATGTGGGACAGGTACAGTATGTGGAGGTGTAGATGATGTGGGACAGGTACAGTATGTGGAGGTGTGAATGATGTGGGACAGGTATGTGGAGGTGTAGATGATGTGGGACAGGTACAGTATGTGGAGGTGTAGATGATGTGGGACAGGTACAGTATGTGGAGGTGTAGATGATGTGGGACAGGTACAGTATGTGGAGGTGTAGATGATGTGGGACAGGTACAGTATGTGGAGGTGTAGATGATGTGGGACAGGTACAGTATGTGGAGGTGTGAATGATGTGGGACAGGTACAGTATGTGGAGGTGTAGATGATGTGGGACAGGTACAGTATGTGGAGGTGTAGATGATGTGGGACAGGTACAGTATGTGGAGGTGTAGATGATGTGGGACAGGTACAGTATGTGGAGGTGTAGATGATGTGGAACAGGTACAGTATGTGGAGGTGTAGATGATGTGGGACAGGTACAGTGTGTGGAGGTGTAGATGATGTGGGACAGGTACAGTATGTGGAGGTGTAGATGATGTGGGACAGGTACAGTATGTGGAGGTGTAGATGATGTGGGACAGGTACAGTATGTGGAGGTGTGAATGATGTGGGACAGGTACAGTATGTGGAGGTGTAGATGATGTTGGACAGGTACAGTATGTGGAGGTGTAGATGATGTGGGACAGGTAGAGTATGTGGAGGTGTAGATGATGTGGGACAGGTGCAGTATGTGGAGGTGTAGATGATGTGGGACAGGTACAGTATGTGGAGGTGTAAATTATGTGGGACAGGTATGTGGAGGTGTAGATGATGTTAGACAGCTTGCATAGCTTATAAATATATATATATATATATATATATATATATATATATACACAAACAGAAAACCCAGCACTCATCTAAGTAAGCTCACTTATCCTCAACAATTCAATAAATCGTTTATATATATCATACATGCTGACATTCTGGCTGCTCTCTCCGGGACATAGCAGCAAGGTCAGCTTAGCAAGGGGGGGTGCTGTGACGTGAGGAGGGGGGTGGACCAGAGGTGGGATGGGGATGGGGCGGAGGCAGGGCGGGGTTACAGCGGCACCTCCTTTAAGCCAAGCCCCCGCTCTGTAATGCTGGGATCGCAGGCATGATTATACTGCAGGGTTCATGGCTATAATGACGCGATTCAGCAAGAATCGCGTCATCGACTGCCCAGACCGCCCACTTTACACACTTAGTGGGCGGACGGGCAGGGGCAACCTCAAGAATCGGGAGACTTGCCTGCACTTCCAGGGGGCCGGGAGGGTGACCCGATTTTCGGGAGCCTCCCGACCATTCCGGGAGAGTAGGCAAGTATTATATATATATATATATATATATATATATATATTAGGAATGAGCGGGTTCGGTTCACAGAGAATCGAACCCTACCAGACTTCACCATTCGAGCCCGGATCCGAGTCAGGCTCGGGTTTTCCCTCCTGACTCGGAAACCAGAACGAGGCAAAAAAACATCATAATCCCGCTGTCAGATTCTCGCAGGGTTTGGAATTGGATTCAATATATGGAGCTGCACGTCCCCGCCATTTTAACTCCGGCATTGGAGAGTGTAGAGAGAGGACGTGTCTCTGTTCTCTCAGTGTCCGTGTCTTGTGCTGTAGTTGTCCAGTCAGAGTGGTTGTGTCCTCTTGCTGACATATGTCCAGTGCTGCGGTATTGTGCTGCATCAGTTCAGTGGTAGTGTATTGTGCTGCATCAGTCCAGTGGTAATGTCCTGTGCATCAGCCATCAGTCATTCCAGTGACCAGACAGTCACAGTGGTATACTCTGCTGCCATATGTCCATTGCTGTTCTGTTGTCCTGCATCAGTCCAGTGCTGCTGTAAAGGGTGCTGTATTGTGCTGCATCAGTTCAGTGTTGCTGTGTTGTCCTGCATCAGACCAGTGGTAGTGTCCTGTGCATCAGCCATCAGTCATTCCAGTGACCAGTCACAGTGGTATACTCTGCTGCCATATGTCCAGTGCTGCTGTATAATGATAACAAGTCCCTTACAGTGTTGCTGTGTTGTCCTGCATCAGTCCAGTGGTAATGTCCTGTGCATCAGCCATCAGTCATTCCAGTGACCAGGCAGTCACAGTGGTATACTCTGCTGCCATATGTCCAGTGCTGTCGTATAATAATAATAACAACAAGTCCCTTACAGTGTTGCTGTGTTGTCCTGCATCGGACCAGTGGTAGTGTCCTGTGCATCAGCCGTCAGTCATTCCTGTGCCGCATATTGTATTATATAACTCCAGTAAAATAATGGTGAACAAAAATTTGGAGGATAAAATAGGGAAAGATCAAGAACCACTTCCTCCTAGTGCTGAAGCTGCTGCCACTAGACATGACATTGACGATGAAATGCCATCAACGTCGTCTACCAAGGACGATGCCCAATGTGATAGTAGAGGGCATGTAAAATCCAAAAAGCCAAAGTTCAGTAAAAAGACCCAAAAAAAAGACATTTAAATGGAGGAGAAACGTAAACTTGCCAATATGCCATTTACGACACAAAGTGGTAAAGAACAGCTAAGGCCCTGGCCTATGTTCATGATTAGTGGTTCAGCTTCACATGATGATGGAAGCCCTCAACCTCCATTTTACCATTTAATTCCAGTGATTTGGACGTATAATTCCAGTGATTTGGATGTATAATTCCAGTGATTTTGCAGTATAATTCCAGTGATTTTGCAGTATAATTCCAGTGATTTGGACATATAATTCCAGTGATTTTGACATATAATTCCAGTGATTTTGCAGTATAATTCCTGTGATTTTGCCATTTAATTCCAGTGATTTGGACGTATAATTCCAGTGATTTGGACGTATAATTCCAGTGGGAATTGTTTGTGTCGCTTGGCTTTGTCATACAGCTACCTCATTGCACCTCTTCGATATCTTTGCAAGAGGTGCTGTTTGGGGCCTAGTTTTTGAAAAGTGCCATCCTGTATGACACTGCCGTATGAGTCCAGGGGTACTGCTGTATTAGTCCTGGAGTACTGCCGTATAAATCCACCAATTGCAGAATTTTTGAAAAATGACAGCAGCTTACAGGTGATGCTGTCAGTGGACCGAACAGTTGCGGCCCACTTTCAACATTCAGCCACTGCGTGACACTACTAGATGGGCCAGGTGGTTGTGTTGCTTAGCTTAGTCATACAACAACCTCGGTGCACCTCTGCTACATCTTTGCATGAGGTGCTGTTTGGGGCCTTTTTTTGGATATCTGCCCTCCTGTCTGCCACTGCAGTGCCACTCCTAGATGGGCCAATTGTTTGTGTCGCTTGGCTTAGTCATACAGCTACCTCATTGCACCTCTTCTACATCTTTGCATGAGGTGCTGTTTGGGGCCTTTTTTTGGATATCTGCCCTCCTTTCTGCCACTGCAGTGCCACTCCTAGATGGGCCAATTGTTTGTGTCACTTGGCTTAGTCATACAGCTACCTCATTGCCCTCTTCTAAATATTTGCATGAGGTGCTGTTTGGGGCCTAGTTTTTGAAAAGTGCCATCCTGTCTGACACTGCAGTGCCACTCCTAGATGGACCAGGTGTTTGTACCACACACTTATGTCCTTTAGCTTAGTCATACAGCTGCCTCGGTGCAACCTTTTGGCCTAAAAACAATATTGTGAGGTGTTCAGAAAAGATTGGAAATGAGTGGAAATTAATGTTATTGAGGTTAATAATACCGTAGGATCAAAATTACCCCCAAATTCTGTGATTTTAGCTGTTTTTATGTTTTGTTTTTTCCAAAAATCATCCAGATATAAAACCAAAACCAAAACATGAAAGGGTGGATTTGGCAAAACCAAGCCAAAACCAAAACACGAAAGTAGAATTAGAACCAAAACCAAAACACAAACCACGAAAAGTTCCAGCCGCACATCTCTAATATATATATGATGTGCATACTGTATAAGAACATTTATGTGATTTAGTTATGGCTGTAATAGATTTAAGTAAGTATAGGAATATCAGGACTTTTCAACTCGAGTGCACACTTTAAGATAAGAACTGATTGTTTGGCCGACCAAGGCAACGTCACTGATTTCTAACTTGAAGTAGATCTTATGCTCCAACATGCACCTGCCACCCTGTTATATAATGCACCTCACCAAGTTTTGTAAAATACTTCATACTGAACTGCAACTTTTTTTTCTACAGGCTCCAAAATGATTTTCCTGTCTTTCTACAGTTTTTAGGCCTACTACATCAATTATATTTTCTGCTTTCACACTGCTCCAGTTACACACATTAGTTTTATTAGTTTTCTGTAGTCATTTGTTATTGGATCAAACTATGGACTCTGGTGGTCATTCCGAGTTGTTCGCTCGTTGCCGATTTTCGCTATATTGCGATTAGTCGCTTACTGCGCATGCGCAAGGTTCGCAGAGCGCATGCGGTTAGTTATTTTACACAAAAGTTAGGCATTTTACTCACGGCATAACGAGGATTTTTCATCTTTCTGGTGATCGTAGTGTGATTGACAGGAAGTGGGTGTTTCTGGGCGGAAACTGGGCGTTTTCTGGGCGTGTGGGGAAAAATGCTGGCGTTTCTGGGGGAAAAGCGGGAGTGTCTGAAGAAACGGGGGAGTGTCTGGGCGAACCCAGTGTTTGTGACGTCAAACCAGGAACGAAACTGACTGAACTGATCGCAATGGCTGAGTAAGTCTGGAGCTACTCAGAAACTGCTAAGAAATTTCTATTTGCAATTCTGCGAATCTTTCGTTCGCAATTCTGCTAAGCTAAGATACACTCCCAGAGGGCGGCGGCTTAGCGTGTGCAATGCTGCTAAAAGCAGCTAGCGAGCGAACAACTCGGAATGAGGGCCTCTATTCAGCATCAGTTGCAGTTTTGCTAAATTAGCAAAACTGCAACTGCTTGCGATCGCATACTGGGGGCCACCCAGCACAAAGCAAGGCCACCTAGCATGCTAATGGCGGCCAGCAATGCGATCTCAATTTAATTGCGATTGCATCGCTGGATAAGTGAAAGGCCCTTCCCCAATGCTTGCGTAGCCTGGCTGCAAAAGCACTCGGGCCGCTCCTGTTTTCTCCGTCACAGCGGCTGCCCTGAAAACAACCCGGACACCCCCCCCCCCATTTGGGCCGCAATGGCCCCGCAACACCGCATCACTCCCCCTGCGAATGGCGCTGCCCGTCAATCAGGCAGAGGCGTTTGCATTACTGAGATGCAGTCACATCTCCCTGCTCATGCGGGCACTGCACATGTGCACTACCCTTAAAAAATGGGAAAATGTGATCGCATCTCAGCAGCGTATTCCACTGAATAAGGCCCTATATTTCCAGAGTATTTAATTAAAACTTCACTTTGGGTTTTTTTTTTGTACACATTAAATTCAGCTGAGATTTTTATTTTATTTTTTTCCACCAAAAACGCTGGCCATTTTCCCCCAGTACTGCATTGTAAAGGGCCCTACACATTGAGCGATCCACCGCCGAGCTGCCCGACGGCGGATACGGCCGATGGGTGACCCGGCGGGGGGGGGGGGGGGCAGTGACGTGGGGAGTGAAGTTTCTTCACTTCCCCCGTCATCCGGGGGCACCAGCGATGAACGAGCGCAGGGCCGCGCATCGTTCATCGCTTGTGCCTCCACACTGAAAGATATGAACGATATCTCGTTCATTAATGAACGAGTTCGTTCATATCTTTGAGTATTATCGCCCAGTATGTAGGGCCTATAAGATCCATGATGGTAAGGGGTCACTTTAGGTATGACAATAGTTTATCTGTCCTTAAGAATATGCATCACAACATTACAACTGGGCTGAGCAAAAGCAGTTCTAGTGAAATTAATGCTGACTACGAGCTGATTACTGCAATCCCCCAAGATGGTCTTCATGACCTGGCTAACACGCTCTTCAGAATAAGGCCTGAAATTTGCATGCTTTTATACATATGCGCAATCCGGATGCATAGACGCTAATAAAAACAAAAATCTCACCAATAACAAGGATGCACTTGTGCTAATAGGCCCTACACACTGGGCGATAATGCTCAAAGATATGAACAATCTCGTTCATTAATGAACGAGATACCATTCATATCTTTCAGTGTGGAGTCACCAGCGATGAACGATTCGCGGCCCCGCGCTCGTTCATCGCTGGTGCCCTGTCGCCTGTGCATGCAGGCCAATACGGACGATCTCGTCCATATTTGCCTGCACTTCTATGGAGCCGGGTGATGGGGGGAATGAGGAAACTTCACTCCCCCCGTCACTGTCCCCCCCCCCGCGCGCCGCTGGGTTGTCCGTCGTCCGTATCCGCCGTCGAGCAGCTCGGCGGCGTATCGCTCAATGTGTAGGGCCCTTAACTCTATTCATAATAACACCCAAATCTTTACCAACCTGATAAAGGCGGGATGCAGTCAATTTACCTACAATCAAAATCCCGACGGTCAAAATCCCAACAACCACTGACCGATGGTCAAAATCTCGACAAGGTCAAAATATCGCCATTTTAAATACCAACAAGGTCAAAATACTGACATTTAAAATGTCAAATGGTTAAAAAGTCGACATGAGTTTTTCCTGATTTTTTTTTATTGAAATCGACTTGTTCATACTTTACCATCCCAGTGGACCTGGAGGTGGAATATAATAGTGTGCCGAACGCAGCAAGGCCTGTCGACATTTTAAATGTCTGTATTTTTACCTTGTCGGTATTTTATATGTCTGTATTTTGTCCTTGTCAGTTTTTTGACCTTGTCGGGATTTTATATGTCGGTATTTTATATGTCAGTTTTTTGACCTTGTCGGGATTTTGATTGTAGATATTTCATACTGATCCTGATAAAGGCAGCTGATTAGTAAATGATCATTTTGATTGCATGCTGAATAAATGAAGCAGACCTAACAGCATATTAAGAAACCTTTGAAGCTGAGAATTAGCTGCCAAACAGGAACATGACTGTAGCCTCGCCCCGACTGGCTTTCTATCGGGAACATTATTAATTTCTAGTAGCAGGTTATTATTATTTGATTATAAATAAAAAAAATTCTAATCGCCGGTGCCACTCATTATGCATAACTTGTTTCATCTGTCGTACCTGCCCTGCCACACACAGAACTAATTAAATTCCATCTGTCTTATTTGGAAAATTCCAATCTGCACCTCAGGTTCATATAGGATGTGATAAAATCGTTCAAACTCGCAAAGCGATAATTGAATACACTGTAGGGCTGTATTAAGTATCACATGCAGGGACAGAGCGTTGTGAGAAAACTCTGTCCCTGCGAATCCTCTCTGCACATTTCTCAGGGTATTTTTCACAAAACAAAACCCTTCGTACTGTATGTGCTGTGCGTGCGCCGCCGACACCACTGCAGCTAGGTACCCCACACCCCAAGGGTCGGACTGGCCTACAGGGGAACAGGGGAAACCACCGGTGGGCCCCACTACCTGTGGGCCCTCCTCCTCCTCTAGGGATCAGGTTCCAGACTCTATCCTAGTGCACTGGATGTATGCATATACTTATGTTACATTATACTTCACAAGAATATGGTTTATTATATATTTACCAAGTGGAACAGAACATGTACTCTGTAACGTTAGTCAAATCTCTCTGGTGGCTGGCCACGCCCCAGTGGAGCCTGGCCACACCCTTAAGCATGGGCCCGTACAACAGCATCCCCCCGGTGGGTCCTTCATGCCCCAGTCCGACACTGCACACCCCCTTGCATCTACCCAGTGATCGGTGACCTGGTGAGCTCCTCTGCAACTCCAGTCATCTGACTTTCAGCTCTGTGACTCCGTCATGTGATGTCTCCGTCTGAGATGCCAGTTTACAGCAGATATCAAATGTCCGGGGTCAAAGAGAAGGAAGCCGATGATCAGATGACCGGAGTCACGGAGGAGATCACCAGGTCACCGATCACTGCACCGGGAGCCTGCATGTAACTTTTTTTTTTTAGGGTGCTCAGCCTGTGGTCTTATTAGGCACTGCCTGTCAGAGCGGAGAAGGAGCCGGGGAACTGGAGAGAAGCTGTGATAACACCGTTTCAAGATCGTGCTCAGGTTTTGCCACCAAACTCGGATCCTAAAATGAGGCAAAACATCATCATCCCACTGTCGGATTCTCGCAGGCCTTTGGATTCCATATAAGTCCCGGTGATTGACACTATTTTCACTCCGGCTGTGGAGATTGTACTGAATGGACTTGTCGGTCTCAGTGCTGGGTTGTGCAGCGTGGGGCGTGTGTATAGAGGCTGCTGTGAGGCTGGTGTATCAATCCAGGGGTGCTTTGTCTGTCGTCTGCTGTATCTGACAAGGGGTGCTGTGTCCTCCCGGGGTGCTCTGTCCACCTAGGGGTGATCTGTCCATACATTGAGGGGCTCTGCTCCAGTGATAATTAAAAACCCAGTATACTGTGTACATCCAGGGACTGGTGCGTCCTATCAGTATCAGTCCAGGGGTGCTGTATCTGTCGTCTGCTGTATCTGACAAGGGGCTGGTGGTTCCTCTAGGGGTGATCTGTCCATTCATCCAGGAGCTCTGCCCCAGTGTTAAAAAAAATAAAACTAATATTTAATTAATTTAAAATAGAAAAAAAAAGCCCCAGTATACATCCAGGGGCTGCTGTGTCTGTACTGCTCTGTCCGTCCATCCAGGGGCTGCTGTGTCTGTACTGCCCTGTCAGTCTATCCAGGGGCTGCTGTGTCTGTACTGCCCTGTCAGTCTATCCAGGGGCTGCTGTGTCTGTACTGCTCTGTCCGTCCATCCAGGGGCTGCTGTGTCTGTACTGCCCTGTCCGTCCATCCAGGGGCTGATGTGTCTCTACTGCCCTGTCAGTCTATCCAGGGGCTGCTGTGTCTGTACTGCCCTGTCAGTCTATCCAGGGGCTGCTGTGTCTGTACTGCTCTGTCCGTCCATCCAGGGGCTGCTGTGTCTGTACTGCCCTGTCAGTCTATCCAGGGGCTGCTGTGTCTGTACTGCTCTGTCCGTCAATCCAGGGGCTGCTGTGTCTGTACTGCTCTGTCCGTCCTTCCATCCAGGGGCTCCTGTGTCTGTACTGCCCTGTCAGTCTATCCAGGGGCAGCTGTGTCTGTACTGCTCTGTCCGTCCATCCAGGGGCTGCTGTGTCTGTACTGCTCTGTCCATCCTTCCATCCAGGGGCTGCTGTGTCTGTACTGCTCTGTCCATCCTTCCATCCAGGGGCTGCTGTATCTGCACTGCTCTGTCCATCCTTCCATCCAGGGGCTGCTGTGTCTGTACTGCCCTGTCAGTCCATCCAGGGGTTCCTCCCCAGTGTAAAATTAGAATAATGAAAGCTAAAAAGTCTAAAATATAATTATAAACATTTTATATATTTTTTGTTTATTCTGTACGCCAGTGTACTATACAATTTTTATGTTATTTTCATAAGGACTGTGACACTGCCGGTCAGACCACAGTGTATTTTTATTTCGTACTCATACATGTATTTTGCGGCTCTGGGTGAAGATGCTACCATAGTAATATATTTTATTTTGTACTCATATGGGGCCTAATTCAGACCTGATCGCTCGCTAGGAGTTTTTTGTAGTCCTGTGTTTGCATAGTCGCCGCCCATAGGGTAGTGTATTTTCACTTTGCAAGTGTGCAAACGCATGTGTAGCAGAGCTGTACCAACAGATTTCATGCAGTATCTGAGTAGCCCAGGACTTACTCAGCCGCTCCGAACACTTCAGCCTGTCCGGGACCGAAACTGACGTCAGGAACCCTCCCTGCAAAACGCTTGGACACGCCTGCATTTTTTCAAACACTCCCAGAAAACGGTCAGTTGACACCCACAAACGCCTTCTTCTTGTCAATCTCCTTGTGAACGCCCATGCAAATGGTTCCTATGCACAAACCCATCGCTGAGCGGCAATTCGCTTTGTACCCATGCAATGCGCCTGCGCATTGCGGTGCATATGCATGCGCAGTTTAGACCTGATCGCCTGCAGTACGAAAACTCAGCCTAGCTATTAGGTCTGAATTAGCCCCATTGTGCGACACTGTTGGTGAAATTAAACCACAGTGTTTGATTGCTATTTCTGACTCCTACACATATTATGTGACTCTGTGGGTGAATGTGGTACCACAGTAATATATTTTATTTTGTACTCATAAACATATTGTGTGACACTGTTGGTGAAATTAAACCGCAGTGTTTGATTACTATTTCTTGCTCATGCATATATTGTGAGACACTGTGGGTGAAAGTGGTACCACAGTAATATATTTTATGTCATACTCATACACGTATTGTGTGACACTGTAGGTGAAAGTAAACTGTAGTGTTAGATTATTAATTCTGACTCATACACGTATTGTGACATTATAGGTGGTACATTTTTTGTACAAATTGTGGTGTGTGCTGTTCCCCACTTGGTTCGTGTTTGTTGATAGATATGGAGGACAACATTTGATTGGATAGCTGGAAGCACATACTAGTGATGCATGTGCTGCCACCAGTCATGATGATACTAGTCCTTCAATGTCATCTACTAAGGCCGATGCCCAAGGGCATAGACGGCTTAAGTCAGGTCATGTAAAATCAAAGAAAAGTTGGATTAGTAAAAAGTCAGATTAGTGTAATAACCAATAAAAATTGTTGTCTATGCAATAAAGACCGTAACAAATACCCCAAATGACTAATTTAATTTTTTTTTAAATCAAACAATTTAAATTAAATTACTAATCAATCCTTCCTTCCATTACAAACATAGGGCCCAATTCAGACCTGATTGCTGCTGTGTGTTTTTGGTGCACAGCAGGCGATTATTGATTGACTGGATTGACTGCGCATGCGTATGCACAGCAATGTGCACGCGCGTCGACAAACTGGTGCAAAAATTTTGATCGCACAGCCATTCGCATGCTGATTGACAGGAAGAGGACATTTGTGGGGGGAAACTGGCCATATTCTGGGAGTGTCAGGAAAAACGCAGGCGTTCCCAAGCGTTTTCTGGGAGGGTGTGTGATGTCAACTCCGGGCCCGATCAGCCTGATCTTTTTGCACTGTAGAAGTACTGGGCTGCGCACAGATTGCACACACTGGAAAAATCATTCGATGGTTAGTGTGATGCGAACAGATTTGCAGCTGTCCGCTGACTGAGGGACATTTACGCATGGCGTAAACATGCGATCGCACACTTGCACGAGGTGAACTTACACTCCCCTTGGGTGGCGACTACCTGATCGCATGACAACAAAATTAGCAGTCCAGCGATCAAGGTCTGAATCGGCCCGATTCTCTACCTCCCTTGATCTAGTTATTGATAAAGATGTGTCAGACCATTTTTGGGGATTTTGGTTTCATATTTTTTATTTACATTTACAAAACAAATCACATGATTTGGCTTTTTTTTGTTCCTAGAGTATTAACTCCAATAACATTAATTTCCAAGCATTTCCAGGCACTTTTGATAAAAATACAAACAATGAAATATATATATTGTACAATATATATTTTTACATGCTATAATGACCTGTACAGATTATTTTCAGCCTCAATGTAGGATCAGTTCCTGAAAGCTATGTTTGACCTTGAGAAGGTTCCACCTCTTGGAGTAGTTTGGGAAAAACGGGTGGAGTGCCTCAGGTTGCCTCAGCCAGCTTTATGCAAGGTATGTAGTACCATATAAATAAATATGTATTCTTTTGACCAATATACACAACTAATTTTTGTATTAAGTAAACATATTTCCACTTTATTGAAGATCTGACGCTGGATGAAAACAATATTGTGAGGTAGTCAATATTCATTGGAAATGACTGAAAATGGATGTTTTTGAGGGTAATTTACTGTAGGAACAAAAACAAGACAAAATTCTGTCATTTTAGCTGATTTTATGATTTAAAAAAAAATACAGATCCAAAAAATCCGCAAGGGCGGTTTTGGCAAAAACCAATACGGATCTAAAACGCAAAGGAGATACAGATCCAAACCCCAAGATTTGGGCCGGCACACATCTTTTGTGAAGTACTGTAACGCTTAGCTTTTTTATGGCTAATTTGGACAGTGGCACATTGGGAAGGAAAACAAGCCTGAAAAAATGATGGAAGCAGCCTAATGGGGGAGGAGTCTGTTGATGCGGTGGGTTCTGTTGAGGAGGGCAGGATCCCTCCTCATTCGGCCTGATTTTGAGTTGGACGCGGTTGTGGCCATCCTTGCATATTTTTCATCTGGACCTTTATGCTACTGCCGCTACAATGCTGTTCCCTTGTGTACATCCAAAGGATTAAGACGTGTACTTACAGTAGTCAGTGCCAGTCACAGTGAAGCCACTGAGCCATTGCAGTCACACAGTCTGCAACTGACTCAGCTGAGCTCACGGAAGTCCTAGATTTTACTGGGAGGGGGGCTTCAGTCCATAGGTAAAATCCGCACCTGGTCACATAAACCATATATTCATTAAACAGAGTTTAGAGTTCCCCTCTCTGTTGGATTGTCCGGATTTCCCCCCACTATCAGAAGAGGCCATGGAGAGGGAAATACAGAGTGTCTATTTTAAAGCAACATTGGTGCTGTCTTGTAATGAATGCAGAATGGAAATAATACACAGTTATTAAATATGCAGCATGGTCTGTCCCTAAAAACTCACGTTGCTCTGTAATAGGGAGACCAAATGAGTGGGTTCTCCTTGCGAGATCAGAAATCAGCATCTGGCTGGTCAGCAGTGGAGTCACCATGGGGGAGAACACAAAAAATAGTGTCACCTACGACTGCCAAAGAGTACCAACCTTGTGCTGAAAGCAATGGGGCTCTTGCTCATGCACCCTGGGCTGCGGATATGGCCGGACTGGCCATTTGGCACCTCTGGCACATGCCAGAAGGTCCGATGGGCAGGTGGGCCGAACCGGTCACTCAGAGAGCCGGGAAGGCTGCGCGCAGTGCAGCCTCCAGCCCTCTGGTTCCATGGTCTCCATGGAAATGGGGGCATGCCATGAGTCCACGCCCCTAGACTCGCGGCATACCCCTGCCCCCCAGCAACCGTCGCCATGGTAATGGGGTCATGCCACGAGTCCACGCCCCCATGACTCATGGTACGCCCCCATATGTGGTGCGGCGCGCCCCCTGTGACGTGTGCGCGCCCCCCCGTGACGCGCACACGCGCCTTCACGAAAGCTAGGGCCGAATTAAGGTCCCAGTCCGTCGCTGGCTGCGGAACTCGGGTAGTGAAAAGGGTCTGTGGTGAAATCCTTGCCATACCATGGTCCAAGTAAAATGAGCAGGGATCTCAAAGTAAAAATGTATTCCAGCAAATTTCAGTTTTACATTTTGGGAGACACTGGTCGCTGCACGGCTAAAGCTGTGACATGCTAAATGCTAGTGTGACATTTGCTACACCTGTAGGTGGAGGCATACAGTACAATGGCCACATTTTCAGCTTTTTCTTGCCTAAGCAGACAGATTAAACACTGTAGCCAATACTCTGAATACACTACAGATGGAATACATACCTATACCGGCTGACGGGATGCCGGTTGTCACTTTACCGACAGCAGCATCCCGTCAGCTGGAATTCCGGCAGCAAGTCCCCTCGCGGGCTTACTGTGCTCCCCATGCTTCACTCACCACAGGTGAGAACGAGTGGGAACACGGGGCTGGGGTCAAGATTCCAATGCCGGCATTCCCCGGCTGTCGGGATTCTGGCGTCGGTATCCTGAATGCCAGGATCCTGACAGGCAGTATATTATCCCCTACATACAAACAAAAGATGTAGAACAGTGGTTCCCAATCTTGGGGGGCTGCTGTATCAAGCAGTAAAATGAGTGGAGAAGTGGACCAGTGGAGAAGTTGCCCATAGCGACCAGTCAACTACTACCCCTCATGTGTACTTGAGAAATGGTACCTTGATGCTGATTGGTTGCTATGGGCAATATCTCCACTCTTTTCACTGTTTGATACATCAAACAGGGGGGGGGGGGGGGGGGCAGATGTACTAAGGAGCTATTCATGAAGCAGTGAAAAGGGTGGAGAAGAGAGCCTGTGGAGAACTTGCCCATGGCAACCAGTCAGCTGCTCCTTACAATTGTATAGCATGCAAATTGTAAATGTTACTTCAATGCTGATTGGTTGTCATTGGCAACTTCTCCACTGGCTCACTTTTCACTGCTTTATGAATAGACCTTTAAAAGGCCCATGCACACTAGCCTATTTTGAGCTCAAACTCGGCTAATTTGTATGGCCGGGCGATAAGCGGTGATGCGCTCTCCCACATCATCACTGGCCACCGCCGTCCGTCAGGCTGTTTTACCAGCCGAGTGAACCGCTTTCCACAGTCTCCTACTGTGGAAAGTGGTTCTCCCCCCGTGAACATCACTGGGCACAGGAAAAATCGCTCAGTGTGTATGCACTGAGCTATTTTCCTGCCAGCGATGTTCACATCATCTCCCAGCATACAAACTGGGCAAAAATGCCCAGTGTGTATGGACCTTAAGTCTTGGAGAGTGATATATTGAAGAGAGAAATAGCACCAGCCAATCTCCTCCTAATTGCCATGTTACAGGCTGTGTTTGAATAATGACAGGAGCTGATTGGTTGGTATCTCTCCATTTTATCACTTTCCAACTCTAAGTACATCTGCCCCCCAGCGGCAGGATGTAATAAACCTGAAAATGTGGGCAAAACTCTTTATATGCAGATTTCTGAGTTTTGGCTGCATTCCCATATGTATCAATCTCCAGAATGCGATACATTCTAGAGCTTGGATCCTGTGGGCAATGTCATCTTTAGATGGTGTTGTCCAATAGAAGCTTATTGGCTTCTTTTCACCTGGATCCCAATGGTGAGGGTCAATCTGTGCATGCGCTGAAGGACTCTCGGGTCATGAAACTGGAGAGAGCTATCCTTTGTGATTTTAATTACATTTATAGGAACATAGCGGCGTTATTAATGCTGATATGTACACAATAAGAGGCAGGATGTATAATATCCACGATGCGATTCATAGCACCATCCACCCTATGTCTTAAAGCCCCTCCAACAGTTCCAGCAAGCCCTGGCACAAGGGAGTGGTCATGGCCAAATGGAGGAGGCATGTCCAGACCCCCTCCATTAAAAAATCTAATAATGATAGCACTCCACACAGGGGGGTGCGGGTGTCGCGGTCGCGGGGTGCCGGTGTTATGGGATGCGGAGTGTGATCGCTTGCACTCCACACACGCAGGGAGAGAGAAGACAGGTTGCCCCTGCAGCTGCCTCTCTCCCCAGCTAAACACACAGCACTGAGCAGCATGTGCTGGGCTGAAGAGAGAGGCGGCTGCAGCAGCAGCAGTCAGTTCTCTCTATCACTGTCAGCTCTCTGTAACGAGGAAGGGGAGGGGGGACAGCTGGACTGCCCCCCCCCCCCCTCTCGGCACCACTGTCCACTGGACCAGGGTTTAAGTATACCCTGCCTTAAGCACTAGTGTCTTAATTAGTACAAAAGTTAGATTTATCAATCTGTGCTGAAGCATGGCTATCCTTAACACCAATATTTTTAGGGTGCCTTGAGGGGATCCAGTCTGAAGATCGACACTTTCTGGGTCGACAATGTTTAGGTGGTCAACTATAGGTCGACAGTCACTAGGTCGACAGGGTTGGAAGGTCGACAGGGTTTCTATTTCTAGGTCGACATGTGCTTGGTCAACAGGTCAAAAGGTCGACATGATTTTATTTATTTTTTGAACTTTTTCATACTTAACGATCCACGTGGACTATCTGTGCCGAGCAAAGCGGTAGCAGAGCGAGGCACCTTGCCCGAAGCATGGCGAGCGGACACAGTGCAGTAATTGGGGTTCCAGGTCACTCTACGAAGAAAACGACACAAAAACCCCTCATGTCGACCTTTTGATCTGTCAACCTAGCACATGTCGACCTAGAAACCCTGTCGACTTTCCAACCCTGTCGGCCTAGTGACTGTCGACCTATAGTGGTCGACATAAACATTGTCGACCTAGACACTGACAATATAATGATACACACCCGCCTTGAGGACCGAGTTTGACCTGATGTAAAGTCCTAGTTTCAGCTCACATGCAGATATTTCAAATTCAATCATAGCAAAACTCAACAGAGTACAATATGGATTCTGGAATATATGGGAAATGGTTGGATAGCAGCTTCCTGTTGCTCCATATGAGTGTAAACCATGGCTCTGTATATTTGCCTCTTATGTATGGTAAAATATTTGCCAGGATTATAAATAGCTCTCAAATTGCATGTCAGACATGGGAACATAACTATCTGTTCTGAAAATACATGATTTAATAGACCTCTATATAATGTCCCTTACAAATTAGCATGCAACGTACATATCCAGGAATATTACATTTAGCAAGGATATATAAAACAAATATAGTCCAAAATAATGTATAGAGTGCCTGAGTTTATCTAATTAACTCCACGGTCATGACATTTATGTGAATTGACTTCTAATATCTGGCTCTGCAATGCTATTAAAATGTCATCTTACTTTATTGCATAGAACCTCCCACAAATTTGACATAATCATAGTAATTATTACAAAATTGAAATGACTGTTATTAACCGGCAGTTTATCTTATATGTTTCATTTTGGTCTTTGCTGAGCAATTATTTTGTTAGGAATTTTATACATGATATTTAGATCAGTGATCACTTGCAGGACACACCTTTGCTGGACTGGATTCCATAGTCTTAGATATATGACACAACACCTATTCTGTCAGTATAAATACAGCACAACTGTCATCCAAACTTCAGAGCCTACTGCTACTTGTCCAAGTAAGTAAGTAACCTCTTCCATCACTAGATGCTCTCTGCTTTTTATTTAATAGAGGTTCAGGCCGCTTTTTAGCAATGTTCACAAGGTTATGCTGAAGATTGGGTTGCTTCCTAAATTATATAATACACTGTTGGGGAATATTCAATTTTCAGGGATAGCTGTGAAATGCCGCTGGAATGGTTGTGCAAAGGAATTTTGTGTTCGGTAACACCGCCAGTTTTTTTCATTGTATCAGATATAGGTATGCAGAAAAATTAGCGATGGTAGGGTACCATATTCTACTGTGATGTGTACAGCGGAACATTGCAGCGTCAGCTTGCGGGAAATTGAAACTCCCTCAATGAATAACTGTACTACTTGGAATTGCATGAAACATTACCATAGGATTGGAGTAATGGTTTATTTGACAAAATACGATATATGTTCTGATATTTAAAATTACAAGCATCAATATGATACTGTACGATGATATTAATATATATATATATATATATATACACACACAGACAAACACACAGTGGATAATATATATATATATATATATATATATATATACACACACACAGCGGCACTCAGAGTTCTTAAATAGTGTTTGTAATTCAAAACATCAACAGTGACACCAACGTTTTGGGGCCACACCAGGTGGACAAAAGGGCGGTGTGGCCCCGAAACGTTGATGTCACTGTTGATGTATTGAATTACAAACACACTATTTAAGGACTCTGAGTGCTGCTGTATTTCTTCAGTGTCATGGCTATACCTTTAACAGAGGGCACCGAAGCAGCAATACCAATACAGAGGGAGAGCCGGTCCGACAGGAAATTGTATGTATATGTGTATATATATACATATATATATATATATATATATATATAGTACTGTTTAATAAAGGAAGGGTACTGGCACTTTGAAAAAAAGATAACATAAGTCACATAAACTGCCTATTAAGTAGCTGGAATGGACTTGTCTAGTCTTTCCCAAACATTACAGTCCAGGTTTTCAGGATATCCATGCTTGAGTCCAGATGGTTAAATCAAATTGGCTGAGATACTAATTAAGTCACCTGCGCTCAAATATGGATATCCTTAACACCTGGACTGTAATGGCAGAGGTTAGGAACCTCTGAACTAGTCTGATGATACAAGTTACAGGGAAGTGTTAAAAAATACCAGCAATGACAGAAGAGCCCCCTGTTTCCATGGGGGAAATGGCGCCTGTATTTAGTACCCTTTAGAATCCCCATCATTTTGATAGATAAAATGTAAGCTTCTCAATCAAAAACATTACTATGCTTCAACTAACAGAGTATTTGCTATTTCTGAACAGTTACAGACCCAATATAGTGGTAAATTTACAAAGATTGGAGTTCTATTTAAGATGGGATGCTGACTATTGCAACCAATCAGATTCTACTTCTCATTTATCAAGCACCTTCTAGAAGATAATACATGGATTCTGATTGGTTGCTATGGGCAACATCCCATCTTAAATAGAACTCCCATTTTAGTAAATTTACCCCATAGAGTCACATTTTTAAGATTTGTTTTTAAATTGAGAGCTAATTATCAGACGGTATATTATTTTGTGTTTGTTTCTTTTCCTTTTACATTTTTTAAATTGAATGAATGAATGCACTGCACTGTTGGTAACTGTTTTAAACATAACTATAATAGTTTAGGACTGTTAGCTCATTGAGGGGCAGATTTATTAAGCTTGATGAAGTGATAAATTGGAAGGTGATAAAGGACCAGCCAATCAGCTCCTAACTGTCATTTTTCAAGCCCAGGCTGTGACATGGTAGTTAGGATCTGATTGGCTGGTCATTTATCACCTTCCACTTTATCACTTCACCGAACTTAATAAATCTGTCCTTGAGTGGATTAAGAGAATATATAACAAAATATGGTATCATGTACCAATATTTTTTCATGTATATTAATATTAGTGTACTATATTTGAATGCACGTTGTTATGTTTTTTGTTTCTGCTATTACTTAAACCTATTTTACTTAAAAAGCTATAAAAGTTATTACAAGCATATAAAAGTATATAAAATGTTATACCCTCCGAGTGCTGACAGTCACATGTATTATCAGGGATGAAAAACAACTTTACAAGTAAGAAATTATTACTGATGATAATCTGTGCACTGCTTAAACAGAGCTTAAATTAATAAAACTGGAGAAAGGCAGCTTGTAAATGCTAATTAATTTCACCAAGGAGTGGACTACAGTAATCTGATATTAAAGATGATGACATAACTGAAGCATAAATTATTATAATAAGTATATGATGACAGCAGTAGAAGCCAGACGCCCAGCTAATTAGTAGAGGATTCTGCTATGTCAGAAGTGCAGTATAACTGGATTTAGATCAATGTCAAGATATATAATTAAGCCAAGTATAATTAAAGACATCATAAAAACAGTTTAAGGAAAGTTCTTTGAACCTTATTTTCACAGTGTTGCTTTCAAAATGGAAAGGTGAGATCTAAAAAGAGACATGGCCAAAGTCAAGTAAAACTCATAATGCATACATACATACATACATACACACACACACACACACACACACACACACACACACACACACACTCACATACAGTAAACAAGAAAACTATTTAACACAGATACATAACTGCAATCTGTAATTAACGTACTTATGTAGAGAAGTCAAAGGGGAGAAAGTTTACAATCTATAGGGCATGAGGGTGGACACCTGGGCCACAGCATGACAAAAATTTGCTGGGACCAAGGAGAAGTTGAACACCAGGTGCGTCCTAAGGATGCTCTTGGTGGCTAGCTGCCTTGACCAGGGAACACCTTGCATGCCAACTACAGGTACCAAATGGCAATGACGGTGATGCCTCATAGGTCCTGCACCTTGGTGGTGGCAAAGCTTTATCCACCTCTAGTTACGGCCATGGTTGACACAATAGTGAGAAGACGACAAGGAGAAAAATGGCAGAGACTGCAAATAATCAAAATCAACATTTTATTTAGAAAAAAAAGTTTGCAGTGTTTTTGACTATGTGCACTACTAACAGTACATTTCAGTGCACCAACAATACTCTAACAAGACCATAAGGCTAATTGCTGGCTGCTTGTTGTGGTTTACTGAAATATTAATGAATGAGCCATTCTGACTTTAAAATGCAAAAGATTTATTTTAGATGTAATTGTTTTCACCGTGAAAACTGGATCATATACATTTTAGTAAAATAAAGAGTGTGACTGTTTTGGTTAGAGAGAAAAGTATCTTTGAATTGAAAAAAAAAATAGTGGTAAAAATGTTAACTCAAGGATCTTACAATATTGTCTACGCAGTAAACCTTTCAAGCTATCATCCTTTTATATTGTCATTACATGATTAAAGTGGATAAATACGCACATTATGCAACAAAACTAACCAGAACAGTTTTTTATAGTATATAAATTAATGTTAATAAATAATAGTTCATAAATTAGAATAGAATAACTTTGAACAACCATCAGCTGTCCCGACATTGTACTGATCTGATATTTCATTTCGAGATTTCTATGATATAGTGCCAACATTTCCTGTGGCACGGTACAAAGCACGGAGCATGTACAATGGTTCATGACAATGAAAAAGTATTGTAGGATATGAGGACATAAAAACTTCTCATGATTAAAAGGTATTGCTGACATCCAGGGTTTAAAGTAGGGGGGACGAGATAGAACTGAGTTCCACCACCTGTAATGGTAGGAGGAACTAGTCCCACCATCTCCATTGCCCTGCACAGTAATTCCAACAGAAAAGCCCACCCCATCATCTACGTCAATCGATGATACAGGCGGCACTAGTGTTACTGATAAGCTGCAGCCACCTACTCCTTCCTCAGGTCCTGGTGCCTCTATGGTCCTCCTCCATGAGTTCCACCACCTCACCAGGACCACTTTAAGCCCTGCTGACATCTATAACCCATCATGAAATGTTTATGTCTGCAATTAGTTAATTCTGATACATTACAGTGTAGTTTCCACTGGGACTAAAAATCGATTGATGGGTTCTGCTCTGTAACTACTTGGCCTTTATCTAATATAAGACTCCTGATACATTCTAATTATAACACAAATATTTTGTTTTCTTCACAGGTTTCCCTTTACTAGTCCTTTACAGGCACCAATAAACCTCATCCACAGCAATGGACGGAGGTAGGATTATCAGAGTAATAATTAGTGTTTGATACAAATATCATGAAACATTGACAGGTATTTTCATCAATATTTACTAACACATTCCCTCTTTCCTTTTAGCACCAAACCCCTCCAAGAAGGTAAGATATTAATGTAATATGACACACACATGGTAGAATGCATCAATTAGGTAACTTTAAATATGGTAAAGAGATGTAAGATTTATTAAGTCCATTATTTATAAACATGCATTAAGGAAGAAATAACAAAGAGTCAATAAAATTGATTCATGTCAGTTTATCTCACTCATCTGGCCTATAACTAAAAAAAAAATACAATATTGCCTAACAAATGGAAAGTGATTTGGGCTTGCCGCAAGCGGAAAGTTGCAGCTTTGAAGTGTCTCTAACTGGGGCAGACACCTGTAATAATTATTGTTTACTGAATCTCTCTGTAAGATCACAGAAGTTACACCCATCAACGTTTGTGACATGCTGTATGTAATAAGATGTTGCAATGGGCTGTGTGTTTGAGTATTGTACTAAAAAGCATACTGGATAGCTCAAGCGGAAGAAGAGAAACAGTGAAGATTTGTTAGAAAATTATGCACTTGCATGTATGGTCTGACTTTTGCATAATAAAAAAATTAAATACAGGTTGAGTATCCCTTATCCAAAATGCTTGGGACCAGAGGTATTTTGGATATCGGATTTTTCCGTATTTTGGAATAATTGCATACCATAATGAGATATCATGGCAATGGGACCTAAATTTAAGCACAGAATGTATTTATGTTTTATATACACTTTATACACACAGCCTGAAGGTAATTTTAGCCAATATTTTTTAGAACTCTGTGCATTAAACAAAGTGTGTCTACATTCACACAATTCATTTATGTTTCATATACACCTTATATACACAGTCTTAAGGTCATTTAATACAACATTTTTAATAACTGTGTGTATTAAACAAAGTTTGTGTACATTGAGCCATCAGAAAACAAAAGTTTCACTATCTCACTCTCGCTCAAAAAAGTCCGTATTTCGGAATATTCCGTATTTCAGATATTTGGATATGGGATACTCAACCTGTATTACAAATGACGACGACAAAACACACAGTTAAGCACTGAAATGTGGCACTGCTCACTGTCGTGTTACAGGCTGTGTTTGAAAAATGACTGTTGGAAGCTGATTGGTTGGGAGTTTTATCTCTCTGCACTTTCTTTCTCTCTAAGGCTTAGTAAATCTCCTCTAAAGTTACAGCTTTTGTTTTGAATTTGGAAATTCCAAAATCATTGTCAAACAATGCAATCCCTAACTTGAAATTTATGTTGTGTGTTTTTTTGTTTTTTAATAGGCTTCTGGAAATAAACAAACCTTGGTAAGTTTCTTTTGTGACATAGGAGAAGAAAAATGGAAATCTGTAATACGAGTAAAATGACTACTTGTGACTTTGTATATTATAGCAGTGTCTCTTGGCTCTCAGTTCATATTACATAGAGATTAGCCCATGGTGGAAGATGTTTGACAGTTTCGGGTGTTAACTTTGGGTTGACAATGAAATATACTTTATGCCATGTATTTCTATTTTTATATTGATGTTAATTTCAATGAATTTTTACAGACTGCATGGGATAATGGAAATCAAGGCAAAGATCAAAGCCAGAGCAGTGGTCAACAGAGTCAGGGCAGTGGCACAATAAGCCAAAGCTCAGGACAACAAAGTCAAGGAAGTGGACAAAGCGGATGCCAACAAGGCCAAGATCAAAACCAATCCAGCGGGCAACAAGGCAGTGGATGCCAGCCACAAGGCAGGGGGCAGCAGGGTAGCGGTTACCAAAAAGGACAGGATCAAAGCAGTGGACAGCAGGGTAGTGTAAGTCAACAAGGACAGGATCAGAGCAGTGGACAGCAGGGTAGCGGATATCAAGGACAGGATCAAAGTAGTGGACAGCAGGGAAGTGCAAGTCAGCTACCAGGCCAGGGGCGAGGCATTGGACAGCAGGGTGGCACCATCCAACAAGGACAGGATCAAGGCAGCCAGCAGGGTGGTGGATGCCAGCAACCAGGACAGGGTCAAGGCAGAGCACAGCAGGGAAGTGGATACCAGCAACCAGGACAGGGTCAAGGTAGTGACCAACAAAGCCAAGGAGGTACCTGTGGCCAAGACAGCCAGAGTGGAAGCCAGAGTCAAAGCAGAGGGCAAGGCCGTGTGAGCCAACAAGGGGGCCAGAGTCAGGATCAGGGACAAGGGCGTGGTGGACAGGACTCTTCTTATAACTTTAGACAAGGAAAAGAGAAGCAATAGACCCATCAGATAAAAGTGAAACCTCTGTGTTTTCATGATGACCTAATCTGTGTTTTCATGATGACCTAACCTCTGTGTTTTCATGATGACCTAATCAGTCTCGTATATCCTCTGTGTAGAACTACTGTAGTTACATGCATATAAATTAAAGCAAATTATATTTCCCGCAATTGCAGATTTTATTACTTGTGTATGTTTTCTAATGATATTATTCTGTCTCTAAGACCTTAGAAAGTGATCACATGGAAATTATCTCATCCAGCTATTTTAGATTATTTTGAGTTATTAGACACATTATAATACTTTTGCAAATAATCTACATAAAATTATTACTTGATGCCATACACCCACCAATTAATGCTGACACTCTCAAACTCTAAGTACACACTTCTTTAGTAAAGCTCAAATAATCACAGATAGTTATAGCTACATAATTTAACTTAAAGTTAAATAAAGCGAACATTACAACATTTGAAGAAAACAAAAATAGCTGCCTGGAAATGATGACACTTATATAAACTTTTAATCCAAATCTTGTATATGCCTGTAGTCCTGTGTAATAATTACACATACCTTCAAAAACAAAAAACATTGAAAGTGTCCTCTGGCATCTAGCCAAGGGTAGAGCCACACTACATATTCAGAATAGATCCTAATAGTGCTAGCAGGAGCGTATTTCGGGGTCAGGGCACCCCTAGGCACAACAGTATTGGCCTCACCCTCTGCCCAATTTTATTTTGTATTATTTGGTTATAAACCCTCATTGGACAGCTTACAGGGGCAATCTGTGTATGTTCTACCCTTATATACTCCATTCAAGATGGCGTGAGGTACAGTACAGAAGAAATATTTTGTCATTAATGGTAAATTTTGGACATCCGTACTAAAGCAAGTATCCAAGTGCCTGCCCCCCAAATAAGTGACACCCCTAGGCACATGCCTCACAAGCCTAATGATAAATGCACAACTGATGGTATGTGTTATTTATTTTGCTTCTCCTATTATTGCCTTTTTTAGATAATGGGGAACATATATGCCCTTAGATACTAAGAGCCAGACTTAGCAGAAACCATAAAAACCCATTGGGCAATGGTATTGCACAGGGGCATAGCCAGAACTTTGTGGGCCCCATAGCAACATTTTTAAGGGGTCCCTGTCCCAATGCTTCTAGAGAGACACCCTTCTGCAGCAGTTGCTAGTTTTATGCCACATAGAAGTGTCTGTACCACCCAATGTTAAAAAATGTATACAACACATGTACAGTAACTGTGACAGGGAAGGTGGCCCCTCTCAGCTCAGGGCCCCATAGCAGCTGCACTCCCTGCACCTATTGTAGCTACGCCCTTGTATATAACAAATGCAACTGTGAGAAAGAAGGTGGACCCCTCTCAGTTCTGGGCCCCATAGCATCAGCACTCCCTGCACCTATGGTAGCTATTCCTTGGTATTGATTTCACCCATTTAAAATTGCAAATACAAGGAAATACATACAGTGCATCCGGAAAGTATTCACAGCGCTTCACTTTTTCCACATTTTGTTATGTTACAGCCTTATTCCAAAATGGAATAAATTAATTTTTCCCCTCAAAATTCTACACACAATACCCCATAATGACAATGTGAAGAAATCACATGTACATAAGTATTCACAGCCTTTGCCATGAAGCTCAAAATTGACCTTGGGTGCATACTGTTTCCACTGATCATCCTTGAGATGATCTTACAGCTTAATTGGAGTCCACCTGTGGTAAATTCAATTGACTGGACATGATTTAGAAAAGCACACACCTGTCTATATAAGTTCCCACACTTGACAGTGTATGTCTGAACGCAAACCAAGTATGAACTCAAAGGAATTGTCTGTAGACCGCCGAGACAGGATTATCTCAAGGCACAAATCTGGGGAAGGGTACAGAAAAATATCTGCTACTTTGAAGGTCCCAATGAGCACAGTGGCCTCCATCATCCGTAAATGGAAGAAGTTCAGAACCACCAGTACTCTTCCTAGAGCTGGCCAGCCGTCTAAACTGAGCAATTGGGGGAGTAGGGCCCTACTCAGGGAGGTGACCAAGAACTCGATGGTCACTCTGTCAGAGATACAGTATTCCTCTGTGGAGAGAGGAGAACCTTCCAGAAGGACAACCCTCTCTGCAGCAATCCATCAATCAGGCCTGTATGGTTGAGTGGCCAGACAGAAGCCACTCCATAGTGAAAAGCACATGGCGGCCCATCTGGAGTTTGCTAAAATGCACCTGAAGGACTCTCAGACCATGAGAAACAAAATTCTCTGGTTTGATGAGACAAAGATTAAACTCTTTGGCGTAAATGCAAGGCATCATGTTTGGAGGAAATCAGGCACAGTTCATAATCAGGCCAATACCATCCCTACAGTTCAGCATGGTGGTGGCAGCATCATGCTGTGGGGATGTTTTTCAGCGCCAGGAACTGGGAAACGAGTCAGGATAGAGGGAAAGATGGATGCAGCAATGTACAGAGACATCCTGGATGAAAAACTGCTCCAGAGCGCTCTTGACCTCAGACTGGGGCGACGGTTCATCTTTCAGCAGGACAACGCCCCTATGCACACAGCCCAGTGCCATAACTAGGCATTTTAGCGCTGTGTGCAAGAAACGACAGTGGCGCCCCCTCCATGTAAGACAGGGGCAGTGCGCGCCGCAGGCGCGTGAAAAATATATAGGGGCGTGGCTTCATGGGGAAGGGGCGTGGTCACAAAATAATAGCAATTCATACTACGGTGCACAATAGTCTACATTATTCAAATTACGCTGCACAGTAGCGCCACTACACCAGGTAGAGCCCCTTTTATACATTACAGCAGACAGCGTCCCACTTTTTACACATTACAGCAGACAGTCTCCCTTTTAACACATTGCGGCAGCCAGTCCCCCTTTTTACATATTGCGGCAGACAGCGTCCCCTTTTTTAACATTACGGCAGACAGCGTCCCGTTTTTACACATTACAGCAGACAGCGTCCCCGTTTTTACACATTACGGCAGACGGTGTCCCCCTTTATACACATTGCGGCAGCCAGTCCCCCTTTTTACACATTACGGCAGCCAGTCCCCCTTTTTACACATTGCGGCAGCCAGGCCCCATTTTTACACATTGCGGCAGCCAGGCCCCCTTTTTACACATTGCGGCAGCCAGTCCCCCTTTTTACACATTGCGGCAGCCAGTCCCCCTTTTTACACATTGCGGCAGACACCTAAACCTTTTGAATTTAAAGGTATATAAATACACACTAGCGCACCACTTATCTTTGTGTTTTTTTGTCTTGAATTGTTTGAGGATCTAGCTAATCCTTTAGTGTGTGCAGCAAGTGGCTAATTAATGAATACTATTGATTAATTTGCGCCGGGATTTTTGGAGTGTATTTATCTCCAGAGAATCTTTTGTATCTATAGTCGTGCTTATTCCCTGGCAGCATATATTATCATTTTATTGAACCAATTGTTAATTAATTAAGGTGTGTGCTTTACTCATGGCTGAATTTAAGAGTTACTTTGATAGGAAATCCAGACGAGAAACGTATTTATCCTTTATGAGCAATAGAGATCAAGAAGGCATTATGGGTAAAATTGATCCTGATATGAACAAGCAGTTTTATCAATTAGAGGATCTCCTTAAGGATGAGATGAGAAATTGGTGGGATGGTATTTCACTCCAGAAATACTTGGATGCTAAGATCATACCGAGAGGTTTACGAATCTTTAAACATTTATCCATAAATGAAAACCCAGAATTACACAAAAAATGGATTGAGACATTAGATCTATGCTCATTCTCGTTGATGAAACTGCTTGTACAATATAGGAATGAAAAGGTAGATGAAATTACCAGACAAATTGATACAATCAAAGAAGATCTTGTGAAATTTAAAGATCTAGCATCTTTTAAAGAAAAAGATGAACAGATTAATTTAAGAGTGGAGAAATTTGAGAAAGAAATGGTCTACTCTAAAAAACAGAAATTCTCCAGAGACCTGGTAGATTACCAAACTGATAAAGTTAGGACTTATAATAAACAAATGAGGATGAGTAACTCTGATCAAAATCCTAGGCAAAAAACCCCCTCTAAATTAGCTATTAGGAGTAATTATTATCAGAGAACTAAATATCCATCTCCTAGACCCAATAGAATGACTAGACAAACTAATCATCATGAAACTATTGAGCCCCCTCATCAGGATAGGAGTACTAGACCTAAGAGGATGCAATCAGGTGACAATATAGGTCCGGATCAATCCAAGGATTTTTACCAATCCAAATTTCACCATCCCAACCCATACGATGCATTAAATCTTCCCACCCCAAACAAAACGCAGAGAAAGAGAGGGAGCAGAGGAGGAAGAAAAAGAAAGCAGACGAGCAAGATTCAGATAGATACTAATGGAATTTTTAACCTTTCAAATCACAAACTTACTGATGATCAAATTTCATTATTACAGAAAGGACTAAATTTCTCCCCCACCAAAGAACCCAATATATTTGAACTTTTCTTAGATTTAAATAAATTTACGAGAGATTTATGTAGGAAACGTTTCTTTGCAGCTAAAAAACTCAATAAAAATCCCGATTGTCAGGAATCTGTTGAATTACCAATTATCCTAGACGAATCTGATAAGGAGGGTCTCCAGTGTTTGGAGCAATTATTAAGTGAAACTTCAGAAGAAGTCAAACTATTTGATATAGACACAGTAAAAGACCCTACATGTTTACCCAAATTTAAGAGGAAATCTCAATTTTTTCCGTTAGAACACAAAAGTCCAGCAATTACTATTTTTTACAATAAAACTCTCAGTGATTTTAAATCCTTATGCAGAAGATCTGGAAATAGACAATCATCTTGTCATTATGAGTTCAATCATAATTTGTCCAAAAAGGAGAGACTTGCCTTGAAGGAACTAAGAGAAACCCTCTCCCTTGTCATTAGACCAGCTGACAAGGGAGGGGGGATCATTATACAGAACAGAGATGACTATATATATTGGAGGCTAATAGACAATTACTAGATACTCAGTATTATACATCTCTGCCTAATAATCCTACACTCTGTTATCAAAAAGAATATCGACTTATGTTGGAGTTGGCAAAGAATGAGAAGGCCATATCGGAAGATGAATTTTATTTCTTATTATGTACACATCCCATCACTCCGGTTTTTTATCACCTTCCCAAAATTCACAAAACACTCATTTCACCTCCTGGGCGTCCTATAATTTCAGGTGTTGGTTCCCTCACTTCAAATTTGTCACATTTTGTTGATGTACACCTACAAAATCACGTTGTTAATTTACAGTCACATATCAAGGATACTAAACATATCCTACAAAAGGTGGTAGGAAGAAATTGGAAGAAGAGTTGGGGGTTTCTTACCCTTGACGTCCAAGCATTATACACCAATATTCCACATGCAGCTGGTATTCATGCAGTGAATTATTATTTAAATATGGACCAAAGTTTGACGCTGGAGCGACGTGATTTTATTATTCAATCCATTTGGTATATACTCACTCATAATTATTTTTTGTTTGGTGACACTTATTATTTACAGGCACTTGGGACGGCCATGGGGACCAGGTTCGCGCCAAGTTTCGCGAATCTCTATATGGGCCGCTTCGAGGAGGAGTATATATGGAGCGGTCCATATAGAGATAACCTGGTCCTCTATGGCCGTTTTATTGACGATTTGTTTATTATTTGGGATGGGGGTCTCACACAAGCACAAGAGTTTGTTAATTTTGTTAATAACAACACTTATAATCTTAAGTTCACATACACTTTTGATTTTGATGCGATTAACTTTCTTGATGTGGCTTTCTCAATCCAAGACGAGGTGATTGTATCCAATAATTATATTAAACCAGTGGGAACGAGCAATTATTTACATTATGAAAGTGCTCATTTTAAACCATGGATCAAAAATATACCCAAAAATCAATTAATGCGTATTAGACGCAACTGCTCAATAGATAAGGATTTCACTGAACAATCTGATACCATGATTAATCATTTTAAAAGAAGAGGATATCCACAGAAGCTTTTAGAGGAGGCTTTGACCTCTACTAAAGCAATAGAGAGAACAGAGACTAATACTGGAATACTGGATAGTAGGATTACTTCGAGATCCCAATTTAAACCTTCTATAAGAACATTGGGAGCCACCAATCAGCTTGACCCCTCAGAAGAGCTATTATTTGTATCTAAGTTTAACTCCAAATCGAATAAGATAAAAAAGATCATGAACACGAATTTTGAAATATTGAAACAAGATCATGTATTGAATCAGTACATTGGAGATAAACCAAGGATAATATATAAGAAAAACATAAATTTAAGGAATCTATTAGCACCGAGTGATTTGAGACCAATCAAACAAGCAAAAAAAGATCAGCTAGAATGTTGGCTCCCTAATAGACCTTGTGGTAGCTATAGGTGCAACAAATCCACTTGCCTTACTTGTGGGCATATGAATAATGGATCAACAAACGTTATATCTTGTAGTAGTGGGGGGAGTTTTCCGATCAAACAATATCTAAACTGTGAATCCACTTATTCTGTGTATGTTTTACAATGTCCATGCCGACTGCAATATGTCGGCAGGACTATTAGAACAATTAAATGTCGCTTTAGGGAACATAGACGTAATATTATCAATAAATCTACTAAACATAGTGTATCAAGACATTTCATTAAATGTCACAATGGGGATCCGAAGGGGCTATCTTTAATAGTGGTTGAACAATTTTGTAATACCAGGAGGGGTGGAAATAGATATCGGCAGCTATGTATTGGAGAATCTGCTTGGATATTTAAACTGGATACGTTAAGTCCCAAGGGGCTTAATGAGGCGATTGATTACACCTGCTTAGATTAGGTAAATTTATATGTGGAATGGTAGTAACGACATGAATCATATATTTTACTATTGTCATCCTGATTAAAATCATGAACAGCTAAAATTAAAAATTAAATATTAATATCGGTGATACTGACCATAATGTGAATACTAACACTGTTGCCTTTAATGCTTAATTAGAAACATCTGAATTTTTTGAAAGCTCTATTATAATGCTCGTATATGTGCTTATATAGAAATATTTGCTGTTTATTAAGTACCTAGAGTCTGCTTTTTAACTACTTATTTTTAACTATTAACTGTTAAATATATATAAATCCAAGTATCGACTTAACATACGGACCCATGTAATTATAATCACATGAGATCAGCGCAGAGGCGGAACTACCGGCAGTGCAGGCAGTGCACTGCACTGGGGCCCGCCTCTGTCCAGGGGCCCAAGCATGTAATGAGTCAAACTGACTCATTACATGCCGCTGTGCGCTGCAGGCAACCGCTGCCCGCAGCGCACAGCCGCCCGGAGATAGGAGCTGAGCAGCGGTACAGACGGGGGAAGGAGGAGGGAGCCGGAGGACGGAGCCGCAGCAGCGCTTTGTTACTGGTGGAGGCGCTGCTGCTGCTGCTCCTCTGCTTCCCTATAGGCTGTCTTCCGAGAACAGCCTATAGGGAAGCAGAGGGGCAGCAGCAGCAGCGCCTCCACCAGTAACAAAGCGCTGCTGCGGCTCCGTCCTCCGGCTCCCTCCTCCTCATTCTCTACTGCCCGGGAATCGTCGTCTGACGCAGCTGCACCGAGGAGCCTGAGGGTAAGTATAATTCTTTCTTTCTTTCTTTCTTTCTTTCTTTCTTTTTCTTTCCTTCTTTCTTTCTTGTGCCTGCCTGCCGCAATGTGTAAAAAGGGGGGACTACCTGCCGCACTGTGTAAAAAGGGGGGACTGCCTGCCGCAATGTGTAAAAAGGGGGGACTACCTGCCGCAATGTGTAAAAAGGGGGGACTGCCTGCCGCAATGTGTAAAAAGGGGGGACTACCTGCCGCAATGTGTAAAATGGGGGGACTGCCTGCCGCAATGTGTAAAAAGGGGGGACTGCCTGCCGCACTGTGTAAAAAGGGGGGACTGCCTGCCACAATGTGTAAAAAGGGGGGACTGCCTGCCACTATGTGTAAAAAGGGGAATCTGCCTGCCGTAATGTGTAAAAATGGGGACGCTGTCTGCCGTAATGTGTAACAAGGGCACGCTGTCTGCCGTAATGTGTAAAAAGGGCACGCTGTCTGCCGTAATGTGTAACAAGGGCACGCGGTCTGCCGTTATGTGTAAAAAGGGGTAATCTGCCCGACGCTATGTGTAAAAATGGGGAATCTGCCTGCCGTAATGTGTAAAAAAGGGGGCTGCCTGACGCTATGTGTAAAAATGGGGAATCTGCCTGCTGCTATGTGTAAAAAGGAGGAATCTGCCTGCCGTAATGTGTAAAAATGGGGACGCTGTCTGCCGTAATGTGTAACAAGGGCACGCTGTCTGCCGTAATGTGTAACAAGGGCACGCTGTCTACCGTAATGTGTAAAAAGGGCACGCTGTCTGCCGTAATGTGTAACAAGGGCACGCGGTCTGCCGTTTTGTGTAAAAAGGGCACGCTGTCTGCCGTTATGTGTAAAAAGGGGACGCTGTCTGCTGTAATGTGTAAAAAGAGGAATCTGTTCGCTGTAAGGTGTAAAAGGGTTTCTACCTGGTGTAGTGGTGCTACTGTGCGGCGTAATTTGAATAATGGAGACTACTGTGTTGGTATTATTTTGTGGCCACACCCCTTCCCCACGAAGCCACGCCACTATGTATTTTTGCGCGCGCCTACGGCGCGCACTGCCCCCGGGGTGGACTTGGATGGGGGGGGGGGCCCAAAGCATTTTGTCGCACCTGGGCCCACCGCTTGCTTGTTCCGCCACTGGATCAGCGTGTATGTAACGTCAGAGTGGCCCTACACACTTGGCGATATTCTGAAAGATATGAACGATCTCGTTCATAAATGAACGAGAACTCGTTCATATCTTTCAGTGTGGAGACTCCAGCGATGAACGATGCGCGGCCCCGCGCTCGTTCATCGCTGGTCTCCCGTCGGCTGTGCATGCAGGCCAATATGGACGATCTCGTCCATATTTGCCTGCACTTCAATGCAGCCGGGTGACGGGGGGAGTGAAGAAACTTCACTCCCCCCGTCACTGCCCCCCCGCCGCCGGGTTGCTCGTCGGCCGTATCGGCCGTCGGGCACCTCGGCGGCACATCGCCAAGTGAGTAGGGCCCTTTAAGACCGAGTCTGTACCACACATGTGTTTGTAATTATAAATGAAAGGCGGTCCATACGGGGATTTAAATAAGGGCCAAGATGGAATGAGCCCTTCAGTCTTGAGGAAGTCCCGATTTACGACGGGACGAAACGCGTTGACGTCATATCCCTGTTTGCTGCCACACACTGACGGAAGCATCGTACGAGCACTTTCTACAACGGCCTCGTTACAAGCGCAAACTGGAGCTCCGTTTACCCGCAAGCCAGGACCGAGACTGTGCCAAGTCCAGCGGCCACATCGGAAAGCGGTAACTGGGAGCAATTAATTTCATACCCGCCGGCCAGAACTGAGATTGCACTTTAGTGCGGGCGGTGGATAATTACACTGACAATCACAGGAACGTACATCTCTCCGGGTGACTGCACTACTAGACATTCCCGTAAGCTCGGGTAAACTATTATACAGCAGCATCCCTCTGCACTGGGACGCCAGGAGCAGGAGGATAGGAGAGACTCTTTTCCTTGCAGAACTGTCAGTGAATTGTTACAGCTTGACACATTATTTAGCAGATTGCAAATGGTCTGTTTAGTGTCTAAAGAGGTACATTGTTGCTAATAATCATACAGCGCTAGAGGCTATTTGATGCTTCCCAATTGAGTGTGTGGTATACAAACCAATCCCTTGATTTTATAACTTTTATGTGTAATATATTGTTTATTAATTGAAGTAAAGATTAATTGATTTATTTATAAAGCAGATTCTATGGTTATTTATTTCAGTTTTGAGCATAAGCAGACACCTAAACCTTTTGAATTTAAAGGTATATAAATACACACTAGCGCACCACTTATCTTTGTGTTTTTTTTACATTGCGGCAGCCAGTCCCCCTTTTTACACATTATGGCAAACGGTGTCCCCCTGAGAGAGAGAGAGAGAGAGAGAGAGAGAGAGATACTACTTACCATCTCCCCGCTGACAGGCTCCTTGTGCAGCTCCCTCGGTGCAGGCAGGTGAGAAGGAGGAGGAGGGAGGGGGACTGGAGCCGCAGCAGCGCTATTTCATTGGTAGTAAGCGCTGCTGCAGCATCCCCCTCTCCTTCCGTATTGGCTGCCCGGCGCTGCTGTGGATGCTGGGATGGAGGAACCGCATCCCAGCATCCACAGCAGCGCCGGGCAGCCAATACGGAAGGAGAAGGGGATGCTGCAGCGGTGCTTACTACCAATGAAATAGCGCTGTTGCGGCTCCAGTCCCCCTCCCTCCTCCTCCTTCTCACCTGCCCGGCGCTGTAGCTCTCCTCCACAGCGCGGCGGCGGCGCACGGCGCAGACTTCAGAGGCATGTAATGAGTCAATTTGACTCATTACATGCCGCTGGCCGTGCGCCCTCAGGGCATCTGCGCTGTGTGCCAAGCCCACTTGGCACACACGTAGTTACGGCCCTGACACAGCCAATATATCAAAGGAGTGGCTTCAGGGCAACTCTGTGAATTTCCTTGAGTAGCCCAGCCAGAGCCCAGACTTGAATCCGATTGAACATCTCTGGAGAGATCTGAAAATGCCTGTGCACCGACGCTTCCCATCCAACCTGGTGGAGCTTGAGAGGTGCTGCAAAGAGGAATAGGCAAAACTGTCCAAACATAGGTGTGCCAAGCTTGTGGCATCATATTCAGAAAGAATTGAGGCTGTAATTGCTGCCAAAGGTGCATCAACAAAGTATTGAGCAAAGGCTGTGAATACTTATGTACATGTAATTTCTTAGTTTTTTATTTTTAATAAATTTGCAAAAATATCAAAAAAACTTTTTTCATGTTGTCAGTATGGGGTATTGTGTGTAGAATTTTGAGAGGAAAAATGAATTTATTCCAGTTTGGAATAAAGGTGGTAATTCTGACCCGATCGCTCGCAGCAGTTTATCGCAGCATAGCGATCAGGTCGGAACTGCGTATGCGCTGGCGCCATAGTGCGCCGGCGCATCCTGGGCGGCTGAAGGCTGTCATTCCCTAGCGATCTCCTCTGCCTGATTGACAGGCAGAGGCAGTCGCTGGGCGGGAGGGGGCGGCACGGCGGTGTTTGGCACCTGTTTTGGGGGCGCAGTCCATCCAACGCAGGCGTGGCCGGACCGTGTGGGGGCGGGCCACAGCGAGGAGCAACTCCCGGTCAGCCACAGGAGCTGCGCTGGCCGGGAGTTACTCAACAAGTACAAAAGCATTGCCGCTGTGCGATGCTTTTGTATTTGTGCGGGGGGAGGGGGGGGGGCGGACAGACATGTGGGGAGGGCTAGCCCTGTGCTGGGCGTCCCCCTGCATGTCTGGGAACATGGTCGTAGCTGTGCTAAATTTAGCACAGCTATGATCAACTCGGAATGACCCCCAAAGCTGTAACATAACAAAATGTGGGAAAAGTGAAGCGCTGTGAATACTTTCCGGATGCACTGTATTTTGGCCATATATACTTTAAATACAGTATCATGGTGCTGATTTGAAGTTACTGGGCAAAACCAGGTGGGGGAAGATACAAAATTATCTAAAATGTGATTAAATATGTGCAAAGAGATTTAAATGTGTGAGGGGCGTTTCCTAGCTGAAATCTGAATTGCAGTGTCCAGAAGTTGTGGACTACATGCAAAAGCAGCCAAGATTTACCCTGCATCTAAAGAAGAAAAAAAACAGACTATACCTTTTCCAGTGCAATATGGTTTACTAGTCAAATTCTGAGAATGTTGAAGATTTGCCTGTCAAAATTTTAACAGAGTTGACATCGTAGTGTCAACATCATGACTGTCTACATTGTAATTGTCAACATTTCAACTACATCCCTCAATATGAGCCTTGTATTTTTACTGCATTTTAAGTTTTAAATATGGTAGTTGGTAGTCGCAACCCTAAGATAACATTGAGGCGGTGGTTAGAAGATAATTGGAGCATAGGACTAATTCATGTTTGTATGCAATGGGCAACTATCACGCAACGGAGTGATTGTCGGCAGACTGCACATGTTCGGTGATCGCAATGCACATGCTCGAAGGCATACCTCCCAACATGACCCTCTCCAGGAAGAACTGAAACAGGACTCACCTCCTAATTTAGGATTGCTATCATCTATTTTGAACAGGTTGTCACAGACCCAGTCCCAGGTGCCTCGTGAGGAGTACTTTTTGCCAGCCTGTTTCTGGATTCAGTGTGTAAGTGTAAAGGGGCAGGAAAGAACTGTATTATCACCTATACAGCATACTGCCTGGATTCCCAATAGATCTGTAGAACTGGACATCACATATTATTGTGAAACAAAATCCCTCTTTGTCTTGACGCTGCCGGCCAATTCCAGAAATACGCCAATTTGAGAATTGCCACATGCGACGTGGGGGTCACTTTTTTTTTTTTTAAATAAAGTATTTTTATTTCGAAGGAGAGTAGTTTGCATACAGACATTGCATAACAGGAACACATTAAACACGTAATGACATGTCCTCATCGAGGAACAGCATTCACTTTTGACTTATTTTCAAACTATGTCATTTGCTCATAGGCGCATAGGAACGTACAGTTATATATACCATTATTTTGCATTATCCGTACACTCTAGTATTCATGAAATCACATTATACTTTGTTTTGTTTTCTCCCCCCCCCCCCTCAAATATAACTCTTACGGACAATCCGTCCGAGTAAAACCCTTTAAAAGAGAAGAAAACAATCAGAAACCAAACACAGAGAACCCCAGAAATAAAAAAATTAAAAAAACAAAGAGACAAAAAACATTATGGGGAAGAGGACGCATTGGGGGATACTAGCACTCTAAATCCTACCCTGTCCAGATGGGCACAGAGCCACTCTCTCATTCACAACCCATTGGGTGAGAGGGAAGCCTATGGCCCTAGAAGATCATAACTTGGCAAATCCAGGACCTGTTAGTAACCCTATCACCATTAAGTTGTAGGGTCTGGGACGGAGTATATGGATTCCAGCCATGGAGACCAAATTCTTTCAAATTTAGCGGAGGCATTGTGTTTCATATAAATGTATCGTTCCTTAAAAACAGTGTCGTTTATTAGTGCCTTAAGAGCGGGGAGTGTAGGGCCCTTAGGGGCCATCCATAGCCTCGCAATGCTCACCTTCGCCATTGCACATATGTTGCGAGCATATAGGCCCTCTGGACCAGACACAAAGTCAGAGCTACCCATTCCCAGGATGCAAAATTGCGGAGTAAGCATGGCCTCGTCCACCCCTGTGTTCCCCAGAATCGATCCGACCCCCGCCCAGAAAGCCCGCAGCACCGGACAATCCCAAATGAGGTGCCAAAAAGTACCTGCAGTCATCCCACACTTAGGGCAGTCACCCACACGACCCGTCCCGAATTTGGCCAGTCTGGCCGGGGTCATATATATTCTATGCAAAAGGAAGTATTGTATCTGTTGATACCTGATGGATTTGGTAACCGTGCACGGAGTTTCCAAAGCAAGGGCCCAGTTCTCTTCATCTATGGGGCCCAGATCCTGCTCCCATTTGACACGGAGACGTGTCAAAGGATCTATATGGAGTTTGGCGAGTAGATAACCATAAGCATGGGAAATCATCTTAACTCGACCCAGCATACTTACAAAGGTCTTAATGGGAAATGGTATAATTTTAGGGGGGGAATTGGCGAATTGGGACTGCAAGGCATGTCTGAGCTGGAGGTATCTAAAAAAATAGGAGTTAGGCAAATTAAACTCATCTTTTAGTTGTTGGAAGGATTTGAGCGTATTATCCGTATAAAGGTGATTTATGGAAATCACTGATTTAGGGGCCCAAACTTCCCTCCCCTCGAGCGCATACAGTTCAGGGAGCCATTTAGAATACCAGAGGGGGGTGTCCGGGTCCAATCCATCAAATTTCAAAAGAATTTTTAGTGCCTGCCACACCTTCATGGCTTGGTATATAAGAGGAGGGAGGAACCGGGCCAAGCTCCCACTCAGCAACACCTGCAGGGGGGATAAGTCGGGGAAGTAGCATTGGACAAATACCCAGTGTAGAGAAGTGACGCCAGTATCCTGTACCCATGCACTAATATGAGACAGCTGAGCGGCATAGTAGTACATCTGAAAGTTTGGCAAGGCCAGACCTCCGTCGCTGCGCAGCCTGGTGAGAGTGTTCAGTTGTATTCTAGGACGTTTGCTAGCCCATATTAAAGAAGACAGGACACTATTCAATTTTCTAAAGAAGGATGGATGAATATATACAGGGGATTGCAGAACCACATATAGAATCTTAGGTAGTATTATCATTTTTACGAGGCTGACCCTGCCAGATACAGTCAATGGAAGCTTACACCAAGTCTTGGATTTACGAGTAATTTGTTGCATGATCGGATCAAGGTTCAAAGGTGTAAAGTCAGAGGGGTCATTGGTTACCTGAATCCCAAGATATTTAAATTTCGCCGTCCAACTTAGCGGTAGGGAGATTTTAGGAGCAGCAGGGGGGGGGGGGCAATCACAGGCATAATAGAGGACTTAGACCAGTTAATATGAAGGCCTGAATATACACCGAACTCCTCAATCAATTGCAACACTGTAGGCATAGACCTGGTGTAATCCTGCAGAAACAACAGCATGTCGTCAGCGTAAAGGGCAATCCTATCCTCACGAGGGCCGGTATGAATGCCCACCACGCCTGGGTGGGACCTTATTAGACAGGCCAAGGGTTCGATGGCCAGGGCAAACAAGGTTGGGGACAGAGGACATCCCTGCCTGGTCCCGCGAAACAGGCGGAACGAGGGAGAGATATAGCCATTCACTGAGATCCTGGCAGTCGGGTGCTGATAAAGCAATTTAATCCATTTTATAAAATTAGGCCCGAAACCCATAGCTGTCATGACCTCCCATAGATAGGACCACTCGATACTGTCAAATGCCTTGGCGGCATCCAGTGAGACCACTACCGAGTCAGAGGGGAAGTCATATGGGATTTGTAAGATGGTATATAATCTACGTAGGTTAATAGAAGTGGACATCCCTGGCATAAAGCCGGTCTGGTCGGAGTGGATAATGGAAGTAATTACGGTGTTGAGTCGAACTGCTAAAATCTTTGCCAGGATCTTAGCGTCAGTGGGAATCAATGATATCGGTCTATAGGATTCTGGGGATCTAGGGTCTTTTCCGGGCTTCGGGATCACTATAATAATCGCCTCCGCCATAGAGGGGGGAAGTTGATCATTAACAAAAATATCAGAATACAGGGCGTGAAGCCTAGGACCGAAGAAATCAATGTGGGTCTTGTATACCTCTGAGGGGATGCCGTCATAGCCCGGTGCCTTGCCGCTGGGAGACAAGCCAATAGCCGCCGTTACCTCTTCCAGAGTTAAGGGTGCCTCCAGCATCTCAGAGGCCTCCGGGGGGAGTGTGGGTAGGGGAATATTACTTAAATAAGCGGAGAGGTCTGATGTCGAGTCTACCAGTTGTGAACTGTAGACCTCAGCATAGTAGGAGCGGAATAGCTGCGCAATTTCCGGCGTGGTGTTCACAAGGGCGCCATCGCTACCGGTCATCTGAGCAATTGTAGAACCTGGGCGGTCACTGTGCACCAATCGAGCCAACAGGCCACCTGGCCTATCGCCCTGCATGTAAATATTAGTAGCCTGAAATAGAAGCGAGCGCGAGTTTTTATCAGACAGATGAGCCACCCATGCCGACTGGGCCGCCAGCCAGCGTACCTTCAGCGCAGGGGTGCCATCCACCAAGTATCTAGATTCCAAATCCCTGGCGTCACTCTCAAGGGCTCGCTCTCTCTCCCTGCAGGACATTTTGAGGGCAGAAATACGTCTAATATACGTTCCCCTTAGGAATGCCTTAAATGAATCCCAAACCACTGTTCCGGGGGCCGAGCCTACATTGTCAGTAAAGTATCCCTCCCACTGAGTCACCTGGTCAGAGCAGTCACCTATTTGCAGCAGCCAGGAAGGATGCAGTTTCCAATAAGATTGACCCCTCTGGCTCACCATAGCGAGAGTCAACACCATAGGGGAGTGATCAGATATACCCCGGGCCTCGTATTGGACGTCAACCACCCTAGGGAGAAGAACGGGGGAGAGTAGGGTCAGATCGATCCTGGAGAACGAACCATGCGTGCCAGAGAAGCATGAAAACTGTCTAGTCGTAGGGTGCCGAGCTCTCCACACATCCACCCACTGCAAATTATTCAGAAAATCAGCAAATTTAGTAGGACTAGAGCGGACCCCAGGAGCCTGCGGAGAGCGCCATCTGTCTAAAGCTAAATTCATGACATTGTTAAAGTCACCCAAGCAGATTACCGGGGTGTCCGGAGAGGAGGCTATGAATGAAGCGGCCTGCTGTAGTACATCGTACGAGAATGGGGGGGGGATATAAACCGCCAGTATGTAGTAGGGTTGGGAACTTAGTCTACATTCAAGGAACACAAATCGACCGTATTTGTCAGTCTTGACCGATACCAGCTCAAATTGGACCGATTTCTTTATCAGGATTGACACACCCCTGGAGGAAGAGGAGTGAGAAGCGTGATAGGCCCAGCCCACCCAGGGTCTTCTAAGTGACAGTAACCTATTCCCCTCCAAGTGAGTCTCGCAGAGACATGCAACATCCGGGCCATATTTCCGAAGTGTAGTTAATACTAAGGAACGCTTTATCTTATTATTTAAACCTCGAACATTCCATGTCAGAAATTTCAAATTAGCCATAGATCTGGTAATATTCTATGTAGTAACCTAAAGATACAGTCCAGCGAATATTCCTGGAAATTGTTAGTGAGGGTAATAACAGTGCTATACTACTCAATCCCTGATTCTTAATCGACAGTATCCAATGCATCAGACATACTTCCCACATCAAAATGAATGTACTCCAAAACAAATTTAAGCATGAGAAAAATAAACTATAGAAAGAAAAAAACTTGTGTAAGGCACAGCAACAAGCTGTTCGCTGAACTCTCCCCCCCTCCCCGTATACCACCCCTAACTTCGGCATACTTAAATCCCAAACTATCGTTTCTATCTCTCAAGGGCTAAATACTAAACAAAACCCTTAACCAAAGTCAAGCGATCAAGAGAAAGAAAAGAAAAGTCCTGAGCCACCAACGCCAAGGGGGGGCTCCCTGGACAATGGGTAGATGCCTCTGGTGGTCCCAACCGATCATTAGACAGTGCAGGGCCTCAATCCGGGGCCATCTGGCGCGCTCCCGGAGCATATCTGTCCAGCCATTGGGCCGCCTCTCTAGGGGAATTGAAGAATTTGGTTTCCCCGTCCGCTACCACCCGGAGTCGGGAGGGGAATAGCATAGAGTAGGAGACGTTCAGGTATCTGAGGCGCCTCTTGATAGGCATAAACTGGGCTCGATCCTTCTGGACTTCCGCGGCAAAATCAGGAAAAGCAGACACGGTAACCCCGTTTCTGGTAAGGGGGCCTTTTGTGCATCCCAACCGGAGGACCGAGTCACGGTCCTTATAATGCAGAAATTTGGCGATGAAGGTGCGCGGAGGGGCGCCAGGAGGTAGAGGACGAGATGGTATCCGGTGTGCACGCTCCACCGTAAACTGTGCCGTGAAGGATTCAGCGCCGTACAGTTCCTTAAGCCATGACTCCAGGAAGACCTCAGGCTGGGAGCCCTCCTCCTTCTCCGGCAGGCCCACAAATCGCACATTATTTCTACGCAGCCGACCCTCCATGTCTAGTAATTTGGATTGAAGGGATGTTACTTGCTGGGTTACCGTGGAAATAGATTGTTTCATAGGACCGCACATATCCTCCAGATTCGAGACACGGGTTTCTGCCTCTCCCACTCTCTCTCGTATGCGCTGGACGTCCTGCCGAAGCAGTGAGAGATCACACTGCACTTTCTCCATCTTATCTGAAAGACGCTGTTCCGATCCAGCTATTGCCTCCAGCACTTGTTGAAGAGATGGAGCTGCGGGTGTGTTAGGGGATTCAGCAGCTGTTGCAGATGGGGAGTAGGAGTGGGACGGAGAGGCCCCCTGCGAAGCGGCCTGCGAGGCCCGTTGGTTTAGTGGGTTAGGTTGTCTGGCAAATTTCTCCAGCTTCGCCGCAGCCGTGCACTGGCCGTCCCGAACCATGACGGACAATAGGTAGTAACAGACACTCCGGTATAATCTCAGGTCAAAAGCGTAGAAGGAGACTTCAGCAATGAGTGAATTGTAGGGTTGTAATAAGCAGAAACACATCCGCAGCTGGTCTCCAAAGTAGTAGGCAAATGTAAAAGAAAGTACTGGCAGCGTCCCAGAATATAGGTGAGAGCAGGAGCGATGCAGTTATTTAGTATGTAAAATAAGACAGCAACTGAAGTCAAAGTGTAATTTGATCCCAGGAGGTAGAAGTCACTCACCAGTTACATATCAGTCAGCCTGTAAGTGAGAGTGTTCCCGCTATGACTGGAAGCAGCAGTCCAGAGCAGTGGGGCCGGGAATCTCCAAAATTGAGGCCGGGGATCCAGAGGAGGTATAGGCCGCAAATCCGGAAGTATGTCTCCTCGGCCGTACAGACCCCGGGGAGAGCGGGGAAATCGCCTGCCGGTGCCCTGCAGCGTAGGGAAGAAAAGCAGGGTATTCAGGCACACCAAAGGGGCCAGGATATTACAGGAGGATGTTTAATCCAGGGAGCTCCCGGGATCTGCTTCCTACTCCTGTGCTGCCGTGGCCACGCCCCGTGGGGGTCACTTTTGATACACAGGATTAATCAACAACCTTAGCTGCCACCAGCAAGAGGAAATTAGCATCTAAACGCAAGGTAGCCTTTGCTTCTACCTGTCACACACACACACTGCAATACTTAGAAAGTAGGTAGACGTGGGCCAGACGAGGCCAAAGTTCAGAAGAATCACATGATCAGAACTAAAAATTAGATATTTAATTTGAAGAATACTTCAGAGCTTTAGCTACAAAAAGATGTTACAAAGATTATTAAGAATATTTTAAAAACACACACAGACTACAGCAATCTCAAACAAATGAAAATAAATAAAAAACACAGAAAACCTAACTCACTCAAATGATCTTAGGTGGTTCGTTGTGGGGGGAGTTTCATAGAATAGCTCTGGTCATTGCCAACGTATAGTTGAGTCCCCAAGAGATGCACTCTCTGTCCCTGTGAGGGAGACAGATATAGTCCTCAGCTCCAGCAGGCCCTCACCCTTGGGATTTTTAACTACTTCCCTGCTGGACACTAAACATACACCATTTTTACATATTGTTGGTGATAGAAACACAGGAGAAGGAGAGTGGGTGTAGCCCAAAGGCATTCAAATCTCCTTCAAAGAGAGCGAGGTCTGTGAGGATCTGCACCTTGTCATCCCCGTACAGCTTTATGACTAGCCAGGAAGTTTAATGACTTAGTTATCTAAACATGTGGACTTCTTTTACTTTCCATCAGGTAATTGATCCAGCCATTTCCCTCTTATCATGGTTTATAACCTCTGGTCTGGTCATTGCACATGTCATTGCTTTCATCCCTAACATTAGGGTCTGTAGATCTCCCACAACCTAGATGCATGGAGGTTAAATGCAGGACATCGCCTGTCAGCCATTTTGTCACATCTAACCTTAAAGAATACAAAATTATATACCGTATATACAGTCACTTGAAAACATTATTGGTGATTATTTCTGCAGGTAATCACCACACCGTAGATCACATATAATTTGTAATCCTCCTTTCTGCATTTAAACATGACACTCTTGTTATATGTGTTTGTGCTTATCAGGGAATAATAGCTGTAGCCTGATGTTTTGTACAAAATGCATATGACGAGGTATATATATATATATATATATATGAACGTATTGGTTATTGTGTTATAGTTTGTCAAATAATGTCATCGTCCCCATGTGAGTGCTCAGATAACCTGTGTGTTTGCTGTTGGGTAGATACAGCCAGTCTCAGATGTCAACCCATACACCCCCTCATTCTTCCACACACAATGGATTCCAGGCCACATAATCAGATTAATGAAGTAAGGTTAATTTAGTTAACATCTAGTGTGGCCCAGGGGACATGCCTGAACATGTGAAAGTAGGTCTGATATGAAGCTGTTCTGTAGTCACCCCTTAATGTAACTCACCCAAAACAGAGCCAGGGAGTGTCGCCTCATGGTAGGAAAGACAAAGGTTTTATAATAGCAAACAGGGGGGGCTATTAAGGGAGTGCAGTGGAGTTCCTGGCCTGAGAGGAATTGTGTGTTTTGCTTCTGAGAGCTACTGGTAGGATAGTGCTTCCAGTGTGCAGAGGCCTAGAAGCATTGTTGTTATCCTCTGGTTTCAAAAAGGCTACAGGACGTGCACTGAAGATACTGAAGATGAGGCTGCCAGTGTGCTGAGTGAGGATCATGTCTGGATGCATTGTGAACACTTGATGACAAGCTTTTCCTGTGAGTGCAGACTTGTTGGATCTGCTATACAGATACTCCCTCATGCATCTGTAATCCTATACTATTGTGGGGACCTAGTAAGTGTGATACCATCCTGGCATGTAATAGTTACTGTTTTAGTGTACTGTGCATGTATATTTATAATAAAGGCCATTTGCCATTTTACTAAACTGTTTACATGAGTGATCAGAGAATCTGTATCCTCACAAATGGTGGCAAGCAGTGGGATCACTCAGTCCCAGTTTCCCCTGGGTAAGGCTGCGAGAGGTGTCAGTGGAGGACACCTAAGAGCTTGTAAACAATTTGGCACACAGTAGCCCGGTATCTTGCTGAAAAGTTGTTGCGAGACACTGCAAGAGATGGAATAGTACTTCTGGAATGTTAGCAGTAGGGAGGCAGAAACAGAAGTGTACAAAAACCTCAACAAGAGATTCCTGCATATGGTCTGTCAAGCGCAAGGTATTAAGGTGACCGCAACAGATGTAAAGGAATCCCTAATTGCGAAATTGGTTCTATGGGATCGAGAACACCCTGATAATGAAGAAGAAGACTCTGAGGAGTCTGATTAGGAGGAACAAAGGACGGAATGGTTGAGAACTCTAGCTGGGACACTCAATGCCAACAACCGCAGTGAGAGCGGGGGATCGGAGGTGGGTTCTCGAGGGCTAGGACAACCCCATCAGAAAGCCCATGGAGAGGGAAAATGTGGAGAGGAGTTTGAAAGTACACCAGAAGTGTTAAAGGCCCGTCTAAAAGCACTGGGAGATGGCGCAACATTTGATGATCGGATGCAGATAATACAGGAGGTGCTGGGATTACCAGACAACAGTCCTACAGTGGCCAATACTCTACAGACTCCCCTGTCCTATCAGGATGTGCCCCAGGAAATAGGCCAGCAACGCAACCTGGTGTCTGAAGTTTCGCATGGAGATTTGCCAAGCCAGCGACTGGGTCAGAAGAGGGAGAGCTTGAGCTGTCAGCTGATGGAATCCACTCTGAGGTGGCATGAACAGACCAGGGAGCAAGGTGTGTTGGATCACTCCAGGAGGCAGTTATCCCCAGAAAGGCGTACATGGAGTCTGGACCATACCGTGCGGGTAAGTGCAGTGAATGCTACCCTGTGCTATCCTATGCAAGGAATATCTGAGGAACAGCTGAGTTATAGCATTCCCTTACAAAGGACTAACCAATCGGATAAGGTGCCTGTGGTGGGAGGGCTCAATGCCCCACACACAGAGGACAAGACCCAGAGTCATGGTCTGCTTGATACAACAATAGACCAGGGAGAAGTGCAGCTTCCAAACCTTCCGTTTTCAGAGATTGAAGATGAGGAACTGCTGAATGAATGCCAGTACCAAGAAGATCTTGGTGTCAAGGGTACCAAGGAGCTGATAAGGGCCAAGGACTCACCGCTGCAGGTGAGGTCTAGTTTGCCAGTGGCACCTGAACTAGCTGTCCAGTTTGCTATGCTAGGGGAGGCCCAGCAATTATCAATTGAGGGTGTAGAAGACATTTCAGACCCAAGGGAGGGGGTAGAGGCTTTGGAGGGGGGGAGCACATAGAGGAGATTTACAGATACTCACTGCTCCCCTGCAGCCAAATTTAGCCCAGTGGTTAAGTGCAGAAGAAGAGCTCCAGCCACTGACTATCCCTGCCAGGTTCCCTGATGCAAACCTGGTGATGCAGATAGTGCTACCCTGTGATGCCTCAGAAGCAGAGGGAGTAACGTCACTCAAAATGGGGGAGGGGGAGGAAAGCCATTGTCCAGATGCACCAGAGGTGATGGAGGTGGAGTTCCCAGAGAATATAGTGTTGGGGAGGGAGAGTGAGGACCCCAGAGACCATATCTTGTTGATGCAGATCACTCTCCACTCTGATGCACCAAAGATAAAGGGAGTGTTGTCATCCAAAAAGGAGGGTGCGGAGGGAAGCACCTGGGGTGATAGGGGTTACCCACCACCAATCAACCTGTTTAAACCCAGTGCCTGGGATACTGGAGGGGGTCTTAAAAACTGTGAACTGCTGAGCCCAGACCCTCCACCGCCAGTTGGAAATGTAAGCCCACACTTGTTTGACCCAGGCGGTCCAGATGTGATGATACGTAAGCTATGCATTTCCCCGGCAACTGAGAGAGCTCTCCGCCACGTCACTGTGCGCATCCGCGCTTGACAGTGATGCGGTGTGTGTGCGCATCCGCGCGTGACAGTGACGCGGTGTGTTTGTGTTGGGTGCAGCATCACTCGATGCGCGCCTCGACGGGAATTATTCCCAAAACATAATGGCCCAGCAGGATTAAGTTTACAATAACTAGGTGGCGGGCCCCAATCGGAGGGATACTTGGAATATGTGGACTACTTTGATGCAAGTGTCCACACTACTGGTATGTTTAAAATCATTGAGCAGCACTCCATATATTCATTATGACATATTCCTCTATGAGAACTAGTGGTCATCTGACCAGATTATATAAATAACTTTTATGTTGAATATGAGTATTATTGCTATTTATTTTATATATAAGATCATATTATTGAATAAGAATCACTGTCAAGATTAGTGTCTGTTATTATTTGGTCACGCTATGAGATGAGATGGTCAGATTCAATCACATATGCAAATGAGCACCCATGTTGTTAGGGTATATAAAGCCTTATCTGCAGCACTGTGAGCACCTTGAAAAAGTTGCGTGAACGCAACGAAACGCGTTGTTGAAGGCTGCTGTTTTATCCTGTGTGCTTCTTCTCCCTTGGATCTACAATTAGAAGAAACAAAGACCTGGACCAAGTCCCTACATTTCATCACCCTTTGGACCGAGGGATCTCCACGAAACCGTGGCAACTTTTCCACAATCCACATCAAGGGACTGCCATTCTGCGGGACGCTGAACCGCTTAAAACACCTTGAATACATCAGTGGTAATTATTCACGGTTGCTTATCACTATATAGGTCCATATGGGATCAAAAGGGACTACTTAAAAGGAACAGGTCATTTGAACTCTATCTGATTCAGATTAACATTTCCATTTGGGAGCAGGACTTTAAGCAGCAATTTTATTGTACCTCAGTTACATTTTAAATGTGTAGTATTTTGCTCTTTTAATTATTATTTTGTTGTATTAAATTCTCTAATCATTTATTATGTGGATTGCAGTGACCTACTCATTTCATGCGTGACCACTAAGCGCTTTATGTTCTGCTTTTTGGGTCCAGATGTGATGCCTGCCCATCCCAAATGGGTTACTGTTGTCACTGAATCGCAGCGGCTGGAAAAAGTAGGGAAGGTATGTCACGGACCCAGTCTCAGCTGGCTTTTGAGGAGTACTTTTTGCCAGCCTGTTTCTGGATTCAGTGCGTAAGTGTAAAAGGGCAGGAAAGAACTGTGTTATCACCTACACAGCATGCTGTCTGGATTCCCAATAGAACTGTAGAACTGGACATCACATATTATTGTGAAACATAATCCCTCTTGTTATGTGTTTGTGCTTATCAGGGAATAATATCTGTAGCCTGATGTCTTGTACAGAATGCTTATGATGATGTGTATGTATATACTATATATACTGTATATATATATATATATATATACACACACACATATATACAGGCCAGGGCGTATTTACCCCTTGGCCAGGATGGCACTCGCCAGGGGTGCCGGACGATGGGGGGCGCCGCCCAGCGGTGTCACCAGTGGTCAGGGGGTAAAATAAAAGTTGTATTACCTACAGAACAGTCAGCACAAGCGGATGCCTAGGACCCGGTCATCTGAAGGGAATCGGCACCTGCCTGCTGCCGTTAGTGCTGGATTGTAAAAAACTCTCTACGGTCAGAACGAAGCCCTGTGCCTTCCGCCGCCTGCCAAGAACCACCAGAGAAGGGCATACTCACTGGGTTGTCTTGTCCCCTTCTCTGGAAGGACCTCCTTCACATCAAGTGCTGTTGGGAGCCGGGGGCGGGGTCACATGCATCGGCGCGACAGAAGTCGGAGACAGTGCCAGATAGTAGTGGTGGTGAGTTACTCCACAGGATGGAGTCAAAGATGCTCTGGCCATCCATGCTATGTGTCCGGAGGGCGGGTGGTCATGGGAGCCCAGAGGCGATGTTGCTAGCATCTGTTGGCTCCCTGGCTGGCTGTATCTCATGTTTCCAGTAAGGGAGGAGGATGGGGTGCCTTGTGTGTCTTGCAAGGGGAGAAGAGGAGCCAAGTGTGCCCAGTAAAGGAGGGGGGAGTGCTGAGTGTGCCAATTAAGGGAGGGGTGGTTACTAACTGTGCCCAGTAAGTGAAGAGGAGGGAATGGGGGTGTAAATGTACCTGCCAAGGGGGATGCTAGGTGAGCCCAGTATGGGTATGTGCTAAGTGTGCCCAGTAAGGGCGGGGGGTGTTTACAGGTAACAAATATGCCCATTTGGTGGGGGGTGCCCATTAAGAAGGGTAAAGTTGCTGATGCTGTGTGCCCACTAAGGGGTGGGGTTTGCTAGTGCTGTGTGCCCAGTACAGGGTTGAGTTTGTTGGTGCTGTGTGCCCAGTAATTGGTGGGGTTTGCTTGTGTTATGTGCCCAGCAAGGAGGGGGGGGGGGGGGGGTTTGCTGGTGCAAAGTGTGCCCCTGTAAGTGGGAGGAGGAGCCTTATTGCTGCTAACTGTGCCAGTATGGGGAGGGGGGGGAGGGGTAGCTAAGTGTGCCCAGGAGGTCACATTTTAGTATGTGTATCCATTCGGCACATACTGTACATTGGTGTAACTGGCGCAGTAGGGGAATGGGTATATGACCATACACAATGGATGGTGGCACATGTTTAAATGTTTTTATTTGCACATATGAAAGTTAGAAGTACAGAGTGTAATTATTAATGGAGGGGGCACCTTCCCCTTACTTTGCCAGGGGCGCTCGGACCCCTAGATACACCCCTGTACTATATATATATATATATATATATATATATATATATATGTATTGGTTATTGTGTTATAGTTTGTAAAATAATGCCCCCGACCCCCCTTCATGTGACTGTTCAGATAACCTGTGTGTTTGCTGTTGGGTAGATACAGCCAGTCTCAGATGTCAGCCCGTACACCCCCCTCATTCTTCCCCACGAAATAGATTCCAGGCCACATAATCAGATTAATGAAGTAAGGTTAATTTAGTTAACATCTAGTGTGACCCAGGGGACAAGCCTGCACATGTGAAAGTAGGTCTGATATGAAACTGTTCTGTAGTCAGCCCCTTAATGTTACTCACCCAATACAGAGCCAGGGGGTGTTGCCTCGTGGTAGGACAGACAAAGGTTTTATAATAGCAAACAGGGTGGGGGGGCTATTAAGGGAGTGCAGTGGAGTTCCTGGCCTGAGAGGAATGGTGTGTTTTGCTTCTGAGAGCTACTGGTAGGATAGTGCTTCCAGTGTGCTGAGGCCTAGAAGCATTGTTGTTATCCTCTGGTTTCAAAAAGGCTACTGGACGTGCACTGATGAGGCTGCCAGTGTGATGAGTGATGATAATGGGCCTAATTCAGACCTGATCGTAGCTGCAAATTTGTTAGCTAATGGGCAAAACCATGTGCACTGCAGGGGGGGGGGGGGGGGGGCAGATATAACATGTGCAGAGAGAGTTAGACTTGGGTGGGGTATGTTAAAACTGAAATCTAAATAGCAGTGTAAAAATAAAGCAGTTAGTATTTACCCTGCACAGAAACAAAATAACCCACCCAAATCTAACTCTCTCTGCACATGTTATATCTGCCCCCTCCCTGCAGTGCACATGGTTTTGCCCATCTGCTAACAAATTTACTGCTACAATCAGGTCTAAATTAGGCCCCATGTCTGGACGCATTGTGGGCCCTGGATGACAAGCTTTTCCTGGGAATGCAGACTTGTTGGCTCTGCTATATAGATACTCCCTCATACATCTGTAATCCTATACTACTGTGGGGACCTAGTAAGTGAGATACCATCCTGGCATGTAATTAGAGATGAGCGCCGGAAATGTTTCGGGTTTTGTGTTTTGGTTTTGGGTTCGGTTCCGCGGCCGTGTTTTGGGTTCGACCGCGTTTTGGCAAAACCTCACCGAATTTTTTTTGTCGGATTCGGGTGTGTTTTGGATTCGGGTGTTTTTTTCAAAAAACCCTAAAAAACAGCTTAAATCATAGAATTTGGGGGTCATTTTGATCCCAAAGTATTATTAACCTCAAAAACCATAATTTCCACTCATTTTCAGTCTATTCTGAATACCTCACACCTCACAATATTATTTTTAGTCCTAAAATTTGCACCGAGGTCGCTGTGTGAGTAAGATAAGCGACCCTAGTGGCCGACACAAACACCGGGCCCATCTAGGAGTGGCACTGCAGTGTCACGCAGGATGTCCCTTCCAAAAAACCCTCCCCAAACAGCACATGACGCAAAGAAAAAAAGAGGCGCAATGAGGTAGCTGTGTGAGTAAGATAAGCGACCCTAGTGGCCGACACAAACACCGGGCCCATCTAGGAGTGGCACTGCAGTGTCACGCAGGATGTCCCTTCCAAAAAACCCTCCCCAAACAGCACATGACGCAAAGAAAAAAAGAGGCGCAATGAGGTAGCTGACTGTGTGAGTAAGATAAGCGACCCTAGTGGCCGACACAAACACCGGGCCCATCTAGGAGTGGCACTGCAGTGTCACGCAGGATGTCCCTTCCAAAAAACCCTCCCCAAACAGCACATGACGCAAAGAAAAAAAGAGGCGCAATGAGGTAGCTGACTGTGTGAGTAAGATAAGCGACCCTAGTGGCCGACACAAACACCGGGCCCATCTAGGAGTGGCACTGCAGTGTCACGCAGGATGGCCCTTCCAAAAAACCCTCCCCAAACAGCACATGACGCAAAGAAAAATAAAAGAAAAAAGAGGTGCAAGATGGAATTGTCCTTGGGCCCTCCCACCCACCCTTATGTTGTATAAACAAAACAGGACATGCACACTTTAACCAACCCATCATTTCAGTGACAGGGTCTGCCACACGACTGTGACTGATATGACGGGTTGGTTTGGACCCCCCCCAAAAAAGAAGCAATTAATCTCTCCTTGCACAAACTGGCTCTACAGAGGCAAGATGTCCACCTCATCATCATCCTCCGATATATCACCGTGTACATCCCCCTCCTCACAGATTATCAATTCGTCCCCACTGGAATCCACCATCTCAGCTCCCTGTGTACTTTGTGGAGGCAATTGCTGCTGGTCAATGTCTCCGCGGAGGAATTGATTATAATTCATTTTAATGAACATCATCTTCTCCACATTTTCTGGATGTAACCTCGTACGCCGATTGCTGACAAGGTGAGCGGCGGCACTAAACACTCTTTCGGAGTACACACTTGTGGGAGGGCAACTTAGGTAGAATAAAGCCAGTTTGTGCAAGGGCCTCCAAATTGCCTCTTTTTCCTGCCAGTATAAGTACGGACTGTGTGACGTGCCTACTTGGATGCGGTCACTCATATAATCCTCCACCATTCTTTCAATGTTGAGAGAATCATATGCAGTGACAGTAGACGACATGTCCGTAATCGTTGTCAGGTCCTTCAGTCCGGACCAGATGTCAGCATCAGCAGTCGCTCCAGACTGCCCTGCATCACCGCCAGCGGGTGGGCTCGGAATTCTGAGCGTTTTCCTCGCACCCCCAGTTGCGGGAGAATGTGAAGGAGATGTTGACAGGTCGCGTTCCGCTTGACTTGACAATTTTCTCACCAGCAGGTCTTTCAACCCCAGCAGACTTGTGTCTGCCGGAAAGAGAGATCCAAGGTAGGCTTTAAATCTAGGATCGAGCATGGTGGCCAAAATGTAGTGCTCTGATTTCAACAGATTGACCACCCGTGAATCCTTGTTAAGCGAATTAAGGGCTCCATCCACAAGTCCCACATGCCTAGCGGAATCGCTCCGTGTTAGCTCCTCCTTCAATGTCTCCAGCTTCTTCTGCAAAAGCCTGATGAGGGGAATGACCTGACTCAGGCTGGCAGTGTCTGAACTGACTTCACGTGTGGCAAGTTCAAAGGGCATCAGAACCTTGCACAACGTTGAAATCATTCTCCACTGCGCTTGAGACAGGTGCATTCCACCTCCTATATCGTGCTCAATTGTATAGGCTTGAATGGCCTTTTGCTGCTCCTCCAACCTCTGAAGCATATAGAGGGTTGAATTCCACCTCGTTACCACTTCTTGCTTCAGATGATGGCAGGGCAGGTTCAGTAGTTTTTGGTGGTGCTCCAGTCTTCTGTACGTGGTGCCTGTACGCCGAAAGTGTCCCGCAATTCTTCTGGCCACCGACAGCATCTCTTGCACGCCCCTGTCGTTTTTTTAAAAATTCTGCACCACCAAATTCAAGGTATGTGCAAAACATGGGACGTGCTGGAATTTGCCCATATTTAATGCACACACAATATTGCTGGCGTTGTCCGATGCCACAAATCCACAGGAGAGTCCAATTGGGGTAAGCCATTCCGCGATGATCTTCCTCAGTTGCCGTAAGAGGTTTTCAGCTGTGTGCGTATTCTGGAAACCGGTGATACAAAGCGTAGCCTGCCTAGGAAAGAGTTGGCGTTTGCGAGATGCTGCCGCCGCTGCTGTTCTTGCGGCGGGAGTCCATACATCTACCCAGTGGGCTGTCACAGTCATATAGTCCTGACCCTGCCCTGCTCCACTTGTCCACATGTCCGTGGTTAAGTGGACATTGGGTACAGCTGCATTTTTTAGGACACTGGTGACTCTTTTTCTGAGGTCTGTGTACATTTTCGGTATCGCCTGCCTAGAGAAATGGAACCTAGATGGTATTTGGTACCGGGGACACAGTACCTCCAACAAGTCTCTAGTTGGCTCTGCAGTAATGATGGATACCGGAACCACGTTTCTCACCACCCAGGATGCCAAGGCCTCAGTTATCCGCTTTGCAGTAGGATGACTGCTGTGATATTTCATCTTCCTCGCAAAGGACTGTTGAACAGTCAATTGCTTACTGGAAGTAGTACAAGTGGGCTTACGACTTCCCCTCTGGGATGACCATCGACTCCCAGCAGCAACAACAGCAGCGCCAGCAGCAGTAGGCGTTACACGCAAGGATGCATCGGAGGAATCCCAGGCAGGAGAGGAATCATCAGAATTGCCAGTGACATGGCCTGCAGGACTATTGGCATTCCTGGGGAAGGAGGAAATTGACACTGAGGGAGTTGGTGGGGTGGTTTGCGTGAGCTTGGTTACAAGAGGAAGGGATTTACTGGTCAGTGGACTGCTTCCGCTGTCGGCCAAAGTTTTTGAACTTGTCACTGACTTATTATGAATGCGCTGCAGGTGACGTATAAGGGAGGATGTTCCGAGGTGGTTAACGTCCTTACCCCTACTTATTACAGCTTGACAAAGGGAACACACGGCTTGACAAATGTTGTCCGCATTTCTGGTGAAATACTTCCACACCGAAGAGCTGATTTTTTTGGTATTTTCACCAGGCATGTCAACGGCCATATTCCTCCCACGGACAACAGGTGTCTCCCCGGGTGCCTGACTTAAACAAACCACCTCACCATCAGAATCCTCCTGGTCAATTTCCTCCCCAGCGCCAGCAACACCCATATCCTCCTCATCCTGGTGTACTTCAACACTGACATCTTCAATCTGACTATCAGGAACTGGACTGCGGGTGCTCCTTCCAGCACTTGCAGGGGGCGTGCAAATGGTGGAAGGCGCATGCTTTTCACGTCCAGTGTTGGGAAGGTCAGGCATCGCAACCGACACAATTGGACTCTCCTTGTGGATTTGGGATTTCGAAGAACGCACAGTTCTTTGCTGTGCTTTTTCCAGCTTGAGTCTTTTCATTTTTCTAGCGAGAGGCTGAGTGCTTCCATCCTCATGTGAAGCTGAACCACTAGCCATGAACATAGGCCAGGGCCTCAGCCGTTCCTTGCCACTCCGTGTGGTAAATGGCATATTGGCAAGTTTACGCTTCTCCTCCGACAATTTTATTTTAGGTTTTGGAGTCCTTTTTTTACTGATATTTTGTGTTTTGGATTTGACATGCTCTGTACTATGACATTGGGCATCGGCCTTGGCAGACGACGTTGCTGGCATTTCATCGTCTCGGCCATGACTAGTGGCAGCAGCTTCAGCACGAGGTGGAAGTGGATCTTGATCTTTCCCTAATTTTGGAACCTCAACATTTTTGTTCTCCATATTTTAATAGGCACAACTAAAAGGCACCTCAGGTAAACAATGGAGATGGATGGATACTAGTATACAATTATGGATGGACTGCCGAGTGCCGACACAGAGGTAGCTACAGCCGTGGACTACCGTACTGTACTGTGTCTGCTGCTAATATAGACTGGATGATAATGAGATGTAGTATGTATAAAGAAGAAAAAAAAAACCACGGGTAGGTGGTATACAATTATGGATGGACTGCCGAGTGCCGACACAGAGGTAGCTACAGCCGTGGACTACCGTACTGTACTGTGTCTGCTGCTAATATAGACTGGATGATAATGAGATGTAGTATGTATAAAGAAGAAAGAAAAAAAAACCACGGGTAGGTGGTATACAATTATGGACGGACTGCCGAGTGCCGACACAGAGGTAGCTACAGCCGTGGACTACCGTACTGTACTGTGTCTGCTGCTAATATAGACTGGTTGATAATGAGATGTAGTATGTATAAAGAAGAAAGAAAAAAAAACCACGGGTAGGTGGTATACAATTATGGATGGACTGCCGAGTGCCGACACAGAGGTAGCTACAGCCGTGGACTACCGTACTGTACTGTGTCTGCTGCTAATATAGACTGGATGATAATGAGATGTAGTATGTATAAAGAAGAGAAAAAAAACCACGGGTAGGTGGTATACAATTATGGATGGACTGCCGAGTGCCGACACAGAGGTAGCTACAGCCGTGGACTACCGTACTGTACTGTGTCTGCTGCTAATATAGACTGGATGATAATGAGATGTAGTATGTATAAAGAAGAAAGAAAAAAAAACCACGGGTAGGTGGTATACAATTATGGACGGACTGCCGAGTGCCGACACAGAGGTAGCTACAGCCGTGGACTACCGTACTGTACTGTGTCTGCTGCTAATATAGACTGGTTGATAATGAGATGTAGTATGTATAAAGAAGAAAGAAAAAAAAACCACGGGTAGGTGGTATACAATTATGGACGGACTGCCGAGTGCCGACACAGAGGTAGCTACAGCCGTGGACTACCGTACTGTACTGTGTCTGCTGCTAATATAGACTGGTTGATAATGAGATGTAGTATGTATAAAGAAGAAAGAAAAAAAAACCACGGGTAGGTGGTATACAATTATGGATGGACTGCCGAGTGCCGACACAGAGGTAGCTACAGCCGTGGACTACCGTACTGTACTGTGTCTGCTGCTAATATAGACTGGATGATAATGAGATGTAGTATGTATAAAGAAGAAAAAAAAACCACGGGTAGGTGGTATACAATTATGGATGGACTGCCGAGTGCCGACACAGAGGTAGCTACAGCAGTGGACTACCGTACTGTACTGTGTCTGCTGCTAATATAGACTGGATGATAATGAGATGTAGTATGTATAAAGAAGAAAGAAAAAAAAAACCACGGGTAGGTGGTATACAATTATGGATGGACTGCCGAGTGCCGACACAGAGGTAGCTACAGCCGTGAACTACCGTACTGTGTCTGCTGCGACTGGATGATAAATAATGATATAAAAAATATATATATATCACTACTGCAGCCGGACAGGTATATATTATATAATGACGGACCTGCTGGACACTGTCTGTCAGCAGAATGAGTTTTTTATAGAATAAAAAAACACCACACAAGTCACACGACGAGTGTTTAACTTTTTCAGGCAATCACAATATAGTATACTATACTGGTGGTCAGTGTGGTCAGGTCACTGGTCAGTCACACTGGCAGTGGCACTCCTGCAGCAAAAGTGTGCACTGTTTAATTTTAATAATATGTACTCCTGGCTCCTGCTATAACCTATAACTGCTCCCCAGTCTCCCCCACAATTAAGCTGTGTGAGCACAGTCAGATATTATACATAGATGATGCAGCACACTGGGCTGAGCACAGATATGGTATGTGACTGAGTCACTGTGTATCGTTTTTTTCAGGCAGAGAACGGATTATATTAAATAAAACTGCACTGGTGGTCACTGGTCAGTGGTCAGTCACTAGTAAACTCTGCACTCTCTAGTACTCCTAAACTCCAGTAAATCAAGTGTCTCTGTCTCAATCTCACTCTCTCTCTTCTAATCTAAATGGAGAGGACGCCAGCCACGTCCTCTCCCTATCAATCTCAATGCACGTGTGAAAATGGCGGCGACGCGCGGCTCCTTATATAGAATCCGAGTCTCGCGATAGAATCCGAGCCTCGCGAGAATCCGACAGCGTCATGATGACGTTCGGGCGCGCTCGGGTTAACCGAGCAAGGCGGGAAGATCCGAGTCGCTCGGATCCGTGTAAAAAAAGCTGAAGTTCGGGCGGGTTCGGATTCCGAGGAACCGAACCCGCTCATCTCTACATGTAATAGTTACTGTTTTAGTGTACTGTGCGTGTATATTTCTAATAAAGGGCATTTGCCATTTTACTAAACTGTTTACCTAATGCTGCTTTCACATCGCAAACCCTGCTTTTGAAACGGTTCTTTAAACGGTTCTTAAAATGGGTCTGAGCAGTTACACCCCCTTCACATCGCATGTTGTAACTGGTATATTACCGTTTTATTACCATTTTGGTACCTTTCACACTGAACCCGTTTCTCCCATAGAAAACAGTGGTTGTCATTTTAAATGGACTTTTCTGGCCCACACATTATTAATAATTTGGCTAGTGGTACAATGGAACCCAGCAGCTTCAAGTATCTTTACAATGTTTTTGTACATTACTGCATCCTTCACTGTCCCAGTGATTTGTCTAGCAATTTCTTCATCCCCTCTCATCCTAAGCAGCTCCCTAACCTCCTCATCACTCCAATTTGCCATTTTAAACTGTATTCTGCATAATAAAACGCTTCTTCACTCTCATGTGTTTCCTCCAGTTTATTTCCTGCTTCTGCCTGGTGACATCACGCATGGAGACAGCCTATCACCTTCTGTGGTTTGGAAATACAGTTTCTGAGCCTTTCACATTGCACAATGAAACGGGTCTGAACCGTGTAGGACCCTGCTTTTTAACCGTTTTAAAATACCAGTAATCTGTAACCAGTAAATTCAAAGTTGCGCTTTCACACCGCAGCTAGAACCGTTTTGGAAGGCTTAAAAAACGGCAATTTACCGGGTTAGAGCTGTGGTGTGAAAGGGGTATAAGTGATCAGAGAATCCGTATCCTCAGCACAGATAAGGGCAATCTTAAATTAAGAGGGAAGTCCTGGAACAGAGCATTGTGTCCCTCCTGGAGACGGTCATGTTGGGAGGTATGTTGAGGCATACTTGCCTACCTGACCCTCTCCATGAGGGAAAAATGCTCTGTTCCTGGACTTTCCTGGTAATGTATGATTGCCATCACCTGTGGTGAGCTAGTTAATTGATAAGAAAGGTGTTTCACCACAGGTGATGGCAATCATACATTGTCCAGGAACAGAGCATTTTCTACCTGAGAGGGTTCGGTAGACAAGTATGTGTTGAAGGTGCAGCTGCGATCTCGCTTGCAATGAGTATTTAAAAGGAAAAGTGAATGACAGGAAGTGACCATTTGGAGGTGTTAACGGGGAGTTTATGTTACATGTGTTTGTTCTGTCATGTTTCTTGTAGTATGTTTCTCTGCCACTAGGGGTCCTCAGGCCTCCTTTGTTTTACTGTAGTATTAGTTTTACCTGATGTTCTGCTCTCCTGACTCTGTGATGTGCTCAGGTGTTGGTTAATGAATCAATAATTACCACCATGGACAACACCTGACATTTCCTCATTTAGCCTGCTGCGTTGCAGAAATCAGTGCTGGTCATTGTTGTTTCTGGTCATAGAGGAAGAGGTTGCTGCTCTTGTCAGGGATTTGTTTTCTAGGCTCTGTTCCTGTATCCTGCCATATCCTGTGCCACAGCAAGGTGTACATCAGCAGGAATGGGTATGATATACCAGCTACCGGGATGCTGGCTGATCAGTATACCAACAGCGGCATCCAGTCTGCCGGTTTAATAGAAGAAAGTCCCCTCGCAGGGTCGCTACATTCCCCACATTCCGGCCCGATGGTGAGACCCGAGTAGGAATTATGGATGGGTATCGGCATTCTGACTGCCGGTAATACGTCAGCTGTCAGGATTCCGGCGTGGGGCTCCTGAACGCTGGGATCCTAATAGCCGGCATTATAACTGTATCCCCAGCAAGGATTGCCACAGAAAGAAAGTGAGTTTCATACCAGCCTGTGTCTTTGTGCCTGGAACCTGTCCTTTACTATATAGTTATCTGATGTCTGGACTCTGTTCATATATCCGGTCATGTTCTGTACCACAACAAGGAAGTGGATTTCACACCAGCTCTGTGTCTCCATGCCTGAACCCTGTTATCATATACATTTCTGATATACAGATGTATCCACATTTATCTTGACGGTTAATAGGATTAACTGTGACTGGCCAGTCAGATTTAATCCCCTGCTGTAATGACTTAATCCCCTGCTGTATTGTTCTCTGTATTGTATTGCAGTTGAGAACAATAGATGAAGGGTTTATGCTAATAAATCATGGTGTGCCTAGGTGCAGAAAACTACTCAAGATAACGGAGGATACATCTGTATTCCTTGCAGTGGCAAATGCAGGATTTCTAGAGGGGGATTTCTAAATGCAGTACACAATCTCCCACTCTGTGGAACAATGGAGCAAGTGCAGGTGTCTGGGGAAGCGGCAGAAGAACCTAGTACCGACTCTGGACATTAATGTACACATTGGTCTTTTTATACACTGGATACTGTATGAAATTCATTATTAATATTTAACACTATAGATGGTCTATAGTACAGGCTGTATCAAACAGATTGAAATAATACAAATAAGTGGTAAGGAAAAAGTTAAACATACCATAATTAATAAATGCACAAACATAATAGAACCAGTAGGAGACAGAACTGAACTGTCTAATCACACATTCTCCCACCTCATGGTAAGGCTCCTGTCTCTTCTTCCTGGAAGCCACTCTCTGCTCCAGTGCACTGATTGAGGACTCAGATCAACACACACAACAAATTAGAAAAAGCTGCTACCACTGGGCATGTGCAGCAGCTCTGCTCTGTCTCTTAAATGGCATGTTGTGTCAGCAGCTCGAGAAATTGTATTATGTACCATTGCTATTGTTGTCATCATTTTGTGCAGAACAAGACCAGCCCTGTAGTTACTTATTCTGTGCGATGATTGCTGCGATGAAGGTCCCGGTATTGACGTCAGATACCCGCCCGGCCACGCCTGCGTTTTTCCAAACACTCCCAGAAATGTTCAGTTGACACACAGGAACTCCCACTTCCTGTCAATCTCCTTGCGATCGGCTGTGCGACTGGAAGTGTCGCTAGAACCTGTGCAAAACCACAAAGCTCTTTGTACTTGTACGACGCGCCTGCGCATTGCGGTGCATACGCATGCACAGATTAGCCCCGTTCTACCATAATCGCTGCGCTGCAAAAATCCGTAGCGAGCAATCAACTCGGAATGACCCCCTTTGTAAATCAGCATCACTAGTTATCTGCACCCCAAGTTTACTTGTATTTCCTGCCACCTGTGTTCTTCCAAAATTAACTGATTTTTTGTATTCACTACAATCACCTGGATTCTGTGATTTTGCTGCACCTCTTGGGAAAATCATAACAGTTCACAGGGACTTGTTGGGGAAACGCAGGCGTGTCCTGGCCGCTTTCGGGGGCGTGTATCTATGGTCAGCCGCACTGTGTGTCCAGGCTGCCCAGGCATAGACCTTCCATTAGCCTCCATGTTTCCCATATTTGCAAATGGTCAGCAAATGTGGACATTGTTACGAAGGAGTTTGCAATGACTCCGGTGGACGGCTGTTTTCATTTCGGGGCGGCAGCTTCACTTCCTAACAGTAGCAGTTCCGTAGCAATGAAAATCGCGATTGCATGTGTGTGTGTATGTATATATATATATATATATATATATATATGTGTATATATATATATATATATATATATATATACATACATACATACATACATACATACATACATACACACACATGAATTGGTCCCTATGTACCATACTCCCAGAGAGACCCTCAATCTGATAGCCGGGTCAGACATAGAAGCAGTGGGAGGAGCACGGTGTGGTGACGCTATAATCAAACAGGAAATATCAACTATAATGGACCTTTGTGTCTATCTAGCATGGACACAATAGGTGCCAGGGGAAGCCCGTCCATCAGCAGGCACATATCCCTCAGAGCAGGCAAAGTTGTAGAAGTGAGATCACAGGGCCACTGGGACTGAGGCACTAGAACAGCATACGACCTGCACCAAGGGAACACAGATTCTATTACAGGTGGTAAGCAAAACCTGCACATCGTGCAACCTCTCCAGTGTCTTACTTACTCCTTGGCAGGGTACAGGTGCGATGTTGCTTAGGGGAGGTGGAAGCTATGCACATGTCACCAGCGTGGGCCAGGAATGGAGGCACAGTGGGGAGGGAGCCACTGGATCCTTCCATCTGTATTCTGTGGGTGTGGGGAGCTGTGTTATGGCTCGTAGGCTCCAAGTAGGGAGCATATGTCTTCATTAAGGTGACCTCTGCTGGCTGGTACTCTATGTGCCACCATAGTACAGATGTGTCCTCATACACTGTTGCTCTAGTTGTGACAAATACTCCCTCTTTGCGTGCCATGTCCCAGGCTGCTTGGCCACGTTGAGCATCTTTCTCACTCAACATCTGCATCTTAGTGCAACGGAATTTGCTGCACTATATAAGAAATTGGTAATAAATTACTAAAATTGCATAAATAAAACAACTGGAAGTGACAAAACTACATTGCTAGCTTGCACTGATCAATGTGATGTGCTACTGAGTCTGAATCTGCGTACACTTCGTACACTTCAGAGGTTAGTTTCTGGCACGTACAACGTCGCAGAGGAAGCACTATGGAATTTAGAGTGAGAAAATCGTGTCCGTGCCCCTGAGCACTTCGCTCAGGGGCACGGACACGATTTTCTCACTCTAAGTTCCATAGTGCTTCCTCTGCGACGTTGTACGTGCCAGAAACTAACCTCTGTGTGGTTAGAGCTGCGGCAAGGCATCTCTAATATACATTGGGTGGAATTCAATTGTTTGAAAAGTCGGTTGGGTCTCTGTTTTTTCCTGTTTATTAGATAGGAAAAAGCAGACACCCACTGACTTTTCAAACAATTGAATACCCCCCATTGAGTGGTGCTTCACTGCGTTCGCAATGCGAAGTGTAAAGAAAGCTGTCGGCTGTATAGGTGTATGATAATACATCTGTATGTCAGGCCAGTCCTGCTTTCTCACTGTACCCGCAGAGTATATCTCATACTTGCCGACATCCTGGCTGATCACTCCAGGCGAGAGCAGCCAGGATGGCTTAGCAAAGGGGCGGGGCAGGACCATGAGGCACACAGGGGGCGGGGCAGAACGTGTAGTTACTGCGTTGCGTCATTTAAGCCATGCGCACCCCCCGCTCTGTAATGCCGGCATTATACTGCAGGGGGCATGGCTACGATGATAAGATTCAGCAAGAATCGCGTCATCGACTGCCCGGACCGCCCACTTCACTCACTAAGTGGTCAGGCAGGCGGGGTGGGACCTTTAAAATCAGGAGACTTGCCTACTCTTCCGGGGGGCTGGGAGGGTCACCCAATTTTCGGGAGCCTCCCGGCCATTCTGGGAGAGTAGGCAAGTATGCTATATCCCCTCTCAGCATCTCCCTCTGAGCTTCCTCACTATACCCCCAGAATATATCCCCCTCAGCATCTCCCTCCCTGCAATAACAAGCGTGTGCTTTGCATACACTTTGCAGTCCCACTGCCAGTGACAGGAGGGAAAGAATTAGCAGCCGAATGTCCACTATGGTCGCCCGGGGCCCTACCCAAAAAAAATTTTCACAAAGGAGATAAAAGAGGTTATGTATTGGACATGGGACCAAAACCAAATACCTTCTCAGTGGTCGAAGTGGAAACTTTGAAGTGGGGGTATGGAAAAGTGAAGGTTGTAATGCGTGCTCCGGAAAAAGGTGTGGCCACTCAAAAAGGTGTGTATCCTTAAGTGTAGTGTATCACACCATATACTCCTTATACACATTATGCACCACAATACTAGGACTCCTTATACTGTCTAGTATTGGTGTCCCTTACACATTATCCCATACGGAATGAGCCAAAATTCACAATATGCCACACAGTATAATCTAAAATCCACATTATCCACACAGTATAATCCCAAATTCACATTATCCCACAAAGTATGATCCAAAATTCACATTATCCCACGCAGTGTGAGCCAAAATTCACATTATCCCACGCAGTGTGAGCCAAAATTCACATTATCCCACGCAGTGTGAGCCAAAATTCACATCCCACACAGTGTGAGCCAAAATTCAGGGACAGGGAGAGAGTGACAGCAGGGACAGGGAGAGAGTGACAGCAGGGACATAGGGAAGTTCATTACTTAATGAGCAGCGGAGGGGGCTGTGGTCGGCGGCTGTGCAGAGGCTGTATGCGGCTGTGTGGAGAAAACCCTAGGCGGCGGCCGAGGAGACCATGGGCAGCAGCAGTGAGGAGACCATGGGCGGCGGTAGTGAGTAGGAGACCATGGGTGGCGGCGGCGGTGAGAAGGAGGCCTTCGGTGCGGCGGCGGTGAGGTCCCTCAGACGGCTGCCATTTTAAATCTGCATGACCACTGCTGATTGGCTGCTGGTTCCACAGCTCCGATTGACAGTGCGTAATTTGAAAGTCTGTGGCGGCGGCGGGGTCTTCAGTGCTCGAAGTGCCGGTATGCCATACCGGTGTATGCTGTCCCACTTTGAGCACTGTAAACCTTCTACATAATGATTATGGGCCTAATTCAGACCTGATCACAAAAGCAAAATCTTTCTCTAAAGGGCAAAACCATGGGGGGTAATTCCAAGTTGATCGCAGCAGGATTTTTGATAGCAAATGGGCAAAACCATGTGCACTGCAGGGGAGGCAGATATAACATAAGTAAGTCCTGGGCTGCGCAGAGACTGCACAAAATCAGTTTATGCAGCTCTGCTACACGTGATCGCACACTTGCACCGCTAAAATACACTCCCCGGTGGGCGTCGACTATCTGATCGCAGCAGTGCAAAAATCGCTGCCTAGCGATCAGGTCTGAATTACCCCCTAAGAGAAGAGAGAGCCCTTGTGCAGGCACTGCGTGGGCCCCCTCTTCTCTGACAGTGCTGTAAATTCTGCCGTTGTCAGAGTCTACTATACATGCGCAGGTCTCCGGGAACAAAGTGTCTGCTCCCTGTTCCCAGGGACATTTATACTGCGCATGGGAAAATCACCGGGAAAATGGCCACCTCAACATTTTTCGTTGATTTCTGTCAATGGCCGATGTGGGACTTGGGAGGGGAAAGAATAATTATATGGGTGCACGGTGTGAAGTGTGGGCCCCAACTCAGGGCCCACGTGCACTGCACACCCTGTACCCATTACAGATACATCAATGTCCGCAACAAGCATTTGCATCTGCAGGTGAAGCATAGTCGTAACTGGTCTGCAGTGCTGGATTAACAAAAGGACTACAGTTGTCACCCTGGGGCCCCAAACTTACAGGGGGGCCCCAAACACATAGCTACATCATAGGCTTCAGACTGACCAGTGAGGGGCAAAGTGCAGGCTATACAATTGACTCCAAGACAGGTTACACGGTCAGTGTGAGTGAGAGAAGCTGAGTGGGAGGGGCTTGGAAGAACAAGGTTCCAGACAGCTCCAGTGATATGACTGCAGCATAGCAGATGCTCCTTTATAGATCTAGCTGCAGCCTGTAAGTTCCATGATTTGGTATGGCGTAATGTGTACTGAAGGCACTGTGCAGCATGATGTCAACTGGGGCACTACAGCATGTTCCACACATTTGTGGTGCTGGAAATATTTACACTTTACACTTTCTAATAACATCCCCATAAATCATATATGCCTATGCTAGCTAAAGTGCTAGCTAAGGTTGCCTGCACCGTATTCCGGCACCTGGAATGGCTGGCTATGTTCTGCAGTGGTGGACACAAGGTTGGTTTCGGAGTAAGGGAAAAAAAAGGCATTTTGTTTCCCCCAGCACCCTGAATGATAACAGTAACCAGATTTAAATCTCACACAATATTAGAATTCAGAGATCTTCGTTACACATATTTGCGCAAATGTATGAATAAGCCTCAAAGTCGCATCAAGGCGCCTCTGTATATTTGGGGTCCCTAGCGCTATATCTAGGTGCAGGGTGTGGCACCCCAAAGCACCAGCATAAGCCAGAAAGCCCAGGGTAGCATACCAGTGAAAAAAATATAGTGTTAATAAATTAGTGTTAGGAAGCCGAAGCTATAAAGGTGATACAAAAATGAGATGTAATTAAAATTGAGAAATAGTGTTAAAGAAATTAGTTTGTAAAAAGTGTTAATAGAATGTAAAGGTATGCCACACTAAGGCCATCCAGCTCAGCCAGTCCAGAGGCACCACACCTCACACCTCCATTAACCAGCAAGGAGACACATGATAATGGCTCCTTACTACAATATGTCTAAGCTAAGAGCTACCTACCTTGGAGCAACCCCATAATGCTCCATATGGCATGTCATGGCCTGCACCTCCTCCTAATTCAGGAACCTCTGTGCCTCTCACAGCAGACATATATAGTGGTAAAGGCTCAATTAGCTTAGTGATATCCCCCAGAAACCCCCCTAATGGGCCAAGTTGTGTGTGTTTATTAGAGCTCTTTGTGTTTTGCAGGCACTTGGCAGCGGCGGAAACGTCAGACATATGAAAGATGTGGTAGCTGCGGGCACTCGGCAGTGGTCTGGAATCTGGGCATTCTGCAGCGGCGAGAGCCGCGGGAACTCTACTCGTCATTGGCACAGTAGTGGACACTTGGCTCAACACCGGTTGCCATCTGGAATGTCTGGCTATGTTTTGGCACCTGGAATGGCTGAGTAAGGTATTTAGAGCACTGTTCCAGCCCCAGGAATGGCTGCTTCTCGTGGTTATGGTCATGTTGCATTTACAAATTAGGGTCAAACGTCATCCAACTCAACATGAGCTCCACAGTCACTGTGAATAGTTGTAAAAATTGTGGGATATGTGTATATGTTCCTATTCACACCGATAGAGGGTTTCCTATGGTAGACATGTCCTCAAATAGATAAGGACAAGAGTAGAGATGAGCGCCTGAAATTTTTCGGGTTTTGTGTTTTGGTTTTGGGTTCGGTTCCGCGGCCGTGTTTTGGGTTCGACCGCGTTTTGGCAAAACCTCACCGAATTTTTTTTGTCGGATTCGGGTGTGTTTTGGATTCGGGTGTTTTTTTCAAAAAACACTAAAAAACAGCTTAAATCATAGAATTTGGGGGTCATTTTGATCCCAAAGTATTATTAACCTCAAAAACCATAATTTACACTCATTTTCAGTCTATTCTGAATACCTCACACCTCACAATATTATTTTTAGTCCTAAAATTTGCACCGAGGTCGCTGTGTGAGTAAGATAAGCGACCCTAGTGGCCGACACAAACACCGGGCCCATCTAGGAGTGGCACTGCAGTGTCACGCAGGATGGCCCTTCCAAAAAACCCTCCCCAAACAGCACATGACGCAAAGAAAAAAAGAGGCGCAATGAGGTAGCTGTGTGAGTAAGATTAGCGACCCTAGTGGCCGACACAAACACCGGGCCCATCTAGGAGTGGCACTGCAGTGTCACGCAGGATGTCCCTTCCAAAAAACCCTCCCCAAACAGCACATGACGCAAAGAAAAAAAGAGGCGCAATGAGGTAGCTGTGTGAGTAAGATTAGCGACCCTAGTGGCCGACACAAACACCGGGCCCATCTAGGAGTGGCACTGCAGTGTCACGCAGGATGTCCCTTCCAAAAAACCCTCCCCAAACAGCACATGACGCAAAGAAAAAAAGAGGCGCAATGAGGTAGCTGACTGTGTGAGTAAGATTAGCGACCCTAGTGGCCGACACAAACACCGGGCCCATCTAGGAGTGGCACTGCAGTGTCACGCAGGATGTCCCTTCCAAAAAAACCCTCCCCAATCAGCACATGATGCAAAGAAAAAGAAAAGAAAAAAGAGGTGCAAGATGGAATTGTCCTTGGGCCCTCCCACCCACCCTTATGTTGTATAAACAAAACAGGACATGCACACTTTAACCAACCCATCATTTCAGTGACAGGGTCTGCCACACGACTGTGACTGATATGACGGGTTGGTTTGGACCCCCCCCAAAAAAGAAGCAATTAATCTCTCCTTGCACAAACTGGCTCTACAGAGGCAAGATGTCCACCTCATCTTCACCCTCCGATATATCACCGTGTACATCCCCCTCCTCACAGATTATCAATTCGTCCCCACTGGAATCCACCATCTCAGCTCCCTGTGTACTTTGTGGAGGCAATTGCTGCTGGTCAATGTCTCCGCGGAGGAATTGATTATAATTCATTTTAATGAACATCATCTTCTCCACATTTTCTGGATGTAACCTCGTACGCCGATTGCTGACAAGGTGAGCGGCGGCACTAAACACTCTTTCGGAGTACACACTTGTGGGAGGGCAACTTAGGTAGAATAAAGCCAGTTTGTGCAAGGGCCTCCAAATTGCCTCTTTTTCCTGCCAGTATAAGTACGGACTGTGTGACGTGCCTACTTGGATGCGGTCACTCATATAATCCTCCACCATTCTATCAATGTTGAGAGAATCATATGCAGTGACAGTAGACGACATGTCCGTAATCGTTGTCAGGTCCTTCAGTCCGGACCAGATGTCAGCATCAGCAGTCGCTCCAGACTGCCCTGCATCACCGCCAGCGGGTGGGCTCGGAATTCTGAGCCTTTTCCTCGCACCCCCAGTTGCGGGAGAATGTGAAGGAGGAGATGTTGACAGGTCGCGTTCCGCTTGACTTGACAATTTTGTCACCAGCAGGTCTTTCAACCCCAGCAGACCTGTGTCTGCCGGAAAGAGAGATCCAAGGTAGGCTTTAAATCTAGGATCGAGCACGGTGGCCAAAATGTAGTGCTCTGATTTCAACAGATTGACCACCCGTGAATCCTTGTTAAGCGAATTAAGGGCTGCATCCACAAGTCCCACATGCCTAGCGGAATCGCTCCCTTTTAGCTCCTTCTTCAATGCCTCCAGCTTCTTCTGCAAAAGCCTGATGAGGGGAATGACCTGACTCAGGCTGGCAGTGTCTGAACTGACTTCACGTGTGGCAAGTTCAAAGGGCATCAGAACCTTGCACAACGTTGAAATCATTCTCCACTGCACTTGAGACAGGTGCATTCCATCTCCTATATCGTGCTCAATTGTATAGGCTTGAATGGCCTTTTGCTGCTCCTCCAACCTCTGAAGCATATAGAGGGTTGAATTCCACCTCGTTACCACTTCTTGCTTCAGATGATGGCAGGGCAGGTTCAGTAGTTTTTGGTGGTGCTCCAGTCTTCTGTACGTGGTGCCTGTACGCCGAAAGTGTCCCGCAATTTTTCTGGCCACCGACAGCATCTCTTGCACGCCCCTGTCGTTTTTTTAAAAATTCTGCACCACCAAATTCAAGGTATGTGCAAAACATGGGACGTGCTGGAATTTGCCCATATTTAATGCACACACAATATTGCTGGCGTTGTCCGATGCCACAAATCCACAGGAGAGTCCAATTGGGGTAAGCCATTCCGCGATGATCTTCCTCAGTTGCCGTAAGAGGTTTTCAGCTGTGTGCGTATTCTGGAAAGCGGTGATACAAAGCGTAGCCTGCCTAGGAAAGAGTTGGCGTTTGCGAGATGCTGCTACTGGTGCCGCCGCTGCTGTTCTTGCGGCGGGAGTCCATACATCTACCCAGTGGGCTGTCACAGTCATATAGTCCTGACCCTGCCCTGCTCCACTTGTCCACATGTCCGTGGTTAAGTGGACATTGGGTACAACTGCATTTTTTAGGACACTGGTGAGTCTTTTTCTGACGTCCGTGTACATTCTCGGTATCGCCTGCCTAGAGAAGTGGAACCTAGATGGTATTTGGTAACGGGGGCACACTGCCTCAATAAATTGTCTAGTTCCCTGTGAACTAACGGCGGATACCGGACGCACGTCTAACACCAACATAGTTGTCAAGGACTCAGTTATCCGCTTTGCAGTAGGATGACTGCTGTGATATTTCATCTTCCTCGCAAAGGACTGTTGAACAGTCAATTGCTTACTGGAAGTAGTACAAGTGGGCTTACGACTTCCCCTCTGGGATGACCATCGACTCCCAGCGGCAACAACAGCAGCGCCAGCAGCAGTAGGCGTTACACGCAAGGATGCATCGGAGGAATCCCAGGCAGGAGAGGACTCGTCAGAATTGCCAGTGACATGGCCTGCAGGACTATTGGCATTCCTGGGGAAGGAGGAAATTGACACTGAGGGAGTTGGTGGGGTGGTTTGCGTGAGCTTGGTTACAAGAGGAAGGGATTTACTGGTCAGTGGACTGCTTCCGCTGTCACCCAAAGTTTTTGAACTTGTCACTGACTTATTATGAATGCGCTGTAGGTGACGTATAAGGGAGGATGTTCCGAGGTGGTTAACGTCCTTACCCCTACTTATTACAGCTTGACAAAGGGAACACACGGCTTGACACCTGTTGTCCGCATTTCTGGTGAAATACCTCCACACCGAAGAGCTGATTTTTTTGGTATTTTCACCTGGCATGTCAACGGCCATATTCCTCCCACGGACAACAGGTGTCTCCCCGGGTGCCTGACTTAAACAAACCACCTCACCATCAGAATCCTCCTGGTCAATTTCCTCCCCAGCGCCAGCAACACCCATATCCTCCTCATCCTGGTGTACTTCAACACTGACATCTTCAATCTGACTATCAGGAACTGGACTGCGGGTGCTCCTTCCAGCACTTGCAGGGGGCGTGCAAATGGTGGAAGGCGCATGCTCTTCACGTCCAGTGTTGGGAAGGTCAGGCATCGCAACCGACACAATTGGACTCTCCTTGTGGATTTGGGATTTCAAAGAACGCACAGTTCTTTGCGGTGCTTTTGCCAGCTTGAGTCTTTTCAGTTTTCTAGCGAGAGGCTGAGTGCTTCCATCCTCATGTGAAGCTGAACCACTAGCCATGAACATAGGCCAGGGCCTCAGCCGTTCCTTGCCACTCCGTGTGGTAAATGGCATATTGGCAAGTTTACGCTTCTCCTCCGACAATTTTATTTTAGGTTTTGGAGTCCTTTTTTTACTGATATTTGGTGTTTTGGTTTTGACATGCTCTGTACTATGCCATTGGGCATCGGCCTTGGCAGACGACGTTGCTGGCATTTCATCGTCTCGGCCATGACTAGTGGCAGCAGCTTCAGCACGAGGTGGAAGTGGATCTTGATCTTTCCCTAATTTTGGAACCTCAACATTTTTGTTCTCCATATTTTAATAGGCACAACTAAAAGGCACCTCAGGTAAACAATGGAGATGGATGGATTGGATACTAGTATACAATTATGGACGGGCTGCCGAGTGCCGACACAGAGGTAGCCACAGCCGTGAACTACCGCACTGTACTGTGTCTGCTGCTAATATATAGACTGGTTGATAAAGAGATAGTATACTCGTAACTAGTATGTATGTATAAAGAAAGAAAAAAAAACCACGGTTAGGTGGTATATACAATTATGGACGGGCTGCCGAGTGCCGACACAGAGGTAGCCACAGCCGTGAACTACCGCACTGTACTGTGTCTGCTGCTAATATATAGACTGGTTGATAAAGAGATAGTATACTCGTAACTAGTATGTATGTATAAAGAAAGAAAAAAAAACCCCGGTTAGGTGGTATATACAATTATGGACGGGCTGCCGAGTGCCGACACAGAGGTAGCCACAGCCGTGAACTACCGCACTGTACTGTGTCTGCTGCTAATATAGACTGGTTGATAAAGAGATAGTATACTACTAATATTATATACTGGTGGTCAGGTCACTGGTCACTAGTCACACTGGCAGTGGCACTCCTGCAGCAAAAGTGTGCACTGTTTAATTTTAATATAATATTATGTACTCCTGGCTCCTGCTATAACCTATAACTGGCACTGCAGTAGTGCTCCCCAGTCTCCCCCACAATTATAAGCTGTGTGAGCTGAGCAGTCAGACAGATATATAATATATATATAGATGATGCAGCACACTGGCCTGAGCCTGAGCAGTGCACACAGATATGGTATGTGACTGACTGAGTCACTGTGTGTATCGCTTTTTTCAGGCAGAGAACGGATATATTAAATAAACTGCACTGTGTGTCTGGTGGTCACTCACTATATAATATATTATGTACTCCTGGCTCCTGCTATAACCTATAACTGGCACTGCAGTAGTGCTCCCCAGTCTCCCCCACAATTATAAGCTGTGTGAGCTGAGCAGTCAGACAGATATATATAATATTATATATAGATAATAGATGATGCAGCACACTGGCCTGAGCCTGAGCAGTGCACACAGATATGGTATGTGACTGAGTCACTGTGTGCTGTGTATCGCTTTTTTCAGGCAGAGAACGGATTATAAATAAAAGTGGTGGTCACTGGTCACTATCAGCAAAACTCTGCACTGTACACTACTGAGTACTCCTAATGCTCCCCAAAATTAGTAAATCAAGTGTCTCTCTAATCTATTCTAATTCTAAACGGAGAGGACGCCAGCCACGTCCTCTCCCTATCAATCTCAATGCACGTGTGAAAATGGCGGCGACGCGGGCTCCTTATATAGAATCCGAGTCTCGCGATAGAATCCGAGCCTCGCGAGAATCCGACAGCGTCATGATGACGTTCGGGCGCGCTCGGGTTAACCGAGCAAGGCGGGAAGATCCGAGTCGCTCGGACCCGTGAAAAAAAACATGAAGTTCTGGCGGGTTCGGATTCAGAGAAACCGAACCCGCTCATCTCTAGACAAGAGCAGCATTAACGGTAAGGGTCAGTACATAATTGTTATGAATAGGACATGTGTAAATAACTGAATATGTGCACTCAAGAGTATGATTGCTCCAAGTTATCTTGCCACAAAAAGAAATGGCCAATAGCTGTAGGAAGTACATAGCGAGTGTGATATTACTGTACAATAACAATGTCATTAAATACCATATTATTCTGCATAGCTCTCGCCAGTAATTATTTACTGTGGGTCTTATTCAGATCCAGACACAGCCACGTGCTTGTGCGCGGTGGCCTCCTCCTTCGGGTATGTGCACGCGCACTGGCCGCAGTGCGCAACTTCACCATGCAGCCGTATCCTGGAAGGATGCTTTTGCAAGGTAATTGACAGCGGCGGCCATTGAGAGGGAGTCGACATGGCATTTAGTGGACACGGTCTGGACAACGCAGGCGGGTCCAGACCGTTTTAGACACTGTGCAGGCAGGGGTCAACCTCAGATACATGCATTAGCAGATAATTTGCGAACACATCGCGGGGTGGCACCACTCACAGGCTGGGCGGCCTTGCCCTGTGCTGAGCGGCCCCCAGCCTGTGAGTAGATGGAAGCAAGATCTGCGTCCTTCTCTGAATAACCCCCCCCCATGTACTTGTATGTGTAGTATACTCCCTACCTTTACCTGTACCTGTACTGTATGTTTAGTATACACCCTATGTATTTGTATGTGCAATATACTTCCCTACTTATGTAGAATTTACTCACTATATTAGAGGTTCTCAAACATTGTCCTCAAGACACCCTAACGGTTCAGATTTTAAGTATATCCATGGCTCAGCACAGGTGGATACATCAAATTGACTGAGGTGCTAATGAAGTCACCTGTGGCCAAGTATGGATACACTTAAAACCTTGGCCTTGTGGGTGCCTTGAGGACCTTGTTTGTGAACCTCTGCCTTACATTTTTGTATGTGTAGTCAGGGCCGGTTCTAGACCTTGTAGCGCCCGGGGCGAAAGTTTCCTTTGGCAACCCCCCACACACACACACACACACACACACACACAGGTAAAACATAGTTAGTGCGCAAAAAATAGGGGTGTGGCTTCATAGGGAAGGGGTGTGGCCGCAGTTATGCCCCCCGTAGATTTGCCCCTGGTAGCTGTGCCCCCTGTTGTAGCGCCGCTTACAAACCCCCAAAAAATCCAATACTCACCAGACCTGCTTCCGGGTACACATTTTACGGGTGTCATACCCAGGATTAGAAACCACAACCTATTACACTGGAAGCAGACCATTTACTGATGGAGCTATTTGCTCCTGTATAGAAAATATGAAAATTCTAACTATATGAAGTTACTTCACTGGCAATTACACGTAACTTCATATAGTTAGACTTCTCATGCTTCCTATGCAGGAGCAAATAGCTCCATCAGTAAGGTGTCTGTTGTCAGTATAACAGGTCATAACTTCTAATCTTGGGTATGACTGCTAAGAAATGTGTGATTTAAAATAAAAGACAATGAAATGTGTGTGTGTGTGTGTGTGTGTGTGTGTGTGTGTGTGTGTATATATATATATATATATATATATATATATATATATATATATATATATATTATAAATAATCCAGGTGACGAAACAGCACACAAGCAGTAGTTAAAAGGTATCAATGGTCGCGGTGCAAGATCCATAAAAGATAAATAATAACACTCACTTTCCACTGGTAGTATGAAAAGATGGGGCCCCTGAGGAAAACCACCAGTGTGTGGTTGAAACGGCTGTCGGGCCACTGTTTGTAGTACCGTCTGCTGATGGTCTGAATAAATCATACACTGCAAAAGAGAGTGCTGATCCTGCATCTTTTCATACTACCAGTGGAAAGTGTGTGTGTGTACGTATGTGTATATACATATATATACATCTAAATATAGGGGCGGGGGCACCAATATTTATCTTCCATCAGGGCAACTGAGATGAACTTACGCCACTAGATAGATAGATAGATAGATAGATAGATAGATAGATAGATACTGTGGCTAAATAGATATATACTGTAGAGAGAGAAAACGATAGATAGAAAGTGTTTTATATATTTATATTAATGTACAATAATGAACTCAGTTTACTATTTTATGCCAAGTCTACAGAAAAAGAAAATAGCTTGTACTAGTCAAACAGAAAATAAAAGACAACACAAAAATAGCATTAGGATGGGTACATCAATGCGTAGTGCCCTATCTCCTCTGATTCCTTGTTTTCTCCATTCATTGTAATGGCTGTAACTCCACCTTACTGCAATATACTGTATCTCAGCTATTGGTGGAGTGACCTTGCTGTAACATTTCACTGGCTGTGTCTGATAGGTTCCAGCTCTGTCTCTGTGTTAGCATGGTGACTGCTGTCTTCGTGCTGAATTCTCCTCCCTTTGTGTTCAAGCATTGGTTTAATGACAGGGTGGCTAAACAGCTTGTATTACGCATGCACACAGAGTGGATGTTAGAAATCAGCAGCACAGAAGTCAGCAGCACTCCATCCTAGGCAGACCTCACTGAAAGCTGAATAGCATTTCAGCACGACTGAAGCTGGACAGCATCCATCACTATTATCCCCTGGAAAGCAATCAGGATTACTGAAGGATATAGGGCAGACGACGCAATCCTGGTTAGCTGCTGCTCTTGGTTGTTGCTCTTTGAAGATTGAAATCTTCCAAATGTCAAATCAATTCTGAGTTTTTATTTTTTGCTTTCTTTGGAACCCTATGGACAGACGGCATTGCCTGAGAGAACATGTTGGATGCAACTGTGGGGAAGACGGACAAAAGCAGGAACCCAGGTAGCAAGAACAGTGTACCCCAAATTCTGCATGAATCATCATCTGCAACCTCTGACCCTTGTCATACATTATCATGCCACATTTCCTCCATTTACTCAGTCATCCAGGCCCTCTGCTCCTCCAAGTGTGTTTATCAATAAAACTCTCTTTCCATCAACCTCTTTCTACTACCCTTATTATATCTGTCATATGTAATCATTGTATCCATTTATCAATCTCTGTGTAGTATATTCTCCATTTGAGCACAATACAGTCACTGTCTGCTCCCATCCAGTATAGATATTTTATTATTGCTTCCAGTGCTGCATTTCAGAGTCTCTTACATGTAGATTAACACACGTATGTTCCTATGTGATCTTATAGTATTCTGTCACTATTCATCTTTTTTTTTTAAATCATTTAAATGCTACAAAATTTGCTGTAAAATACCTCTCTCAATGTCATTATTTAGTCAATGTCTGCACCCAGTACCATATAACTATCTAAGCAGCAAATAATCTTTTCACGTCAGTTTATAATTGACTTTGTGTAAAACAGTCCCTATGTCAGCTTGATGCAGTCATGTGATAATGTGTAAACCAATATTTACTTAGCTATGGCCTCGTACGCACAGGTGTTCATTGTAAACATTTAAACCCCACTCTTAAAGACTGTCAAATACACTGTAATGCTGATGGTTACAAAATAATGTACATAAATGGACCTGTACGTGCTCTCTCTGAAATCTTCATTTTATGTAAAGTTTAATAATGCCTGTAAAATATAATAAAGCTAGTTGGAACCCTCATTACACAGAAACATAGAATTTGACGGCAGATAAAAACCACTTGGCCCATCTAGTCTGCTCCCTTTTTTTATCCTTTAGGTAATCTCAACCATTTTTTAACCCAGTAGCGGATCTTGCCACGGGCAAGCAGGACTTTTGCCCGGGGCGCCGCCTCCCGGAGGGCGCAGGGCGCCATCCGGAGGGCACCGCACCAGGGCAAGATCCGCTGCTGCTGTGCCCCCCGCGGCCGCTGTGAAGGAAAACTAGACGCGTACGCGTCTAGTTTCCCTTTGTGGGCAGGTCCTTTACTGTGCGGTGCGTGATGACGTCATCGCGCACCGCACAGCAAAGGTCCTCTCCACAAAGGGAACTAGATGCTACGCGTCTAGTTTCCCTTCGTGGAGAGGACCTTTGCTGTGCGATACGCGATGACGTCATCGCGCACCGCACATCATTTCAGTCTGTACAGGGGGCGTAAATGACCACGCCCCCTGTACGAAGCCACGCCCCCTATTGCTGCCCGGGGCGCACAGAGCCCCAGAACCGGCCCTGTTTGAACCTTAGGGGTAAATGTATGAAGCGGTGATAAGAGTGGAGAAGTGAGCCAGTGGAGAAATTGCCCATGGCAACCAATCAGCTGCTCTGTGAAGTAATTTTTCCTTAAATTTCCCACATATATAGGGGGTTAATCATAGATGGTCGCAGATTTTGCATGTGTGGTGCCGCCACGCGATGTGATTGCAATTCAATTGTGATTGCATTGAATAGCGGTGGACTCCTGCCATGTTTCCTATCGCAGGAAACGCAGGCGATGTCATTGACCAGGCCCGAAAACGGAAGTGACATGACTGTTTCCTGCCACCCCCCAAAGCAGCTTCGCCGCCCCTGCACACCGGTCGCATGTCAATCACTATGTAACTGCATTCTTCCGGAATGCGATCATATAGTGAAGGGTTGCGCACACATTACAGCTGCTGCAAGTGCGCTAATCCATTTGGACGCGGCCCTACGTGTGAGCGCATCAGTTTTGTCCATCTCTGAATAAGACCCATAGTGCGCTATGATACAGTGAGGCTTTGATACGTGTGAGTCCATGTTCTGTTAAAAAGAGGACAGAGTAGATGTTTTTCTTGCTACTAGTATTGTCAGCACCATTGTCCGATCACTTATAACATATTTATTTCATGTTAGAATTTGCATATTTCAAATCAATACCAGGCCCTGCAATACAAGTCTAAATTATTGTTATTGATGAAAAAGCACACATACTCTAATATAAATGACCTAATTTTACAAGCCAATAAAAATATTAAATTCTACGTTTTATTTTTCATTGAGGCTGCATAATACTTCATGCACTGATTCTGGCACATGCTATTGCAAAAGTCAGTGTAAATCAACGCTGTGTCCTAAGAACATAACTTTTGTAAATGTGTGCATGTGTATATGTGAAGGCTTTAAATGCAATAAAACCTCAGTGTTTTTAAGCGTCATATTACTGATGGTGGTGCCAGACTGTAAACAAATGTTATTTTTGTTTTTTGTGTTTTTTTTAAAGCATGTCAGTAATCCTCCTGCTGTGGCCATTTCAGTGCTTACACCTGCGTTATGGCCTGAAATAGTAAAAATATTGTTCTGCACTTTAAAAGGGCTTCAGGATAGGGGTGTGAGCGCTTGCACCAATGAGAAGCTGCCGTGTCCATGACTTTGGCTATTGATCCTCCCACTCCCATCCACATCCTGTTATTTAGTCAGGGCTTTGAGACTGTTCATGGAGCCTAAGAAAAAATAGGAACGCTATGGAGGGGTAGATGGTAGTACAGCTTTAGTTATGCTTCCTTTCTAAAAAGTATCATTTTAATTAATCTTATTGTTACCATAAGTTATATATTGGCATGTATTTTTTATTTATTTTTTTGTCATTTTATTACCTTTGATAAAACGAATTCTGTGAAGACGAGTTACTGAAAGTGCTGTATAATATGAACATACTATATTCCTACTGTTTTAAATCACGGGGTTTGTTTAAAACACATAACAGCATTCGTGTTGGGTATGAAATCCTGGTAATCACAACGCTGACAGCAGCATCCCAACAGTCAAAATCTAGAGGGATCCAGGTAAGTTTTTGAACCCTAACCCTTACTCACCCCTCCTGCAACCTATCCCTAATTGTCGGCCCCATCTCTGTGCAGTCTAACCTCAACCACCCCCATCCCCACAGCCTAACCCTAACCGCCCCCTCCCGCAGTCTATCCCTAACCGCCCCCCCCCCCCTTCCCTGCACAGCCTAACCTTAACCTCCTCCATCCCCGCAGCCTAACCATAACGTCCCCTCCCGCAGCCTATCCCTAACCGCCCCCCTATTCCTGCGCAGCCTAACTTTTACCTCCCCCATCCTCACAGCCTAACCCTAACCGCCCCATCCTGCAGCCTATTCCTAACCGGCCCCAGAGCTGGATTAAGGCATTGGGGGGCCCGGGGTACTTATGACACGGGGGCCCTAAGGTCTAAAATTAAAAGTATAGCGTATCGGGTAGTTTGGATAAATTATACTATATACAAAGCAGATGCTCAGTTCTCCCGCACAATAAATTCCACGTCGCTTGGTGCCCTCCACAGCAGAAGCAGTATATCATAGAGTATTGGTGGCACTCACGGACTTGCAAGAATAAGCTCAATTCGACAGACCTGTCTTCTTTCAACGTTTCTATTTATTTCAACCTTCGTCAGGAATGACAAAGGTTGAAATAAACCAAAACGTTGAAAGAAGACAGGTGTGTCGACCTGAGCTTATTCTTACAAGTCCGTGAGTGCCGCCAATACTCTATGATATATATATATATATATATATATATATATATTATATGTAGAGAAGCGAAGGAGCCGGCGCTTAGGTACTGTTTGCGGTACTAATTTTACAAAATGACATAAAAACACCTAAATGTATCATATAACACTTCTCAATTTTTCTTTGAGTGGCAGCTTATGAAACAGAAATTTGTGTTTGTTAGACACATAAAAGTGAATATAAGAAGAGGAGAACACAAGCGCCAAAATGTGTTTTTAAATTATATAAAAAAGGTGAACACGGATAAGTGAGGTGGTAGGTTTGGCTTAATCACTTATCTGATTTAGATCTGCAATGATCTGTCATCCTTCATTTGGATTCAGTACATGGAAATAAAAAAGCAAAACATAGGGTGTACCATTCATAAAACATATCGCATCATTCCCTTGATGAAGTCCAAACACTGACGGACGAAATGCGTCGGGACGCTTTGCAGATATCCAATTTATGGACAGATAAGCTTTATATGTTTTTATTTCTTGTACGTGTGTTATCCAGCCATTCTTATGTTATTGTATTAAATTTATGTTTTTAAATTTTACACTGATGTGGCTAAGAAGTTTTTACTAGTGGGAACTTGCCAAATCCCTAATGATGCCGCTCCGACTCAGACAATGTTTATGCGATATGTTTTATGAATGGTACACACTATGTTTTGCTTTTTTATTTCCATGTACTGAATCCAAATGAAGGATGACAGATCATTGCAGATCTAAATCAGATAAGTGATTAAGCCAAACCTACCACCTCACTTATCCGTGTTCACCTTTTTTATATAATTTAAAAACACATTTTGGCGCTTGTGTTCTCCTCTTCTTTTATATATATATATATATATATATATATATATATGGCTTGGGTCTGATTTGCTGGCGGTCAGAATACCAATCGCGGCACTTACCTTTCCCCAATATAAGAGTTTGGCACTCACGGGTCTTGTAACATTGGTGTAACCGCTCACAAAGTTAGCATTTGGTATGTCCTCACAAAATGTTATCAAATTAAAATAAAACGTTAACAGAGGCTGTCTCTTTAGCTGGAATGCTAACTTTTTGAGCGGTTACACCAATGTTACAAGACCCGTGAGTGCCCGACCCTCTTTCTCTCTTCTACTTGAAAACCCTAGGTCGGCACCTGGGCACCTTACTGATTCTCTACTGCCAGCCACCAGCGTTGTGTGTGTGTGTGTGTGTGTGTGTGTGTGTGTGTGTGTGTGTGTGTGTGTGTGCATATATATATATATATATACACACACACACATATGGTTTGGGTCTGATATGCTGGCGGTCAGATTACCAATCGCGGCACTTACCTTTCCCCAATGCCCCCCTAACCCTTCCTTCCCACAGTCAAAACCCTCCCCCACCCCTGCAGCCTAACCCTAATCCTCCCTGGTTGGTGCCAAAATCTAACCTCCCCTTCCCACAGCCTAAACCTAATCCTCCCCCTCCACCGCAGCCTAACCATAACCCTCCCCAGGGGTTCCTAAACCTAACCACCCCTCCACGCAGCCTAACTGTAACTTAAACACGATGCGGCACTCTCGGCTGATTCAAATATGACACAATACCACGGATACCGATTCAACGTTTCAGTTCAATACAAAGGTTTTTCGCATCCTGTTGACAATTCTATTGAATTGAAACGTTGATACGGTATCCGTGGTATTGTGTCTTATGTGAATCAGCCGAGAGTGCCGCATCTCGTGTATATCATTGCTGTTCAGCTGATGAGGGCACCAGGTGACAAGATGCTGGTTATGTGAGTGCTGGTCTAACTAGTGTGTGTGTGTGTGTGTGTGTGTGTGTGTGTGTGTGTGTGTGTGTGTATAGACACACACACACACACATATATATATATATATATATATATATATATATATATATACACACACACGAACATACACACACACACACAATTCAGAGCCTAATTTCCGATTTAATGTATAACATTAAATAAAAACATCAATATAGACATACTTACCAACCATACAGGGTGAGAGATTGAATGTTGCTCTGCACCCTGCCCCAGCACAAATCCCCACGCAGCTGGGGAACGTCCTTCTTCCAGCCTGCATGCTCAGCCAATCACTGAGCCGCAGGCTGCAGCTTGACTTCTTGTTGGGCAGCTAAGCCGTCGCTCAGCAAACTGCCCTGCCAGCTCTGCAGCCGCAGCGCCGGTGGCTGTGATGAGCGGCGGCTGGCGGGCTGGAGGCAGTGGGGAGGGGAGCGCAACGCACTGTCGCAGATCGGATCTGATTAGAGATCCGATCTCCGGCAAGGGGCCCTTTCAGTTAGGGGGGGCCGGGGTACTTACCCCCTGAGCCCTCCCCTTAATCCGGCTCTGACCGGCCCCCCTATCCCTGCGCAGCCTAACCTTAACCTCCGCCAGCCCTGCAGCCTAACCATAACTGTCCCCTCCCGCAGTCTATCCATAACCGCCCCCACCCCCCCACCCCCTTCCCTGCACAGCCTAACCTTAACCTCCCCCATCCCCCCAACCAAACCCTAACCCTTTCCCTAGTGCCCAACCCTAACCCCAGTACTTACTGCCGGGATCCATCGGGATTATGACCGTTGGGATTTCCGCTGTTGATATTTTGACTACTGGGATCCTTAAACCAACCCCAACATTCCACAACATTATAAATAGTTTTAGGTTTGACTAATATGTAAATAAAAAGAAAAACAAGTATTAGTAGTAATGTGGGCCTATTTATCAAGCTTTCAAGCTTGTGGATATGGATTTTTCACATGATTAAGGCGATCTTAGGTATCCGTATTTAGTAACAGCTGAACGCAGGAAATATCAGAGACATCAGGTCAGAAACTGAAAGTTTTATTCATTCAGCGCTGCAAGCCTTCAGTGGCGCACAGTCCTCGCCGCGACAGCCTCTTTTGGGATGTGCTGTCCTCGCATTACTTTAGTTGTAAACAGGTCAGAAGCTTAGTGCAGCAAATAAAGGTGATAAGAGATGATGCTTTATGGACCTTTTATGCAATTTTATATAAATAGGCCACTGAAACTTATATTCCGATGAGACGGTAAATGCATCTATATTGATGATGCTACTATGGAACTGGCAACCATTTTACCGGTGTTTCCCAACCTCGCTCCTCAACGCACACTAACATTCCAGGTTTTAAGACTAGCTGTACTTGAGCTCAGCTGACTGGGTGTTGTACGGAAGGTAGATAGTAACTAGGTCGACAGTGTCTAGGTCGACCACTATTGGTCGACAGTAACTAGATCGACAGGGTTTCTAGGTCGACAGGGTCTTTAGGTCAACATGGTCTAGGTCGACAGGTCAAAAGGTCGACATGAGTTTTTTATGGGGGGTTTTGTTGGTCGTTTTCTTCATAGAGTGACCGGGAACCCCTGTTAGTGCACCGTGTCCCCTAGCATGGCTCGCTTCGCAGATTACCATTCCAATCGTAGTCCACGTGGATCATTAAGTATGAAAAGGTTAAAAAAAAAACAGGAAAAACTCATGTTGACCTTTTGACCTGTCGACCTAGAACATGTCTACCTAGAGACCCTGTCTACCTAAAAACCCTGTTGACCTAGTTACTGTAGACCAATAGTGGTCGACCTAGACAGTGTCGACCTAGAGACCGGATCCCAGCTGACTTAGGGCCTGATTTGGATGTGTACATAAACCCGATGTTGGGTCACCTGCGTATGTGCAGAATGGATCCTGCATGCTCGCACGTATTGCCCCCTGAGCCGGGTGGTCTTCAGGTTGCCGGCTGCCGGGCTCCCGGCGACCACCACACCGGAGCCGGAATTCCGACCGCCGGCATACCGACATCTTTTCTCCCTATTGGGGGTCCACGACCCCCCTGGAGGGAGAACAGATAGCGTGGCATGCGTAGCGCGCCACCGTGCCCGCAGCGTGAGCACAGTGAGCCCGCAAGGGGCTCATTTACGCTCACCCAGCTGTCTGTATGACGCCGGTCGGGATTCCGGCGTCGGTATGCTGGTCGCCAGGACCCCGACCGCTGGCAAACCATACTACACCCCCTGAGCCATAGCCCGATTGACCATCTGTTGGCATTTGGGGGCGGTAGTGGACAGAGCTGGTCAGCATTCCTAAAAAGAGGAGCGTGTCACGCCATTTTTGGGGCGTTTCAAGGTCTGCATCTTTGGACGCGGGTTTTATGGCCATCCAGCATAACCTGAGGGCTACTCAGATGGCTGATATTCATGCAAGTGATCTTCAGATGCACCAGCGGACCACACAAGCTGGCAGGAGGCTCCTGCTGCTTTTATATATTTCCGTACAACAGCTGCGTCATCTCTGAACCAGCACTTAATTAGCATCCTTAATTATTTTGATGTAACCATCTGTGCTGAAGCATGGATATCCATAAAACCTGGACTGTTAGTGTGCCTTGTGAGCCTGAGGTTGGGAAACACTGTATTACACCGTAGCATCTGTGATAACATTTGTTATACCTTTATAATAAACCTTGCCTGAGAAAGTCATATTTTTCTTAAATTTGTAGCTTCAATGCAATTAGTCAGCAATTACACAGTATAATTTCTATACAACTTTTGTGGCTTTCAACCAAATTGATCCTGAATGTAAAATAAATACAGTATCCTCCCAGTCCTTGCACGTTCAGACGCACTGATGTACAGCAGGGAAGGGGTTATACTAGTATTAGCATAGAGTGAGGGACGTGACTGCGGCAATAAATGCACACGCGGCACTATCCGACTCAGAACCAAGCCTAAGAAAAGTCTGTCTGCTATGCAGGCTACAGTAAAGTAATATTCTATATAATAAAAGGCTAAAGGTGCTCTTCATCTCTATGGGGGCAACTCAAGTGTTTTGCGCGACAGCACCCACTAGATGGCACCCAACGGAGTAATTCAAGTGTTGCTCTGTTCGGGCACGCACATCCGCTGGCGCTGACATTACTGTCATGTTGTTCTGACATTTTGACAGGCCGGTAACTAGTATAGGGGTCTATTCATGAAGCAGTGAAAAGAGTGGAGAAGTGAGCCTGTGGAGAAGTTGCCCATGGCAACCAATCAGCTGCTCCTTACAATTGTATAGTATGCAAATTATAAATGTAACTTCAATGCTGATTGGTTGCCATGGGCAACTTCTCCACTGGCTCACTTCTCCACACATTTCACTGCTTCATGAATAGACCCCTTTACTAAAAAATAACACTGAATGTCTGCATTTCTTCAGTGCTTTATGGAGTTCAGTTTATCACTGTAAGGCCACAAAATCATTGACTTTTTTTTTTTAACTGATATTAAAAAATGGAGAAAAAAAACACATGACAAATGTGTTTGCTTATGAAAGGTACTCTTACCATATTTGCTAGGGTTAAAAAAATATTTTAAACATTAACAACACAAGTGAAAAGAAGAAAAAGAATGTAAAGAAAAATAAGAAAAAAATATAAATAAAAATTAAATTAAATTAAAATGGTAAAATATTTTATTTTATTTTTATTTTGTTTTATTTTTTTTACATACTTTTTCTTCTTTTCCTCCATTTCACATAGAAGCTATCTCTTTTTAGCATTGGTTCACTCAGCGCTTTATTCATTTTCTTCCATTTGAATTTTACTATTATAGAGCTGCTTCACATTCACAGGCGCAGCAAACGTTTTTTCTTTCACCAAACACAAGTGAAAAGTCCAATGAGTGTGGTTACAGAAACCATTAACTGTATTGGAAAGGTTGCTTTGCAATATGTCAATTAATTAAAATTGCCTTACTTACGAGCATATCTATCAATATTATGTTTACTAAAATAATGTGATACATTATTTTAGTATCACCTAAGTACTAATTCTCCTCCAAGCCCTTAAATTAGCATATATTTTTTTTAATCAGATTACATTTCCTATACTCGTAATGGGAAATGTAAGCTGCTCTAATTTACTAAAGCAGTGGTTCCCAAACATTTTTAAATCACAGCGCCTTAGAATATTTGTTCATGGCACCTCTAGGCCAAAATTTTCTTATTGAGAAATTTAGAAATACATATTTAATTAAATAAATTGTATTTATATGTCATTGTTAGGTTCAATTGTGTGGTGAGGGACAAGATTTGCTTCTGTTTGTCCCCATTTTTTATGATTGGCAGCCACCAGCTCTGGTTTTGCCTATTACATTGACCATAAATAATTTGAATTGGTCCTGAACTACCAATCCAAGCCACCCCTGCAAGTGCCCCGTGGCACAGCAGGATAGTTTGAGAACCACTTTACTAAAGACAAATTGTAAAAAAAATACTGACGGGAGCCCTGTGATAATAACACCATGGCCAGATGGCATTATACAGGCTCCCTTCACCCCATGTCACTTACTCCTTCTCTGCTCTTCCTAATGCTGATATAGTAGGCTTATTTGATCAGCTATGTGTGTCTAAAAGACCACAGGATGATCACAGTTAAAATAAATAGCTAAAATATAAAATAAATCAAATAAAACTTACCTGCACCCAGGGACTGGTGATTGTCATCTCCTTTTGTGTGACCCGGTCAGCTGATCTGTGCGACTTCATCTGAGATGCCCAATGGGATTTGTAACTTAGGCCGGGGTGTACCATGTGACATCGCCACCCATTGCCGCCCATCGTCACGATGCTAAGCGCATATGTACTTACATATGCGCTTAGCATTGCGAAATGACAGCTCTTCCTATAAGAGCTGTCGTTCGCGATTCCCGGCGTCTCCCTGACTTCCGGATTTCGGCACCCTGCACAGAATGATGGAGGCTGCCGCGGGGCATGCTGGGATGGATCCGACCGGATCCCTCACACCAGTGCTGTGGAACCCCTCCGCGGCGCTGACCCGCGAGCTGGGGCTTTGTACATTTGGAAAATGCGGTAAACAGAGGTTTACCGCATTTTCCATTTAGTACATCCCGCCCTTAGGAGATTTAGGGGGAGATGTACTAAGCAGTGATAAAAGTGGAGAAGTGAGCCCATGGCAACTAATCAGCATTGACGTGACATCTATAATTTGCATACTATAGAAGTATACAGAGCAGCTGATTGGTTGCCATGGGCAACTTCTCCACTCGCTCACTTCTCCACTTTTATCACTGCTTAGTACATCTGCCCCTTAAGTGACAATTCCAAATACTTTAGCTGTTTTTCAGTAAATTGTCTCCTAAAACATCCATTGCCGTGAAAACCTGAGGTCTCCCATCTCTTATACTAAGGTTATAAAAATTCAGTTGGTCGATTTATTTTCTGTTGTTAGAAAACACAAAAATTTACTTTGTGGTTATAACACCTGAGAGCACGGCCGGACCAGCACTATAAATCAGTCTGGACCTAAATACCAGCCAATGGGCGTCATTCCAAGTTGTTCGCCCGTTGCCAATTTTCGCAACGGAGCGATTAAGGCAAAAATGCGCATGCGCATGGTACGCAGTGCGCATGCGCTAAGTAATTTAGCACAAAACTTAGTAGATTTACTCACGTCCGAACGAAGAATTTCCATCGCTGAAGTGATCGGAGTGTGATTGACAGCAAGTGGGTGTTTCTGGGCGGAAACTGACCGTTTTCTGGTAGTGTGCGTAAAAATGCAGGCCAGGATAAAACGCAGGAGTGTCTGGAGAAACGGGGGAGTGGCTGGCCGAACGCTGGGGGTGTTTGTGACGTCAAACCAGGAACGAAACGGGCTGAGCTGATCGCAGTGTAGGAGTAAGTCTCGAGCTACTCAGAAGCTGCTAAGAATTATTTATTCGCAATTCTGCTAATCTTTCGTTCGCTATTCTGCTAAGCGAAGATTCACTCCCAGAGGGCGGCGGCTTAGCGTGTGCAATGCTGCTAAAATCTGCTAGCGAGCGAACAACTCGGAATGAGGGCCCATATTCACAAGGCTCTCAAAGCAAACAAGAAAACATTTCATCAACCTTATACTCTCAGATGGCTCCATCATTTGCCGGCAGATCACTGCTACTGACCCAATACTTTAGCGGAGGCCAGGGGTTATTCTACTAAAAGTCGATTTTGGTCAATGTTTGTCCAATTTTTTTTAAATCCATTTTGTGTTTAAGGGTCTTTTAATCCCACATTTACAAACAGATGATTTTTGACCTCGTTTAAAATAAAAAACATCTGTTAGTAAATGTGGAATTTACACCCTGAAATACAAAATGGCCCTCATTCCGAGTTGATCGGTCGCAAGGCGAATTTAGCAGAGTTACACTCGCTAAGCCGCCGCCTACTGGGAGTGAATCTTAGCTTCTTAAAATTGCGACCGATGTATTCGCAATTTTGCGATTACTAACTACTTAGCAGTTTCAGAGTAGCTCCAGACTTACTCTGCCTGTGCGATCAGTTCAGTGCTTGTCGTTCCTGGTTGACGTCACAAACACACCCAGCGTTCGCCCAGGCACTCCCACCGTTTCCCCGGCCACTCCTGCGTTTTTTCCGGAAACGGTAGCGTTTTCAGCCACACGCCCCTGAAACGCCGTGTTTCCGCCCAGTAACACCCATTTCCTGTCAATCACATTACGATCGCCGGAGCGAAGAAAAAGCCGTGAGTAAAAATACTTTCTTCATAGTAAAGTTACTTGGCGCAGTCGCAGTGCGAACATTGCGCATGCGTACTAAGCGGATTTTCACTGCGATGCGATGAAAAAGAACGAGCGAACAACTCGGAATGAGGGCCCATAATCACTCAAACAGCGACATAAAAAAATCAACCCAGATCGATTTTTTTATAAATATTCCCCCAAGTGCTGGTTTATTAAATCCCTGTCTGGGATGCTGGAAGAGACCTGGCAGATAATTTTATCCAACATAAGGGAGGCCAGCTGAGCCAAATATTACATTCTGCAATTATCAGTGGTGGACTTCAGCCAAAGCAGAATTTAATGGGCAAAGTATTAATTTTAAGTATTTCATTTTTACTTTCATATAGCTATAAAAAAAACTGTAAAAAATAAAATAACATTCTAATGGGGTTATTAGCAAGCACTAGGTAATTCAGTGGTACTGTAGATAGAGCTAAAAGTAACCGTTACGTCAGTGATTCTCAGATACAGATGTGATTCTCTTAGCAGCTGTTAAGCCGGGTACACACTAGCCGATACGTGTACCCGGCGATATTGGCTGCGGCAGGTATCTGGCGATAAATGAGGGAGGGGGAGGTCATTAACAATGCGCAGTAGCGAGCATCATTAACGATGTTGAGTGCACACACTAGACGAGAAAGTAAAAGATATCGCTCAGAATGCCCCTTCTGAGCGATATCTTTTACTTTCTCATCTAGTGTGTGCCGCATGTTGCCATATGGGCCTGTTTCAGGTCTGGTTGTTATACCGGAAAAGTCTTTATGTACCTATGATCAGTATGCTGCACATGTTCAGTCTTGGTCCTGCGTCCTGCAGCCTGCTTCCACTGTGCACAGCACTCAGATTCATCACCTGCAGCCTGCTTCCACTGTGCACAGCACTCATATTCATACACCACCTGCAGCCTGCTTCCACAGCGCACAGCACTCAGATTCATCACCTGCAGCCTGCTTCCACTATGCACAGCACTCAGATTCATCACCTGCAGCCTGCTTCCACTGTGCACAGCATTCAGATTCATACATCACCTGCAGCCTGCTTCCACTGTGCACAGCACTCAGATTCATCACCTGCAGCCTGCTTCCACAGTGCACAGCACTCAGATTCATCACCTGCAGCCTGCTTCCACAGTGCACAGCACTCAGATTCATCACCTGCAGCCTGCTTCCACTGTGCACAGCACTCAGATTCATCACCTGCAGTCTGCTTCCACTGTGCACAGCACTCAGATTCATCACCTGCAGCCTGCTTCCACTGTGCACAGCACTCAGATTCATCACCTGCAGCCTGCTTCCACTGTGCACAGCACTCATATTCATACACCACCTGCAGCCTGCTTCCACAGCGCACAGCACTCAGATTCATCACCTGCAGCCTGCTTCCACTGTGCACAAAACTCAGATTCATCACCTGCAGTCTGCTTCCACAGTGCACAGCACTCAGATTCATCACCTGCAGCCTGCTTCCACTGTGCACAGCACTCAGATTCATCACCTGCAGCCTGCTTCCACAGTGCACAGCACTCAGATTCATCACCTGCAGCCTGCTTCCACAGTGCACAGCACTCAGATTCATCACCTGCAGCCTGCTTCCACTGTGCACAGCACTCAGATTCATCACCTGCAGTCTGCTTCCACTGTGCACAGCACTCAGATTCATCACCTGCAGCCTGCTTCCACTGTGCACAGCACTCAGATTCATCACCTGCAGTCTGCTTCCACTGTGCACAGCACTCAGATTCATCACCTGTAGTCTGCTTCCACTGTGCACAGCACTCAGATTGATACATTACCTGCAGCCTGCTTCCACTGTGCACAGCACTCAGATTCATCACCTGCAGCCTGCTTCCACTGTGCACAGCACTCAGATTAATCACCTGCAGCCTGCTTCCACTGTGCACAGCACTCAGATTCATCACCTGCAGCCTGCATCCACTGTGCACAGCACTCAGATTGATACATCACCTGCAGCCTGCTTCCACAGTGCACAGCACTCAGATTCATCACCTGCAGCCTGCTTCCACTGTGCACAGCACTCAGATTCATCACCTGCAGTCTGCTTCCACTGTGCACAGCACTCAGATTCATCACCTGCAGCCTGCTTCCACTGTGCACAGCACTCAGATTAATCACCTGCAGTCTGCTTCCACTGTGCACAGCACTCAGATTCATCACCTGTAGTCTGCTTCCACTGTGCACAGCACTCAGATTGATACATCACCTGCAGCCTGCTTCCACTGTGCACAGCACTCAGATTCATCACCTGCAGCCTGCTTCCACTGTGCACAGCACTCAGATTAATCACCTGCAGCCTGCTTCCACTGTGCACAGCACTCAGATTCATCACCTGCAGCCTGCATCCACTGTGCACAGCACTCAGATTGATACATCACCTGCAGCCTGCTTCCACAGTGCACAGCACTCAGATTCATACATCACCTGCAGCCTGCTTCCACTATGCACAGCACTCAGATTCATCACCTGCAGCCTGCATCCACTGTGCACAGCACTCAGATTCATACATCACCTGCAACCTGCAGCCTGCTTCCACTATGCACAGCACTCAGATTCATCACCTGCAGCCTGCTTCCACTGTGCACAGCATTCAGATTCATCACCTGCAGCCTGCTTCCACTGTGCACAGCATTCAGATTCATCATCTGCAGCCTGCTTCCACTGTGCACAGCACTCAGATTCATACATCACCTGCAGCCTGCTTCCACTGTGCACAGCACTCAGATTCATCACCTGCAGCCTGCTTCCACAGTGCACAGCACTCAGATTCATCACCTGCAGCCTGCTTCCACTGTGCACAAAACTCAGATTCATCACCTGCAGTCTGCTTCCACTGTGCACAGCACTCAGATTCATCACCTGCAGCCTGCTTCCACTGTGCACAGCACTCAGATTAATCACCTGCAGCCTGCTTCCACTGTGCACAGCACTCAGATTAATCACCTGCAGCCTGCTTCCACAGTGCACAGCACTCAGATTCATCACCTGCAGCCTGCATCCACTGTGCACAGCACTCAGATTGATACATCACCTGCAGCCTGCTTCCACAGTGCACAGCACTCAGATTCATACATCACCTGCAGCCTGCTTCCACTATGCACAGCACTCAGATTCATCACCTGCAGCCTGCATCCACTGTGCACAGCACTCAGATTCATACATCACCTGCAACCTGCAGCCTGCTTCCACTATGCACAGCACTCAGATTCATCACCTGCAGCCTGCTTCCACTGTGCACAGCATTCAGATTCATCACCTGCAGCCTGCTTCCACTGTGCACAGCATTCAGATTCATCATCTGCAGCCTGCTTCCACTGTGCACAGCACTCAGATTCATACATCACCTGCAGCCTGCTTCCACTGTGCACAGCACTCAGATTCATCACCTGCAGCCTGCTTCCACAGTGCACAGCACTCAGATTCATCACCTGCAGCCTGCTTTCACAGTGCACAGCACTCAGATTCATCACCTGCAGCCTGCTTCCACTGTGCACAGCACTCAGATTCATCACCTGCAGTCTGCTTCCACTGTGCACAGCACTCAGATTCATCACCTGCAGCCTGCTTCCACTGTGCACAGCACTCAGATTCATCACCTGCAGTCTGCTTCCACTGTGCACAGCACTCAGATTCATCACCTGTAGTCTGCTTCCACTGTGCACAGCACTCAGATTGATACATCACCTGCAGCCTGCTTCCACTGTGCACAGCACTCAGATTCATCACCTGCAGCCTGCTTCCACTGTGCACAGCACTCAGATTAATCACCTGCAGTCTGCTTCCACTGTGCACAGCACTCAGATTCATCACCTGTAGTCTGCTTCCACTGTGCACAGCACTCAGATTGATACATCACCTGCAGCCTGCTTCCACTGTGCACAGCACTCAGATTCATCACCTGCAGCCTGCTTCCACTGTGCACAGCACTCAGATTAATCACCTGCAGCCTGCTTCCACTGTGCACAGCACTCAGATTCATCACCTGCAGCCTGCATCCACTGTGCACAGCACTCAGATTGATACATCACCTGCAGCCTGCTTCCACAGTGCACAGCACTCAGATTCATACATCACCTGCAGCCTGCTTCCACTATGCACAGCACTCAGATTCATCACCTGCAGCCTGCATCCACTGTGCACAGCACTCAGATTCATACATCACCTGCAACCTGCAGCCTGCTTCCACTATGCACAGCACTCAGATTCATCACCTGCAGCCTGCTTCCACTGTGCACAGCATTCAGATTCATCACCTGCAGCCTGCTTCCACTGTGCACAGCATTCAGATTCATCATCTGCAGCCTGCTTCCACTGTGCACAGCACTCAGATTCATACATCACCTGCAGCCTGCTTCCACTGTGCACAGCACTCATATTCAAACACCACCTGCAGCCTGCATCCACTGTGCACAGCACTCAGATTAATCACCTGCAGTCTGCTTCCACTGTGCACAGCACTCAGATTCATCACCTGTAGTCTGCTTCCACTGTGCACAGCACTCAGATTGATACATCACCTGCAGCCTGCTTCCACTGTGCACAGCACTCAGATTCATCACCTGCAGCCTGCTTCCACTGTGCACAGCACTCAGATTAATCACCTGCAGCCTGCTTCCACTGTGCACAGCACTCAGATTCATCACCTGCAGCCTGCATCCACTGTGCACAGCACTCAGATTGATACATCACCTGCAGCCTGCTTCCACAGTGCACAGCACTCAGATTCATACATCACCTGCAGCCTGCTTCCACTATGCACAGCACTCAGATTCATCACCTGCAGCCTGCATCCACTGTGCACAGCACTCAGATTCATACATCACCTGCAACCTGCAGCCTGCTTCCACTATGCACAGCACTCAGATTCATCACCTGCAGCCTGCTTCCACTGTGCACAGCATTCAGATTCATCACCTGCAGCCTGCTTCCACTGTGCACAGCATTCAGATTCATCATCTGCAGCCTGCTTCCACTGTGCACAGCACTCAGATTCATACATCACCTGCAGCCTGCTTCCACTGTGCACAGCACTCATATTCAAACACCACCTGCAGCCTGCATCCACTGTGCACAGCACTCAGATTCATCACCTGCAGCCTGCTTCCAATGTGCACAGCACTCAGATTCATCACCTGCAGCCTGCTTCCACTGTGCACAGCACTCAGATTCATACATCACCTGGAGCCTGCTTCCACTATGCACAGTACTCAGATTCATCACCTGCAGCCTGCTTCCACTGTGCACAGCACTCAGATTCATCACATGCAGCCTGCTTCCACTGTGCACAGCACTCAGATTCATCACCTGCAGCCTGCTTCCACTGTGCACAGCACTCATATTCATACACAACCTGCAGCCTGCTTCCACTGTGCACAGCACTCATATTCAAACACCACCTGCAGCCTGCATCCACTGTGCACAGCACTCAGATTGATACATCACCTGCAGCCTGCTTCCACTGTGCACAGCACTCAGATTCATCACCTGCAGCCTGCTTCCACTGTGCACAGCACTCAGATTCATCACCTGCAGCCTGCTTCCACTGTGCACAGCACTCATATTCATACACCACCTGCAGCCTGCTTCCACTGTGCACAGCACTCATATTCAAACACCACCTGCAGCCTGCATCCACTGTGCATAGCACTCAGATTGATACATCACCTGCAGCCTGCTTCCACTGTGCACAGCACTCAGATTCATCACCTGCAGCCTGCATCCACTGTGCACAGCACTCAGATTGATACATCACCTGCAGCCTGCTTCCACTGTGCACAGCACTCAGATTCATACATCACCTGCAACCTGCAGCCTGCTTCCACTATGCACAGCACTCAGATTCATCACCTGCAGCCTGCTTCCACTGTGCACAGCACTCAGATTCATCACCTGCAGCCTGCTTCCACTGTGCACAGCACTCAGATTCATCACCTGCAGCCTGCTTCCACAGTGCACAGCACTCAGATTCATACATCACCTGCAACCTGAAGCCTGCTTCCACTATGCACAGCACTCAGATTCATCACCTACAGCCTGCATCCACTGTGCACAGCACTCAGATTGATACATCACCTGCAGCCTGCTTCCACTATGCACAGCACTCAGATTCATCACCTGCAGTCTGCTTCCACTATGCACAGCACTCAGATTCATCACCTGCAGCCTGCTTCCACTATGCACAGCACTCAGATTCATCACCTGCAGCCTGCTTCCACTGTGCACAGCACTCAGATTCATCACCTGCAGCCTGCTTCCACAGTGCACAGCACTCAGATTCATACATCACCTGCAACCTGCAGCCTGCTTCCACTATGCACAGCACTCAGATTCATCACCTACAGCCTGCATCCACTGTGCACAGCACTCAGATTGATACATCACCTGCAGCCTGCTTCCACTATGCACAGCACTCAGATTCATCACCTGCAGCCTGCTTCCACTATGCACAGCACTCAGATTCATCACCTGCAGCCTGCTTCCACTATGCACAGCACTCAGATTCATCACCTGCATCCTGCTTCCACTGTGCACAGCATTCAGATTCATCACCTGCAGCCTGCTTCCACTGTGCACAGCACTCAGATTCATACATCACATGCAGCCTGTTTCCACTGTGCACAGCACTCAGATTCATACATCACCTGCAGCCTGCTTCCACTGTGCACAGCACTCAGATTCATACATCACCTGCAGCCTGCTTCCACTATGCACAGCACTCAGATTCATCACCTGCTTCCACTGTGCACAGCATTCAGATTCATCACCTGCAGCCTGCTTCCACTGTGCACAGCACTCATATTCATACACGTCCTGCAGCCTGCTTCCACTGTGCACAGCACTCATATTCAAACACCACCTGCAGCCTGCATCCACTGTGCACAGCACTCAGATTCATACATCACCTGCAACCTGCAGCCTGCTTCCACTATGCACAGCACTCAGATTCATCACCTGCAGCCTGCTTCCACTGTGCACAGCATTCAGATTCATCACCTGCAGCCTGCTTCCACTGTGCACAGCACTCAGATTCATCACCTGCAGCCTGCTTCCACTATGCACAGCACTCAGATTCATCACCTGCAGCCTGCTTCCACTGTGCACAGCATTCAGATTCATCACCTGCAGCCTGCTTCCACTGTGCACAGCACTCAGATTCATCACCTGCAGTCTGCTTCCACTGTGCACAGCACTCAGATTCATACATCACCTGCAACCTGCAGCCTGCTTCCACTATGCACAGCACTCAGATTCATCACCTGCAGCCTGCTTCCACTGTGCACAGCATTCAGATTCATCACCTGCAGCCTGCTTCCACTGTGCACAGCACTCAGATTCATCACCTGCAGCCTGCTTCCACTATGCACAGCACTCAGATTCATCACCTGCAGCCTGCTTCCACTGTGCACAGCATTCAGATTCATCACCTGCAGCCTGCTTCCACTGTGCACAGCACTCAGATTCATCACCTGCAGTCTGCTTCCACTGTGCACAGCACTCAGATTCATCACCTGCAGTCTGCTTCCACTGTGCACAGCACTCAGATTCATCACCTGCAGCCTGCTTCCACTGTGCACAGCACTCAGATTCATCACCTGCAGCCTGCTTTCACTGTGCACAGCACTCAGTTTCATCACCTGCAGCCTGCTTCCACTGTGCACAGCACTCAGATTCATCACCTGCAGTCTGCTTCCACTGTGCACAGCACTCAGATTCATCACCTGCAGTCTGCTTCCACTGTGCACAGCACTCAGATTCATCACCTGCAGTCTGCTTCCACTGTGCACAGCACTCAGATTCATCACCTGCAGTCTGCTTCCACTGTGCACAGCACTCAGATTCATCACCTGCAGCCTGCTTCCACTGTGCACAGCACTCAGATTCATCACCTGCAGCCTGCTTTCACTGTGCACAGCACTCAGTTTCATCACCTGCAGCCTGCTTCCACTGTGCACAGCACTCAGATTCATCACCTGCAGCATGCTTCCACTGTGCACAGCACTCAGATTCATCACCTGCAGCCTGCTGCCACTGTGCACAGCACTCAGATTCATACATCACCTGCAGCCTGCTTCCACTGTGCACAGCACTCAGATTGATACATCACCTGCAGCCTGCTTCCACTGTGCACAGCACTCAGATTCATACATCACCTGCAACCTGCAGCCTGCTTCCACTATGCACAGCACTCAGATTCATCACCTGCAGCCTGCTTCCACTGTGCACAGCATTCAGATTCATCACCTGCAGCCTGCTTCCACTGTGCACAGCACTCAGATTCATCACCTGCAGCCTGCTTCCACTATGCACAGCACTCAGATTCATCACCTGCAGCCTGCTTCCACTGTGCACAGCATTCAGATTCATCACCTGCAGCCTGCTTCCACTGTGCACAGCACTCAGATTCATACATCACCTGCGGCCTGCTTCCACTATGCACAGCACTCAGATTCATCACCTGCAGCCTGCTTTCACTGTGCACAGCACTCAGTTTCATCACCTGCAGCCTGCTTCCACTGTGCACAGCACTCAGATTCATCACCTGCAGCATGCTTCCACTGTGCACAGCACTCAGATTCATCACCTGCAGCCTGCTTCCACTGTGCACAGCACTCAGATTCATACATCACCTGCAGCCTGCTTCCACTGTGCACAGCACTCAGATTGATACATCACCTGCAGCCTGCTTCCACTGTGCACAGCACTCAGATTCATACATCACCTGCAACCTGCAGCCTGCTTCCACTATGCACAGCACTCAGATTCATCACCTGCAGCCTGCTTCCACTGTGCACAGCATTCAGATTCATCACCTGCAGCCTGCTTCCACTGTGCACAGCATTCAGATTCATCACCTGCAGCCTGCTTCCACTGTGCACAGCACTCAGATTCATCACCTGCAGTCTGCTTCCACTGTGCACAGCACTCAGATTCATCACCTGCAGCCTGCTTCCACTGTGCACAGCACTCAGATTCATCACCCGCAGCCTGCTTTCACTGTGCACAGCACTCAGATTCATCACCCGCAGCCTGCTTCCACTGTGCACAGCACTCAGATTCATCACCCGCAGCCTGCTTCCACTGTGCACAGCACTCAGATTCATCACCCGCAGCCTGCTTCCACTGTGCACAGCACTCAGATTCATCACCCGCAGCCTGCTTCCACTGTGCACAGCACTCAGATTCATCACCTGCAGCCTGCTTCCACTGTGCACAGCACTCAGATGCATCACCTGCAGTCTGCTTCCACTGTGCACAGCACTCAGATTCATCACCTGCAGCCTGCTTCCACTGTGCACAGCACTCAGATTCATCACCTGCAGCCTGTTTCCACTGTGCACAGCACTCAGATTCATCACCTGCAGCCTGCTTTCACTGTGCACAGCACTCAGATTCATCACCCGCAGCCTGCTTCCACTGTGCACAGCACTCAGATTCATCACCCGCAGCCTGCTTCCACTGTGCACAGCACTCAGATTCATCACCCGCAGCCTGCTTCCACTGTGCACAGCACTCAGATTCATCACCTGCAGCCTGCTTCCACTATGCACAGCACTCAGATTCATCACCTGCAGCCTGCTTCCACAGTGCACAGCACTCAGATTCATACATCACCTGCAGCCTGCTTCCACTGTGCACAGCACTCAGATTCATCACCCGCAGCCTGCTTCCACTGTGCACAGCACTCAGATTCATCACCTGCAGCCCGCTTTCACTGTGCACAGCACTCAGATTCATCACCTGCAGCCTGCTTCCACTGTGCACAGCACTCAGATTCATACATCACCTGCAGCCTGCTTCCACTGTGCACAGCACTCAGATTCATCACCTGCAGCCTGCTTCCACTGTGCACAGCATTCAGATTCATCACCTGCAGCCTGCTTCCACTGTTAGCAATTGGGCAAAACCATGTGCACTGCAGGGAAGGCAGATATAACATGTGCAGAGAGAGTTAGATTTGGGTGGGTTATTTTGTTTCTGTGCAGGGTAAATAGTACTGGCTGCTTTATTTTTACACTGCAAATTAGATTGCAGATTGAACACACCCCACCCAAATCTAACTCTTTCTGCACATGTAATATCTGCCCTCCCTGCAGTGCACATGGTTTTGCCCAATTGCTAACAAAAATCCTGCTGCGATCAACTTGGAATTACCCCCTATATCAGCACTAAGGATTGTTCTCGTTAGAGCTATTTTTACTCGTGCAGAGAAAGGATCCTAATTACACTTTTCAAGCAATGAAGAGTTGGCAGGCCGGCTTTATCCACGGCTGTTGGGTCCAATTTTCTATCCTGCTGTCTTAAAAATGATCCTCCTTCTGCAAAAGGCACAAGCCCGCAGAAGAGGAAACCTGCAGCACAAACCGAGCCTGATTCAGAGGAACGCAACATCGACGATCACATAGCTGAGTGATGATTGCCAGCTGCGCATGCATGGGAAATTCTAATAAGCCCTAGGGCAGATGTGCTACCCAGAGTGGGCGTGATTCAGAGGAACGCAACATCGATGATCACATAGCTGAGTGATGATTGCCAGCTGCGAATGCATGGGAAATTCTAATAAGCCCTAGGGCAGATGTGCTACCCAGAGTGGGCGTGATTCAGAGGAACGCAACATCGATGATCACATAGCTGAGTGATGATTGCCAGCTGCGAATGCATGGGAAATTCTAATAAGCCCTAGGGCAGATGTGCTACCCAGAGTGGGCCTGATTCAGAGGAACGCAACATCGATGATCACATAGCTGAATGATGAGAAAAGGCCCAGCAGCTGCGTCTTTGGTTATAGCAGTGGTGCGGAAATATGCTAATGCTCTTTGGTGGCAGCCCTGATCCAATGCCTGAGTCCGAAGATGCAGCAACGGATCACCATCGCGACTTTCGATTGCAGCATAGGCCATCTTAGTGACCCTAAGGTTACTCAGAATGGCCGCCACATCTCCACTGCCGAGGACAGTACATCTGGCCGCAGTCTGTCAATCAGGCTGCGGCATCCAGGGCACTGCGGCCGGGGCAGCACATGCGCAATGCGGTCCCAGTGCATGAACAGCTCTGATAACACTGGTCAGTCACGACTGATTGAGGACTGTGTTGCGGGGCTGAATCAGCACCTGTGTACACACACATTATGCTGCTGCATTCGGGACAGATGGTATCACAAAGGTGGCGGCAAAGTGACAGGCATTCCTCTGTGGTGACTGGGAGGTGTCTCATGAGGGTGATTTGGGAGTGTTGTGGATGTGTCAGTGACGGCAGCCTATAGTCAGATGCCATAGGGCTTGTGCAAGTGTCGATGGTGTGAGCGATGGTGCACCGATGGTGGCGTATGAAGGATCACCGGCAGTGTTACAGTGTGCAGAGATGCAGGCAGTGGGCGTCTCAGGCCTAGCACACTCAGACGCAGGCATCTGCACCCAGGTGACGGGCTGAAACCAGCATTTGTATATAGCCACAGCTGCGACTCCGGCAACATATTCTAGAGCAGCCGTAGCAGCGTCCACCTCTGTACCAGGCTTACACTGTTTCTGATAGCAGTCTTGTACAAGAAAATCTGACTGCATAGAGAAGGCATGGCGCTACAGACACAAATAATGGCGTGTCTGGTTTTGCACTAAAGAGAAAAAATATTTTCATTTGTGGATGTGATTATTTAAATGATATAAACAGAGGGGCTGGAGCTGAGTTGGAGGCACGTCCGATGCACACGAAATCCCTTGGATATCGGCAAACCATGCTGCACAAAGTAATCGCAGACTGTGGATGTCCCGCTCAATGCAACTGTGATGCCTCACTGGGCATAAGCAGGCCTGTACATAGGGATGCGATCGCCTCTGCCTGATTGACAGGCAGAGGTGATCGCTGGGCGGGAGGGGGCGGAACGGCGACGTTTGGCCGCCGTTTCGTGGGTTTGGTCTGGTCAACGCAGGCGTGGCCGGACCGAATGGGGGGCGGGCCGCAGTGGCTACGTGACGTCACACGCAGCCGCTAAAGCTGCACTTGTCGGGAGCTACTCTTGAAGTGCAAAGGCATCGCTGCTGTGCAATGCCTTTGCACTTCTGCTGGGGGGGGGCTGGCACTGATATGCGGGGCGGACTAGCACTGTGCTGGGCGTCCCCCCGCATGTCAGGGAAGAAGATCGTAGCTGTGCTAAATTTAGTTTAGTTTGGTCGGATTAGTAGTAAGCAGGCTGCTGCGGATTGTGAGCCGAAAAGCGGCCACAGACACGTTTGGCTTAGGCCAGACATGTTTGGCTCGGGCAACAACGCCGCCAGCGTCAAATGTGATCGCAGCGGCGATCGCAAAAAGATGGACAGGCGGGAGGTGTTCCGGGGCGGATACTCACCGTTTCCAGCCGTTTTCGGGGAATGGTAAGAAGAACGCAGGCATGTCCAGGCAGACGGAGGGCGGATGTCTGACGTCAGGACTGGGACCTTTATCGCTGGATCCGTCGCACTGGGTGAGTAACTGCAGCCATGGTCTTGTTTTGAGTGAAACTTTTTTAGCATAGCAGGGCTGCACAAGCGATCGCAGCCCTGCTATGCTAAAATACACTCCCCCATAGGCGGCGTCAAGTTAATCGCACGAGCAGCAAAAAGTTGCTACGTGCGATCAACTCGAAATGACCTCCATTATCTATTCCGTGAGCGTCACGACCCTGAGCTGAGGATGACCCTGAGGCAGCATACTTGAGGAATAGAGAAGATGGTGATGTTATCTGTTATCTCCACAATTTGGAGACCGCTGCCAGTGGAACAGCAACCACGTACCATTAGCACTTCATGAAATGCTGGGTACACACTGAGTGATGTGTACCCAGCCAATATGTCACCCCGGCAGGCCGACATATCGGATCCTGGGTACACATCAGAACCAGTTAATGAAGAACGGACAATATATTGTTCTGTCCTTTATTTACATTAAACTAGGTCGCTAACATTATTGCCCAGTTAGCTGTGCAGCACAGCCGACTGGGCAACTGCGCTACTGACGGCGGGCACCCACATATTGGGCATACACACTGAACGATATGCCATATATATCTTTCCAGTTTGGCCACTAACGACATATCGGGCTGATATTGCTCCAGTGTGCACCCAGCGTAACAGGCTCACCAGTGGCATAAGTTTGTCCCAGTTGCCCAGAAAAATATTGGTGCCCCCCCCCTATATATCATCCGTGAGCCAATAAGATGCCGTTTTGAGATCCGAGTAAAACCGAACCCGCTCATCTCTATTTCTAACTATATGAAGCTACTACAAAACCCGTTGCAACTAGGCAGATCTATGTAGGGGTCCAGCCACACACTACATAGATCTGCTCAGTCACTCACAATGCTGATTATTTCTGTGACAATTAATTTGCAAGTGTCATATCCAGGATTAGAACCCACAACCTATTACACTGGAAGCATGCACCTTACTGATGGAGGTATCTGCTCTTGCATAGGAAGTATGAGAATTCTAACTATATTATGAAGTTACTTGTAATTGTCAGAGAAATAACTGCATATAGTTAGAATTCTCATGTTTCCTTTATAGGAGCAAATAGCTTCATCAGTAAGGTATCTGCTTCCAGTATATCTATAATAAAGAGGGTGTGATTTGTAAGGTGCAGTGACTAGTGAGGAAGTCGGCTACGGAAGAGATACCGCTGCTGTCAATTAACTTAATTGATTAATGTCGCTGAACACACGGAACAGGAGGAGAGGTGCCCCCCTTCAAAGCAGGAGCCTGGCGGCAGCTGACTCCGTTGCCTCCCTGAGTTCTGCCTCTGAGGCTCACACAAGTAAAAGTTAGTAGACACAGCAAGATCATGGAGATCATAAAAACATGAATAAATAAACCTATGCTTTGGGGACAAATATATTTGCCTAGATCCATACTTGCCGATATTCGGGCGTACGGGAGAGGCAGGCAGGTCAGCACAGGGAGGGGCGTGGTGAGGCGTAAGGGGGTGTGGTGGGGGTTAATTAAGCAGCATAGGGGTGGAACCGGGGGCGCTGAGAGGCAGGGGTGGGGCCACGATTACGCAATTAAATGTGACAGCATTGTGAGGGGTTGCTGTGCAATGGGGAGGGGGGATTGCGGGCTGACAACGCCTGGCTGGGAGACTTAACCACTCTTCCCAATTGTTGGGAGCTTCCTAGCCATTCCGGGAGAGTAGGCAAGTATGTCTAGAACCCATGTCCCATAGCAGCTACAGTAAGTGCCTATTTTAGAATCCTGGTGATGCAATGGAGATTTTAAGTTACATTTAGAAGATTTTAACAGTTAAACCCACATTAACGCAGTAAACATGAGATAGAACGGGTATGGGTCGTTGGGTCATTTCAATTTAGGTCGACAGTCATTAGGTCGACCATGGAAGGTCAACATGCATTAGGTCGACAGGGACAATGTGTCGACAGGGACAATAGGTCGACATGGTCATTATGTCGACATGTACTAGGTCGACAAGTCAAAAGGTCGACATGAGGTTTTTTTTTACTTTTTTGCATCGTTTTCTTCGTAAAGTGAAGAGCAACACCAATTAGTGCACCATGCCCCCTTGCATGGCTTTCTTCGCTTGGCACAGGTTACCGTTCCCGCTTAAAAAAAGCCAGATTGACATTGTCGGAACCGGGACCAAAACCTGTCGCATTTGGCCGCGATACACATGGATCCCCGGCTAATCTGACAATCCATGTGGTTTCCAACTTGTCAGAAAAAATGGCCCGGCATTGAATAGGTCGGAACCCCTTCCGACCTAAATCTGTCGGAAGCTGCCGTCTTTCAGACTAGACGGCAGCTTCCGACACTTATTGAATACACCCCATGGTCTTTATGTCAACAATCCATTTCTGAGGTATCCCTAACCGATAATGCTAACCATAACCCCAAACCTAAGCCTAACCCTAATGCCAACACTATCCAGACGTCAGCATGTTGGATGTCAACATTTAACCATGTCAACATCATAACTGTCAGAATTATGGTGCCGATTTAGTGAATGTTGACATACAGTACAGACTGCATATCGCCAAAGTTTATAGTCCAAATATCAGTGCCTAAATAATATGCACCTTATTGTAGTGGCTACACAGACAGGGAATCATTACATTGGTTCTGTTTGGAAATGTACATATCATGAATGACTGCCACAAGATAATGGTTCTGTTTGGAACTGTACATATCATTAATGACTGCCGCAAGATAATGGTTCTGTTTGGAACTGTACATATCATTAATGACTGCCGCAAGATAATGGTTCTGTTTGGAACTGTACATATCATTAACGACAGCCGCAAGATAAAATTAATATTTGTTTTCTCTTGGCTTAAACTCGTACTTTCTCTAGAGAGAGGCAGATGTTCCTTACAGGGCTAAAACGAATACAGTACTTCTGAGATTGTTGTGCTTAGGTTAAAGGCCGCTGTGATAAAGGATAGAGAAGAGGGAAAAGATTACACTGTGTTCTGCATCTGCTTAGATCGATTCAAATCTTTTTATTCATTTCATTAACGGACAGATGCAAATTCCCCAACATGGAGCTATCACAGCATATAATGCCAGGAAGTCAGAGGATTAGCAAATTAAACCAATGCAGTATCCTACTAGGGGCAGTGCTCATTTCCCAATGGTTAAAGACTAAGACATTTTTAATTACAATGAGCGGTGAAATTCAGCTTGAATTAATATTGATGATAATTAATGTAGAACACAGACATGAAATTACTTGTCCCAAACCACAGCACAGTTTTTTATTTTACTAAACTGGCTTTGCTTATAAGTAGTAAAACAAGAATACGCTCCCCGCTGTTTATGTCAATATACTGTACATACAAATAAAATATTTGATCTGTATTTCTGCTTATGCCCTGCATAGAGGTATAGATGTTACAAGGGATGGATAAGTCAGCCCCGATGTACCTTGTATGCAGCAGGAAATGAGGGACTCAGAGCTGACGTTTTTGTACAGTTCTTTTGCATAAAGGGGTCATTCCGAGCTGATCGTAGCTGTGCTAAATTTAGCACAGCTCCGATCATCCATATTGACATGCGGGGGGACACCCAGCACAGGGCTATCACGCCCGCATGTCAGTGCCGGCCCCCCACCCCTTCCCCGCAGACGTGCAAAGGCATTGCACAGCGGCGATGCCTTTGCACTTCAAGAGTAGCTCCCGGTCAGCGCAGCTTTAGCGTGCTGGCCGGGAGCTACTCATCGCTCCCTGGCCCACAGCTGCTGCGTATGATGTCATGCAGCCTATTCAGGCCGCCCCCCGTTCGGTCCGGCCACGCCTGCATTGGCCGGACCGCTCCCACGAAACGGCGACCAAATGCCGCCGTTCCGCCCCCTCCCGCCCAGCGATCACCTCTGCCTGTCAATCAGGCAGAGGCGATCTCAGCCCTGCTACGGCCTTCGGCCGCCTGGCATGCGCCGGCGCACTACGGCCCCGGCGCATGCGCAGTAGGGACCCCCAAAGTGTAGGAAATCCTTACTGTGCATGTGCAAGCCAATGTATGCGATGGCTGATGTGTGCAACATCATATTTATTTCAGACGGCATCATCAACCCATTAGCATCTCAGTGAGGGGACTGGTAGGTTACCTGAAGTGATTGCCAAGACAGGAGGTGTCACGGGTGTGTTTCAGCATGCGGCTATGATCCCCTTTGCAGTAGGGCAGACATGGTGGCCATATTATGAGACCATTACAAGTAGAGATGTGCAGGTTGCTTTTCTTGAAGTACAAACACACCACGGGTTCCAAGTTGAATCGAGTCCCAGTTCGGAATCACTTTAGGGTTCGGAGTGGAACCGGGTCCCGGCTCGAGTCTGTTGTCAGTTCAGAACTTAAAAGCCAAACTCTGGTTTTGGATTGCATGTAAACAGGTCCAAATTACATGATTATAGCTGTTTTATTAATTTTTATTGATTAGTATTATTATTATTATTATTATTATGATTAATGTTTATTAATTTTTATTGATTTTAAAGGAATCCGAACCCAAAACCAAAAGCAAAATCCTCACTTGAAGGTGGTTTTGGCAAAACTAAAACACGGGGGTCCTTGCACAGGGAGGGGATGCTTGAGGAGTCAATATTACCTCTCTCCATACCTCCCAAAAGCCTTCTCATTACCCATTCATAGCTCTCTCCAGTTCCTTCCATGCCTCCCCCTTCCACAGCTGACACTGCTCTCCTCACAACTCACTGGTCACCCCTTCCCCCAGCTCACTACCCAATCACACCTCACTGCCCACGTAAATGCTCTACCACCCCTCACTGCCCCCCTACTGATCACACTGCCCCATCACCCCCTCCCCCCCCCCCACACACACACACACACTGCCCTCCCCAATACGTCACTGCCTCCCCCTTCCACAGCTGACACTGCTCTCCTCACAACTCACTGCCCCCACAGCTCACACTTTCTACCTCACACCTTACTGGTCACCCCTTCCCCCAGCTCACTACCATGCGCATGCGCGCTGCGTACCATGCGCATGCGCATTTTTGCCTTAATCGCTCCGTTGCGAAAATCGGCAACGAGCGAACAACTCAGAATGACCCCCATAGTGTCACACTGTGGCATGGATAGCAGAGACTGTGTAGTCATAAAGAACATTTACCAGTGGGTGCTATATCGAACATGAGGGAGACTGACTAGGTGCAATTTATACTGCCGTGCCCGTTTAGTTTGTGCCCTTGTGCCTAGATTTCTCAACTTATTCTGCTTGCTCTGATCTATGTATTTATTTCGATCATGATTGCTGTGTCTAGCTCCTGTATAGTTTGCAGCTACAGATGTGTCCACATACACCTTTCCAATATCCTGCCATGCATGGCACGGCTTGACATGCCATAGACTCACAGATTTAGCCATACTTTGTGATTTTTCTTTAACATGCTACTTTATACATACTCTGTTATGGCAAACAAACATTTTAAAATCCATTCACTCCCTCCTCATAGAAAAAAGCTAAGTCGTCCTATGCATGGCGTGCCAAATTGAGAAAAATAGAAAAGGTGTGTGTGGACACATCTGTACCTTTTATGATGCAGTCCTTCCATTTTCTTTTCTTCTCTTTTCTTTTCATATTTTTCCAAAGAAATAAAAAATATGTGGGTTTTTTTTATATTTATAATTTTCTGTTGGTGTTCCAAGGAGGAACGAAAGAGTTATTTTTATTTTTATTTTGGTTTTCTGTCAATTTGCAGGAATCTAATGGATGGAGAACACTGTCAAGAAAGTGGCAGTGAGAATATTGGACAAGATCATGGAACACCAAACACTAGAAATGCACAAGAGCTCCATCACTGTTTCCTAAAGGAGCCACCCAGTTGTGTGAGAGACCGTACGTCTACAACTAACTATTTCCACACACCTGCCATGAACAGATCCAATGGACAGATACCGCCCCACGGAAGTGATACACATCAGCAACCAAAGTGTTGTCACTGCAATCCCCAAGAGCGCAAGTCAAACTACACAGTACCCCAACTACCCGGCCATGAAGATCTGAGAACACTGTGTTCCCATCAGTCTAGTGTCAATCTTTCCACAGACACTTCACATCAGGCCACAGATTGCCTGTGGAAGCAGTGGGGAAATAGCCAGAGGGCAACACAAACAATGCAGCATCATGTAGTGACTGTAAGGTAAGCTTTAAAATAGCCTTTTTTATGTCACATGTCCCTCAAGTTTTATTTAGTATGTCCGCTTATTTGATAGGTTATAACACTCAATGGAAGTTCTGGAGATAGGCTTGCCGATGAGATGTTACCTGAGATGGTTATACACCTATTGAATTGCCATGCAGATCATGTTGTGTAGGCGTGTGTACACACTCATGATGTTGTATCGCAACAAAACAGGTTGTCTCTCCTGATTTGGTTTTATGTTTGTCCTATTTCTGGAATGTGATTGTACAATCACAGGAAATTGGGAAGTGTGACTACCATGCCCTCTGTCCAATACTGCTGCTGATTCTCCTCCAACAGGGTGGCCAGATATCTGTAGGGGATACAGTTATGTGACCGGCAGTCAGGAGACTGCAGGTCACATTCCCGACCCCTGGATTCTGCCCACTCACGATCCCGCCAGTCAGCATGCTGACCAGCAGGGACTATTACCACTCGCCGGTATCCACGACACCCATAGAGTGGGAATAGAACCTGTGGCAACTGCAGGTCGCCACTGAGCCCGCAGAGTGGTGAGCATAGCTCGCCCGCAAGGAACTTGTTGCGATCACCCCCTCCCTGCCGGCATTCCGCGGCCGGGATCCCGCAGTCAGGATGCTGACTGGTGGTCTCCTGACTGTCGGTCACGCAATCCCAACCCATCTGTTGTCACTATCTTTTCAACAGACTACAGATTGCATGGTAGCGTGCATGCGTGAATCTGCATTTTCATCTTTGCTTTCAATTCGCTGTGCCATCTTTCTGAAGTTATCACTGGAAAGATGGCGCCGGCCACAGAGAGAGACAAGTGCTGGCAGGCCTTTCAGTACTGTGAGGTATGATACTGGTGCAGGGTGTGCAGTTCAGGGTTCCCCACAACACATTGGGTCCATTATAAATGCCTATGAATTGTGTGTGTATATATATATATATTTTTTTTTTTTATTATATTATGTCTCACACTGATGTTGTTCTCTCAGTTCTGCTTTCTTTCTCTTTGCTGATATCAGGGATGAGCCATATTAACTATTTTTCATCTGTTGTTATTTTGCAAGGCACGATAAAGCATTCAGGATGCCAAAAAGGTGCAGTATGACATTTCCATTCTTTACCTTTAAATCTTTCTGTTAAAATGCATCAAACTAAATGAGACAAGCCAAAAGGCTGAAGATTAGTAGCTCATGATCTGCAAACCAGTCACTCCAAATAAAATAACCAGATAATCCATGCGCACATCCAAACAGTGGGTAAAATTAAATTAAAAGTAATTATTATTAACATCAAATAGTATAAATCCACAATCACAAGCTCAACAGGCGGCTGCTTAAAACAAATGTAGTCAACACAAACTGGCACTGGTAATTGGATCAATCCGTGGGTTCAGTATGATTTGCCGATGGATGGGATGCCGGCTGTCAGTAAACTTATCATCCACTCACTGGTGATCTCGCGACCCGACTACTGCAATGTTCTCCTCACTGGCCTCGCTTGCTCCCATCTTGCTCCTGTCCAATCTGTTCTGAACTCGGCAGCTAAGCTTAGCTTCCTCTCTCGCCGCTCCACAACTGCCACTCCCATTCGACAAAATCTACACTGGCTCCCATTCCCCTACAGAATCCTCTTCAAACTCCTCACCCTCACATACAAGGCCATCTCTAATTCCACTGCTTCCTACATCTCCAACCTCCTCTCTCTTCATACTCCCTCCTGCCCCCTACGGTCGACCAATGACCGTCGCCTCTCCACTGACCTGGTTGCTGCTTCCCATGTTCGAGACTATGCCTGTGCTGCACCCCTTCAGTGGAATGCACTCTCCCGCTCGATTAGACTCTCCCCGACCTTGGAAAGCTTCAAATGGGCACTAAAAATCCACCTATTCATACCCTCCCGATGCATAACCTAATCCTGAGGCCGCTCCTCCATACCCCTTCCTGTCGACCCTTCCCACTAGATTGTTAGCTCTTCAGAGCAGGGCCCTCTTTCCTCTTGTTATCCAAGCCCTCTTCTTGACACATTTCACTCGCAGCTCTCCCCTACTCAGTGACCATCTTTACCCGCTTTTTCTCCTGCTGGTAAAGGCTCATCTCCATCTATGGCCACCAGCCCCAAGTAGTACGCTGATTACTCCCTCACTACTTACATCTTAGCTGTATTATGTCTTGAGAATTGTGGTGCTCTTTGTTACCTGTACACTATTTTTGTTATTTATTTTCTGTAATGCTAAGTTTTGTCTCCCTGTACTGTCCTTTGTACGGCGCTGCGAAACACTTTTGACGCCTTATAAATAAAATGTAATAGTAATATAGGCACTTTTTTTTTATTTCTAAACCCATGAGGATAATTCCAAGTTGATCGCAGCAGGATTTTTGATAGCAATTGGGCAAAACCATGTGTACTGCAGGGGAGGCCGATATATTATATGAGCAGAAAGAGTTAGATTTGGGTGGGTTATTTTATTTCTGTGCAGGGTAAATAGTGGCTGCTTTATTTTTACACTGCAAATTAGATTGCAGATTGAACACACCACACCCAAATCTAACTCTCTCTGCACATGTTATATCTGCCTCTCCTGCCGTGACCATGGTTTTGCCCAATTGCTAACAAAAATCCTGCTGCGATCAACTTGGAATTACCCCCCATATGTAGTCCTAAATGTAGACGTTATTCTAACATCCCCGCCACACTATTTATAATAAATGTAAATTGAATGAATGTAAATTTGCTCCAGGGAATCATTACAATTACACTGCTACTTTACAGAAGTCATTTTGGCATTGCAAATAAATAATTAATATCTTTGTGTTACTGTGATTTACTTACAGTTACTCTCAGCTGATAACTGACTGGCCACTACCCATCTTGGCAGTCTGTTTGGTCCTGATGTTGGTGTGTACGTTGGCTGGGCTCCTGATTGGACAAATGCCAGACTTTTCCGACCCTTTGATGGTGAGCTTTCTCTGGATGAAAAGCACTAATATTACAGATTTAAGGGAAAACCAGAAATATCCTAAAAATGTCAAGTCATACGTCTACATAAAAGTGTGGGTTCCTGTTAAAATCATATACATAATAACAACTTTAGCTTAGCTGGGCAGCCTGCTGTGTTTTACTGTTTCGTTATAACAAGTGAGAATGATTAGTAGGTTTTGCATACAGAAGTACACATGAAATGTGCAATATTTTTGCTACAGTCATTTTAAATTGGAGCTAGGCAGCTAGACATGGAATAGCTTACTCGTACTACAAAAATACAGTGCGTACAGAAAGTCCCTCCGCAGTGAGCACTATGCAAATCTCATCTGCAGCCATGGGAGGCCAGAAAGAGACAACACATTCAACACCTAGGGGGGAATTCAAATGTTTGAAAAATCGGTTGGGTGTCTGTTTTTTCCTGTCTATTAGATAGGAAAAAAGAGACACCCAACTTACTTTTCAAACAATTGAATACCCCCCTTAATGTAGATAAGTGCTTAACAAATTCTCTTTTATTTCATGTAAATTAAGTTTTTAAAAAACAATTATGCTGTCATATTACTTAGCACACATTCTCTGTGGGGAGACTTGCTTATCACAGTCACTGCGGTGGGACTTTTTGAACTCCGAGCCTAACTCAGATCTGATCGCTGGGCTGCTAATTTTGCTGTCCTGAGATCAGATAGTCGCCGCCTCCAGGGGGAGTGTAAATTCACCGCGCAAGTGTGCGATCACATGTGTAGCTGAGCTGCGAAAATCCACTTTGTGCAGTCCGTGTGAAACCCAGGACTTATTACTCCAATCCAATGAGAACAGGCTAATGGGGGCCAAAGCTGACGTCAGACACCCTCCCTGAAAATGCTCGGTAACGCCTGCATTTTTGCGGACACTCCCTGTAAACGGTCAGTTACCACCCACATATGGCCTCTTCCTGTCAATCACCTTGCCAAGGCCCGCGTGATCTGATTTTTTGCACCATCCCATCGCTGACCAGCGATGGCCATTGTTGTTGTCTGACGCGCGTGCGCATTGCGGTACATACACATGTGCAGTTAGGTTCTGATCCCCCGCGGTGCGAAAATGCACAGCAACGATCAGATCTGAATCATATTTTGAAATAGATTGAAACGTAGATCAATTAAACACCTCCATGAATTTCATTATTAATATGCTCTCATTCTACCATCCCCTATTATATTTGTCATGTACAATTCTCTGTCTACAGCAGGGTTTTGAACCCAGAGATACAGAAATTGGGAGGAAATTAACAACCTGGAAAAATATACAGAGCAACACTGGCTACAGAAAGGCTCTGTCTGCCTATCCGCATGGCGAGAAGAACAGGTATAACATTAGTTTTAGGACTAGTTCTACCTTTCTTTTTTTTTCCAGTTTAATTAATAGTTTTAATTGCTTTATGTGCTAAATACTGACACAATTGATGCTTTATGCAGGAGTGTTGAGAGAGTTGTCATGGCATGTCTCTCACTGACACTGTGATCCCAAGCGCAGATAATACGGCGCAGGCGTCTCAGATGCATCGGCCATTCTGAGTGCCCGTAGACTCAATCAGGGAGTCGTTGTTTTCATAATCTGCTTCCGATTATGCCTGTGCGTAGTGCGTACACAGTTGCGGACTGCTGCAATGACTCCGGTGGGCATCTCAGTCCAATTTTTCTGATGCTGCTGCATTTGCATATATTCGCACATCCGCTGCGTACAACCCGTCTCTGCGGCAGCATTAGCATACAACTCTGATTCTGGCCCAGTGTTATTCATAGATGTCATTTCTCTGCTTGTGGTTACTATTAGGAAATAACAGCTAAACAACCTACACCATAACGGCCATCTGTTCCTTGCCCCCCTCTAAAAATATCCAGGAGAGGGGAGCTCCAGGTAGTGCGCTGGGGAGTGTGGTCTCGATATTTATGTCACTGCAGCCCTTTCCCACCCAAGCAGTGGTGCAGATTTTGGCATTGTCACATTGCCACATTTGGTGCATCTATGATGAAGAGATTAGCCACGAGTGGCGTTGTCGAGCCTCTAGACCATCCTCTTCACTGGGGTGTTGGCCAGGTTCTGGAAGGCCGGCTTACTCTCCCAATATGCAAGGAGAGCTCCCCCATATATATATATATATATATATAATTTTTTTTAAATATATATATTTAAAAAAAAAAAAATATATATATATATATATATATATATATATCTACATCATACTTGCCAACACTCCCGCATTCTGCGGGAGGCTTCCGCTCCACCCACCCATGTCCCGCTGCCCCGCAAATCCCCCTCAATCCCCCCGAGCCAGCTGATTTTAGGGCCGCGCATCCGCGAGTCCACACGCTTAGCGGCCGGCCATGCACCGCAGGCAGCCTAGCAGGTCAGCACTCAGCAGAGCCTGCCAGTGATGATGAGCAGGCATGGAAACCAAAATATACAGCGCCTCCCTCCGGTGGAGGCAGCAGTGGCGGATCCCTCCCACTCTCCCACCTACGCGCTGGGATCCACGGCAAGTGAGACATCAGGGAAGGGGTGAGTGATCTTGGTGTGCTGGCCTGGTGTGCAGAGTGGACACTTCAGAGGCTGCTCTGAGCTCAGATGAGATGCTGCAGGAGGAGGGAGCAGGCATGGTTACGTGAGTGTCTGTTTGTGTGTGTGTAAGCATACACTGATGTGTGTGTGACTGTGTGTGTGCAAGTTAGCACTAACCCATATGTAGTGATATTTGGCTATAACTGAATATTGGCCCTCATTCCGAGTTGTTCGCTTGCAAGGCGATTTTAGCAGAGTTACACACGCTAAGCCTCCGCCTACTGGGAGTGAATCTTAGCTTCTTAAAATTGCGAACGATGTATTCGCAATATTGCGATTACAAACTACTTAGCAGTTTCAGAGTAGCTTCAGACTTACTCGGCATCTGCGATCAGTTCAGTGCTTGTCGTTCCTGGTTTGACGTCACAAACACACCCAGCGTTCGCCCAGACACTCCCCCGTTTCTCCAGCCACTCCCGCGTTTTTTCCGGAAACGGTAGCGTTTTTATCCACACGCCCATAAAACGCCGTGTTTCCGCCCAGTAACACCCATTTCCTGTCAATCACATTATGATCGCCGGAGCGAAGAAAAAGCCGTGAGTAAAAAAACTATCTTCATAGCAAAAATACTTGGCGCAGTCGCAGTGCGAACATTGCGCATGCGTACTAAGCAGAAAAACGCTGCGATGCGAAGAAAATTACAGAGCGAACGACTCGGAATGACCCCCATTGTGTGTGCAATCTTCATTAATTGGTGTATTATCATCTAACAGTAGATTTAGGGTTGATATATGGAGTGGGCAGTATTAGGGTTGTGAGTTGAAGTTTTTGGGACTTCTTCTTAGTAGTCTAGAGACGTCACATAAAGCTAGCACAGGCATATGCATCTTTTTGTGGTAGACACAATTAAGCTACCCATAGACTGTCTAACTTGGGGCAGTAATGATTGGCATTACTGCCTCACAGCACTGAGGGCTTGGGTTCAATTCCCACCATGGTCCTACTTGTGTGGAGTTTATATATTCTCCCCGTGCGCGCGTGGGTTTCCTCCCACAATCCAAAAATATACTGGTAGGTCAATTTGGCTCCCAAGTGTGTGTGTGTGTGTGTGCGCGCGTGTGTAGGTGTAGTCTGGCACTGACCTCTGTATGTGTGTGTGTAGTCTGGCACTGACCCGTGTGTGTGTGGGGTGGCACTAACACCTGTATGCCCATTTAGGCGTGGCATGCCGTGTAAACTCTTATGCAATCTAGGACCTCCCTGAAACTAGTTTTCCAGAGTAGGCAAGTATAATCTACATATATATATATATATATATATATATAGAGAGAGAGAGAGAGAGATAGTTATATATATAAATAATATACAGAATGAAGGCTAATCATTAATTGTATATGCAGTAATATATATATATATATATATATATATATATTATATATAATAAACAGGATGAAGGATAAGCATTAATTGCATATATGTTGTGCAGTGCATCTCCAAAGCATATGTAAAAATATGGGATTGTGATATAGGCTTCTCTTCCAACATAAACTCAAACTTAAAGGGTCCTCCCATGTAGTTTAACTACACACGTGTCCTCTTACATCTAGCCTCAATACGCCATGCACCGTGAGATGCCTGGTGTGAGTGAGACGGCAGTTCCCGGGCAGCTCTGCTAACAGCGAGCGTCTTTTTTTTTTTTTTTTTTGCAAATAAAACGCACAAGCAGCATCTACTGATTAAAATAATATGCGGCATGCCTATATTCTGTGTGCAACTGCAACTGTACCTGCATATGAAAGGCTATGTTACAGTGTTTTCCAAGAGAACACTGTAATACCGCTTTCACATCGCAAATGCCGGATCCCACCTGGTAAAAGAAACGTGTCCATACCGGGTGGGATCCGGCATTTGCTCCCCTCTGCTGGCTTTCCGACCCAGCAATATACCGGGTCGGTTGCCATAGCAGCGGGGAGGCGCAGCAGCAGCAGGGGCGGGGGTGGAGGCGGCGCTGGGAGATGAGCTCAGCTCCTGCGCCGCCTCTGCCTGTGCTGTGAATGGGAACCGTGTCGCATCGACACGGCTCCCATTCACACTGCGCCTGACCCGGTATTCAACCCGGGTATAATCCTTCTTTTATACCGTGTTGAATTACTGGGTCAGGCGACCCGCTAATTCTCAGAAAGTGCTTTCACATCGCACACTGACCCGTGTCGACACGGCAATATGCCGTGTCGATACCGGGTTATTTGTGCGATGTGAAGGGGGTATAACGTATAATTTCGTATGCGACTAGAAGGGCTGTTTAATGTGACTACAGCAAGGATGCACTTGGTAAGAAAGAACACCTGCAGAAATGTTTACCTAGGCAGCAGTCACAACCAACAATAGTACTGTGGAAACCTAGTATTTTAGATATCAGTCAGGAGGAAGGAATCTACTTATGAAGGCTAGAACCATGCAGATTTCCGCATAGTTTGCATATCAGGCAGGGCCAGTTCCGGGGCTTCTGGCGCCCCGGACGGCATTAGGGGGCGTGGATTCATACAGGGGGCGTGGTCAGTTATGCCCCCTGTACTGTTGTAGGATGTGCGGTGCGCAATGACGCTATCGTGCACCGCACAGCAAAGGTCCTCTCCACGAAGGTAAACTAAACACTAAGCGTCTAGTTCCCTTCGTGGAGAGGACCTTTGCAGTGAAGGTCCTCTCCAGGAAGGTAAATTAGACGCGTAGCGTCTAGTTTCCCTTCACAACGGACAGTGGGCCGCAGCAGCGGAGGGCACCACAGCAGTAGCGGATCTTGACAGGAGTTATCAGAGACATCTCTAACAGTCAGTAACGCTGCAGATTGCGGTCCCGTTTATTCTAAATAGGGACTGCGGCCTGGGCCAAATTACCAAGCTCCAAAAAGTTTACTGTATCTTTTTGAAGGTTTGCCCAGATAGCTAATATTATATGTGCCTATGGAGATAATTGGCGCATAGAGATCTTCTGCTTTACTGTAATTGTCGCCGTGTTCCTACCCTATGGGGGTCATTCCGAGTTGATCACTCGCTAGCTGTTTTTAGCAGCCGTGCAAACGCTATGCCGCCTCCCACTAGGAGGGTATTTTAGGTTAGCAGAAGTGAGAACGAAAGGATCGCAGAGCGGCTAAAAAAAAAAATTGTGTAGTTTCAGAGTATTTCAGACCTACTCAGCGCTTGCGATCACTTCAGACTGTTCAGTTCCTGTTTTGACGTCACAAACACGCCCTGCATTCGCCCAGCTACGCCTGCGTTTTTCCAGGCACGCCTGCGTTTTTTCGAACACTCCCTGAAAACTGTCAGTTGACACCCAGAAACGCCCACTTCCTGTCAATCACTCTGCGTCGCTAGACATTGTGTAAAACTATGCAGAGTGTATATACAACACAGCGCTCAGCCCCTGATGATGAACTTATGGGGTGTCAGTGTTCACTTTATCTGTATAATCTTAATTATATTAATGTATCACAGGTGTAAATCATAACTTATATTGATGTTGAAAAGATAATAATAATATTATTAATAATAATAACAATAATAATAATAATGATAATAATAATAATGTCAGCTTGAGGTACCAATTAGATTTTTATTGGGGAGTCACAGTGCTCCTCCCAGGCACTTAGTAAATAATATGGGTTAATTTTATAACTATTCGGGGTTAATTCAGTCCATGCAATTGCGTGAATTTCCTCCTGTACGTTAATTTTCAAGAATCTCTGACCCTTGTCATAGGTCCGTATAATTAGTGTGTCCAAATGATCCAATCAAAATTAAGAATAAAAAGTTGCAATAAAGAATAAAAGGATCCAATTGCTGATCGCAAAAGACAATGCTAAATGTGTTGTCACTGCCCTAAATAGGGCCGTCTTTAATCCTGCTAACCGCAGCAGATATAAATGTCAAATGCAAATATAAGTTGGGGGATATATGTTCTGGGGGTGCGGCGTCCCGTAACCCTCAGGTGCATATACTTACCCTTCTTCTTCTGGTCGTCTTAGCCTCTCGTCCCCCGCTGTGCTTGTTTGTTTGTCTGTCCCTCCGTCTCGCTCCCCGGCCGGTGTAGAGAATCTGTGTGCAGCCTGCACACCGAAGCACGGACCTTCGGGGCGACGGAATCACCGGCGGCTACGGCACTTCCGGGTACTGTTAGCCTGTTACAGGCGCTCAGTCCCCGGCGCGCTGCAGCACTGACGGCGGCTCTACTTCACTATCCAGTGAAGGAGACTGCGGGATCGGGAAGCGATTGGTCTTGTCAGCAGATGTTTGAAGGATGCTAAATGTTAGAATTATGTCGTCTTCCTCCAACGCGTTTCAGCCTTAGTTGGCCTTCCTCTGGGAGCAGTGCACCTGAGGGTTACGGGACGCCGCACCCCCAGAACATATATCCCCCAACTTATATTTGCATTTGACATTTATATCTGCTGCGGTTAGCAGGATTAAAGACGGCCCTATTTAGGGCAGTGACAACACATTTAGCATTGTCTTTTGCGATCAGCAATTGGATCCTTTTATTCTTTATTGCAACTTTTTATTCTTAATTTTGATTGGATCATTTGGACACACTAATTATACGGACCTATGACAAGGGTCAGAGATTCTTGAAAATTAACGTACAGGAGGAAATTCACGCAATTGCATGGACTGAATTAACCCCGAATAGTTATAAAATTAACCCATATTATTTACTAAGTGCCTGGGAGGAGCACTGTGACTCCCCAATAAAAATCTAATTGGTACCTCAAGCTGACATTATTATTATTATCATTATTATTATTATTGTTATTATTATTAATAATATTATTATTATCTTTTCAACATCAATATAAGTTATGATTTACACCTGTGATACATTAATATAATTAAGATTATACAGATAAAGTGAACACTGACACCCCATAAGTTCATCATCAGGGGCTGAGCGCTGTGTTGTATATACACTCTGCAAACTTTTCTAGTAGGATAGATCACCTACAAACATCAGCAGCTCGCCATACTCATTAGGTATTTGGCATTGCCTCAGTGCGCAGGTGGTAACCCTCCAAAATTGTGTAAAACTACTTCAGCCGTTGTGAAAGTACGTTGCGCGTGCGCATTGCACCACATACGCATGCGCAGAAGTGCCGTTTTTTGCATCATCGCTGTGCAGCGAGCATTTTCAGCTAGCGATCAACTCGGAATGACCCCCTATGTTCCATCGCAATTGCGTTCTGCGCATGATTCCTCTCTGGGACAGGCTCTTATCAGATTATTAATAATCGATTGCTACCAGTTCACTGCAAAGCTCTTTTCTGTGACAGGCTATTACCTGATTTGCACGTAAAAATAAAATATTTATTATTTCCGCAATTTACAAAAATGTGAATTTATCGACTGAGCACACGTAGATTGAACCTTCTCAGTGTATGTCTTTATGAATATTGTGATTGTCATTTTTTATTAGTCATCTGTCTTTATTTTAAACTGTGTGACTTGTTATAGTAAATGCAATGACTAAGGGGGTCATTCCGACCCGATCGCACGCTGCAGTTTTTTCGCCGTGCGATCGGGTCCGGAATGTGCATGTGCTGCGACCACAATGCACAGGCGCATCGCTACCCTGCGACGGGGAACGCCAGGCAGCGAATGTTCTTACGAAGATTTAATCGCAGCGGCGATCCCAAGGTGACTGACAGCAGGACGGCGTTCCGGGGTGGCAACTGGCCCTTTACTGGGAGTATAGAGGAAAAGCAGGCGTGTCCAGGCGTTTGCAGGGTGGGTGTCTGACGTCAATTCCGGGACCTGATAGGCTGAAGTGATCACAGCGGCTGAGTAAGTTCAGACCTACTCAGAAACTGCACAAAATGTTTTTGTACTGCTCCCCTGCACAAGCGTTCGCACACTTGCACAGCTAAAATACACTCCCTCATAGGTGGCGACTATCTGATCGCACGGGCCGCAAAAAGTTGCAGCGTGCAATCAACTCGGAATGACCCCCTATGTACCCTATTCAGGTTGTATTGCAGATTCTGCTAAAAAGCAGAATCTGCAATCATTTCTATCGCATGCTTGGGGCCGCCCAGTGCAGGGCAAGGCCCCCCAGCATGTTGGCCATCCCGTCCAGCGGCAGCGGGCGCAATTTAATTGCAGTCGCAGCAACTGTGGATGACCCCTGCCTTCGCAGCCTGGCGGCAAAGCCAGTCGCACCACCGCCATTTTTCCATCAGAGCGGCTGCATCTGATGTCATGATGTCATGCAGCCACCCCGCAAACAGCGCCGACCCATCCTCCTTGTAGCATCCCACCCCCGCAATGCTGCATCGCCGCCCTGCAAACGCCTCTGTCTGTTAGTCAGGTGGAGGCATTCGCTGCCAATATGATGCAATTGCATTGGCCGGACTCGGACATGCAGGACAAGACCTGTGCATGTGCCGCCTAAGGTAAATTGCGGTCGCATCCCGATGCAACCTGAATAAAGCCCCATATTTAGTAAACTTGAGTAACAAAGTTCTTCCTTCCTTCCTTCCTTCCTTCCTTCCTTCCTTCCTTCCTTCCTTCCTTCCTTCCTTCCTTCCTTCCTTCCTTCCTTCCTCCCTCCCTCCCTCCCAGTTTGGATGACCTTGAACCCAGCAGAAGGAATGAGAAGCTATTTCAACAAGTCCCCAGAAGAGACACCCGTTACCGTAGGATGGTGGAGCAAAAAGATGGAGTAGATGGCTTTTTCTGTGGACCACCAGGCAAGTAGAAGTTAGAAAACATCCTTATTATTATATTTCACTAGGTTTTAGTACAGTGAGATCTGAGCATTCAGGTCTAATGAAATGTCATCTCAATCCTATCATATTTACTTTTTTATGTGTCTTATATAGTATGTTCTCACAAACAGCGAGGTTGTCTATCTCTACAGCACTTCACATGCTCAGCTGAATAGCCCCCACCTTACACTGATAAGCCACTAGAAGGGACAGGTGGATCCTATCCCCTTAATGCTTTGGACCCTGTCCCCTTACTGCTTGTTCCTAAAGAACCCCTCCACAGAAAATCCTGTAGTAATGACTATTTTATGTCATGAGTGATGTTTCCGCGCTCTGCTATCTCCAAACAAATCCATAATTAATAGCTGCGATGTTACTTAGAGCATTTTAAGTAGGATTGACTGAACACAGAGAGCTGTCCTATATTTATTAACAGAAGGTACAGTAGTTGTAATATTTTTAAACATAGCCTCTGAGCAGATACAGAGATTGCCATCAATCACTTTATGTCACCTTCCTATCAACCAAGCTATATGGACGCAATGTCAATATTGTACGCAGTGGAGCAATTTTTTTCCACTGCGCATGTGTAGAAGACGTACTGGGTATGTGCTGCAATGGTCTAGCGATGACGGTCGCAAAGTAGATTTATTTGTAAAGCGATTGACAGTCAGGGACTGTTTGTTGGGGGGTAATGGTGGAGTGGCGACTCACAAGCAGGTGTGTCGCCATTTTCAGGGCATGAGATCCCATATACAGTTACAATGGCTCTGGTATCTTACTGCCATATGGCACAACCATAGCTTTACTCCAAAGGTCGATGTTTGACCGATCTGCTTCCAATGGTTGCATCTCTGTACACAAAACAGCAGTTCAGAGACTATATCAGTGGGCGTCTCAATACAAATGGCGCCTGTATCATTAGCACGTATAAATTTGCAGCTGTGAATCAGGCCCAAAGCTAGAAACTATTCACCTAGTAACCTAGTCTCCACAGCAACAGAATTCTCTTGCTCGTTTGTGTTTTTCTATAGTTGTAATAGGAGTGGTAGTACCCGCATCTCAGTACAGAAGACATAAGTTCTAATTCAAATATCTTTTTGAGGATTGGGCCATAAGGGGTAATTCCGAGTTGATCGCTAGCTGCTTTCATTCGCTGCGCAGCAATCAGGCAAATAAAGGCACTTCTGCGCATGCGTATGCAGCGCAATGCGTACGCGCGTCGTACTATTACAATGAACGATGTGGTTTCACACAGGGTCTAGCGCAGTCGCACTGCTGGCCGCAGAGTGATTGACAGGAAGTGGGCGTTTCTGGGTGTCAACTGACCGTTTTCAGGGAGTGTTCGGGAAAAACACAGGCGTGGCTGGGAGAACGCAGGGCGTGTTCATGACGTCAAAACAGGAACTGAATAGTCTGAAGTGATCGCAAGCGCTGAGTAGGTCTGAAGCTACTCTGAAACTGCACAAAATTATTTTGTAGCCACTCTGCGATCCTTTCGTTCGCACTTCTGCTAAGCCAAAATACACTCCCAGTGGGCGGCGGCATAGCGTTTGCGCGGCTGCTAAAAACTGCTAGCGAGCGAACAACTCGGAATGACCCCCATAATCTCTTGGGGCCTGGTTTTCTTTTGCGCAGTTTATCACAGCCATCAATGGGCATAATTCAGACCTGATCGCTTTGTGCGAATTTGCAAGGCGTCCGATTAACGATCGACTGTGCATGCGTACAGGTCACAATGCGCACACGCGAGGTCAGAAGAAATCAGCGTCTTTTTTGATCGCCAGGCAAATGCAAGCTGATTGATAGGAAGCGGACGTTTGTGGGTGGTAACTTGACGTTTTCTGGGAGTGTCCGGAAAAAAGCAGGCATACCCAAGCATTTTCAGGGAGGGTGTGTGACGTCAGATCTGACCCGATCAGCCTGTTTATTTTGCACTGTAGGAGTAGATCCTGGGCTACGCACAGACTGCACAGACTGAAAAAAAACATTTGATGCTGAGTGAGTTGTGAATGGATTTGCAGCTGACTGGCGTTTGCAAAACTTTTCGCATGTCGTACGTAGACTTGCACGGGGCGGATTTTCACTCTGTCTGGGTGGCGACTATCCAAGCGCAAACCGCTGCAAATTTGCAGAGGAGCGATCAGGTCTGAAATAGGCCCAATGATTGGTGGCTTTGACAGACCATGCAATTGTAAATCTAGCCCCTACTATCTAAATATATAAAAGGCACAAAAGGAGGTTGACTCACTGATTGACTCATCACAAAATCTCTTAAACCATAAGGCAGCGTTTTTCAACCGCTGTGCCGCGGCACACTGGTGTGCCGCGAGCGGTTCTGAGGTGTGCCGCCAGAGATGCCGCCAGAGATGCCCGCTGCATAACCCTGCCGCTGCCTCACTTTAATTCATAATGTCGGGCTCGGGCGGCGCTAGGCTCTTCCGGGTAGTCCAGACGCAGCCTGGCCTGTGACCTGTATGGAGCAGCAGCGTGACTCATGGGTTACACACGCACGCTACGTCGACCGCCCGCCCAGTACTCCTCCATGTCACCTGCCCGCCGAGCGCTGCTCCACGTCACCTGCCCGCCCAGCGCTGCTCCTGTGTCCTCACTCCTCTCCACTGGCTGCACCGCTGAAGGAGGGAGACCGTACACAGCTCCTGCCTCCTCCACAGCTACAGATCAACCAACCTACTCAAGCACAGTAGGTTCCTGTACATTTGTATTTATTGTTACTGCCAATATGTTCTGCAATTACCTTTGGGTCAGTGTGTTCTGCATTTACCGTGGGGGCCAATTTGTGCTGCAATTATCATGGGGACCAATGTATGCTGCAATTACCGTGGAGGTCAATGTATGCTACAATTACCGTGGGGGCCAATGTGCTGCAATTACCATGGGGGTCAATATTTGCTGCAATCAGTTTCAGGGCCAATGTGTGCTGCAATTACTGTGGGGGTCAATGTTTTTCAATTGCTGAGGGGGCCAATATGTGTTTTGTTTCTCTGGAGGCCAATGTGTGTTTCCCCAAACCCGCCCCCACCCCCCCTTGGTGGTCGTGGGGAACTGATGGTGTGCCTTGGCATTTTAAAAATTCGGTTTGGTGTGCCGCGAGTTGAAAAAGGTTGAAAATCACTGCCATAAGGCCTACAATCTTGAAACTTGGCAGGTAGCTTCTCCTTAGGTCCCAGGTGCTTGCTAAGAACCGGTTTTACAAATGTCACTGTCAACTCCCGAATGCCTGCAGCAATTTACACCAAACTTGGTACACAAATGACTTACAATCTGGGAACAAACACTGTGAGGGTAACACATCCCTAGCACCCCTAGGGGTGTTGCAGCAGCACAGAGTATTTCTGCAAGACAGAATAACTCTGGAATGCCTGGAGCAATTTACACCAAACTTGGTACACATATGACTTACAATCTGGGAACAAACATTGTTGGGGTAAGACACCCCTAGGGGCTGGACAGCAGCACAGAGTATTTCAGGTGACAGTATAACTCCGGAATGCCTGGACCTATTTACACCAAACTTGCTACACATATGACTTACAATCAGGGAACAAACACTGTGCAGGTAAGACACCCCTAGCACCACTGGGGGTGAGACAGCAGCACAGACAATATCAGAATATGCATGATATGTCAGTGACGACAGCGCTTCATGTGACAGTTGCAGTGACATGATGTGAGGAGGGGAATGGAGGCAGCAGGAAGTCACAGACTGAGAGTTATATAGTGGGAGGAGCAGGGTCCCAACAGCACAGATTATATTAGGAGATGCATGATATGTCAGGTAGGACAGGGCTGCATGTGACAGGGGCAGTGACATGATGTGAGGAGGGGAATGCAGGTAGCACAAACTCACACCTTTAGAGTTATATAGTGGAAGTAGCAGGGTCCCCCAGCAGCACAGAGTATATCAGGAAATGCATAATGTGCTGTGCTATATAAGGAACTGTAAATAAATTGATCATTTCACAGGGGCACTGACATGATGTGAGGAGGGGAATGGAGGCAGCAGGAAGCCACAGACTGAGAGTTGTATAGTGGGAAGAGCAGGGTCCCTTGGAGGACCAAAAAGGGGTCCGGCCACTACACAAAGTGGGTCAGGGAAGCAAGATATGCCTATATACTAAATCTCCAACCAACGTAACTTAACGAACAACTATAATTCTAATTTACCATCCTCATCCCGTAGTGAAGCACGGGTGTTCAGCTAGTCAGATATATAGTCCAGTTTGGGATTTTTCTTGTATCACTTCATGTGCTATTTTACACTATGCAACTGGTGACGGTCTCTCCTTGCATCAACCATGGTTTATGGTGATTTCGAATTGGTGCACAAATCAAAAAAGCATTAGGTGTTATTACCTGTTTTATTACAGATTCTTCAGTAATCACAAATATATCATCTGTTTTTCAGCAAAGAGCTACTCCCAACTAGTATTCATGTCTAAAACAGCAGGCAGTCTGTGGAACCTGCACGCAATACAATCTATGTGCCGCATAGAAAAAGAGAAGGTGAGCAACATATGGAATCTGTCCTTGAACATGTACCATCTGCTGCGTTAATATAAAAAGACCACATTTAAATCATTTAAATACAAGCCTGTTTACCTCACTGAGGGTGTCACACACAAAAAAATTTGTTTTAGCATTTTCTTAATACCACATTTTCCAGTTTAATGTAGTATTGAGTAATATACTATTACTGTACATGATGCAGCTAATTTATTTTCATGTATGTTGTTGGATATGGTCATCTGCAGCAAGGGACAGCTTTAAAGTATGTGTAAGGAAAGGAGCTACCACTCTGTACACTGCAAAGCTCAGGGTCATTTTAAATAAAGGCACACTGGGCAGCTTCCCAGGGCGCCACAATTCCAGGAGCCTTCGAGCAGGGACAGGTGGTTGTTACACAATCAGAGCGGTCAGGCAGCCTTCCCTACCTGCCTCCTAGCCGCACCTGAATGGCCCCCGCTATTATCATGTTAGCCCAGGTAATGACCTAGAATATTTTTAAGATAGAAATATTCATTGTTGTGTACTTTATTTTTGCTCATTGAGATAAATGAGATATTAACATGTTACAATGTTATTATAACAGTTGTCGCCAAGTGACTTTCCTATCCAAAGTCAGCTTCCTACTGTATATTAAACATATATCAGGAATTGTTGGGTGTAGCTGATGTTATTTGGTGTGTTTGGAGGTTTTACTAGTGGACCTTTGTAGGTTTATTAGAGGCTGCAAGACAGGGTGTGCTTACGATCCATACAGAAACTTCTATATTCAATTATATTAGCATACACAAATTCACACATGTCACTGCAGAGGGAAAAACTTTGAAATGATGGGTAGTTTGAAATGTAACATAAGGAAGACTTTTTCACAAAAAGTGTGACGGATCCATGAAACATTCTCCCAGCATCTGCGGTAGGGACTCGTACAATAAATGAAAACAAGAATACATGGGACAAAATATTGCTTTGTATAAAATATGTCTAAGTCTACATAACATACATCTATAATATACAACCTCCACCTATGGTTCCCAATAATGGGGATAATTCAGAGTTGATCGCAGCAGCAAATTTGTTAGCAGTTGGGCAAAACCATGGGGGTCATTCCGAGTTGATCGGTAGCTGCCGTTGTTCGCTGCGTAGCGATCAGTGAAAAAAAATGGCTAATCTGCGCATGCGTATGCACCGCAATGCGCACGTGTGACGTACGGGTACAAAGAGCATTGTGGCTTTGCACAGGTTCCAGCGACGCTTTCAGTCGCACAGCCGATGGCAAGGAGATTAACAGGAAGAGAGCGTTTCTGGGTGTCAACTGACTGTTTTCTGGGAGTATTTAGAAAAACGCAGGCGTGGATGGGTGTTTGCTGTGCGGGTATCTGACATCACTACCGTGTCACGCGTCGCAGCAATCATCGCACAGGATAAGTAACTACAGGGCTGGTCTTGTTTTGCACAAAATGTGTTTGCAGGCGCACTGCTGCACAGGCGGTCACACTCCTGCAAAGCGAAAATCCCCCCCTCCTCCTCCCCCCCCCCGTGGGCGGCAACTATGCGTTTGCATGGCTGCTTAAAACTGCTAGCGAGCGAACAACTCAGAATGACCCCCTATGTGCACTGCAGGGGGGGGGGGGTAGATATAACATTTGCAGAGAGAGTTAGATTTGGGCGGGTTATTTTGTTTCTGTGCAGGGAAAATACTGGCTGCTTTATTTTTACACTGCAATTTAGATTTCAGTTTGAACACACCCCACCCAAATCTAACTCTCTCTGCAGATGTTACATCTGCCCCCCCCCCCCCCCCCCCCCTCTGCAGTGCACATGGTTTTGCGCAACTGCTAACAAATTTGCTGCTGCGATCAACTCTGACTTAGCCCCAGTGTAAACACTCACAAAAATACTGCTGGGGCTTAGGTTCTTTTTCTGTTGTTCAGTTTTTTTTCCATATAAAGACTAATTGCAGAATCCATCAAAGGGCCTGATTCAAAGGGGGAAACAGTCGCAATGGAGTTTCGCATGTAGCGGATCTGCGGAAATATGCTAATGGCGCAGTCGCTGTTATTTGTACAGGGATGCCCATCTCTGTTCCGGACCTCTGAGAAACCCTATAGTTGCTTAGTATGTCCGTCGCAAGTAAGCCACCAGAGCCTTTACATCTGCATAGGACGACGCAGTCATAGGCTGAGATATGCCTGCAGTTGTCTACAAACCCTCCCCCCCCCCCCCCCCGTTACCTCCCATAAACGCTTGCTGATTCTTAGATGCATGTGCAGTACAACAATAACTGCTGCACAAACATCGGCAGTGCGAACGCTTTGCGCCCACCTCTGTATCCGGCCCATAATGAAGGTGGGATTCATACACTACAACCTATCTGTATTAGAAAAGATCATTGTCATTTCTGTGTAATGACTTTGTTTCTAACTTTCTCGTTTTTCCTGTAGATCCGTTCACACTCCAGTTTCCCAGAGCTGTGTGAACACAACGACAACAAGGAATGTTGTCCCAGCTGGTCACTTGGAAACTATATTTCAATCCTGTACAACCGGTCTTCATGCATGGAAATCACGCAGAGTGACATCTCTCACACACTGGTCCTTCTCCGATCCTGCGCTCCAGATTACCATAGAGGTGCCCTCACTCCTTCCTGCATAGGTTCTAGGTTGGAAAGAGAAAAGCATTCTCAGTGTGCAAAAGTGCCTGAAAAGTGCACCCGATCAAGTGCCGTTTATCAGCTTCTCCATTTTCTAGTTGACAAGGACTTTCTCAGCCCCCAGACCACAGATTACCAGGTCCCATCTCTGAAGTACAGCATGCTGTTTCTGCCAGCCAAAAAAGGGTCTTTGATGATGGACATTTATCTAGACAACTTGGAATCCTGGGATCTCTTTGATAACTACACAGCAATCACTGGAATGGACTTGGGGCTAAAGCAAAAACTCTTCCAGCACTATCTTGTTTTGGATACTGTGTATCCAGTCCTGGCGATAATAGCTATTTTTCTAAGTATATCTTTTTACTTGCGTTCTTTTTTTATCACTTTTATGGTCTTGATGTCTGTTGTTGGCTCACTGATGATTTCTTTCTTTTTGTACAAGCTGGTCTTTAGAATGACTTTCTTCCCCTTTGTTAACCTCATAGCAATTATAATCCTCAGTAGTATCTGTGCAAATCACACTTTTGTGTTCTTTGACCTGTGGAACCTCAGCAAGATACAACATTCTGCAGCTGGGATGCTACAATGGATGAAGCATACTATGCACCATTTTGGCTATCTTATGTTAGTATCTTGTTTGACAAGTGGAGCGGCTTTCTATGCCAGTTACATGAGCAGTATTACCTCGGTTCGTTGCTTTGCTATTTACATGGGAACCTCTGTATTAGTCAACATGGCCTTCATGCTCACCTGGCTTCCTGCCACCATGGTCCTTTATGAAAGATATATTACAGTCCATTGTAAAACTTACAAATCAGAAGATTACTGGAACAGCAATGGGCATAAAAAGTTCCTTCTTTCTCTCTACCAAAAGCTTAGAGGTGTGCAGAGCACATTGTCTGAAACATCTAAACTGCTGTTTGAGAAGCTCCTTCCCTGTGGGGTGATCAAGTTCCGGTACATCTGGATTTGTTGGTTTACTGCCCTGGCAGCCGGAGGTGCTTACATCGCTTGTGTGAACCCAAAACTAAAACTGCCTGCCTCAGTTATGTCAGCGGTTCAGATGTTTCGGCAGAGCCACCCCTTTGAGAGATACGATGCTGAATACTGCCACCAGTTCATGTTTGAACATCGGGAACATGGAGAAGGACAGCATATGCCAGTTATACTGGTATGGGGCATTACGCCTGTGGATAATGGAGATCATCTCAATCCAAAGATAAATGAAACACTTACGAAAGATGTTACTTTTACCCTCCGTAATGCTGATGATCAGAGGTGGCTTCTGGAGCTTTGCCATAAGGTGAGAAACCAAAGTTTTTACTATTCTGATCAGGATAAAAAGTCAAACATTTGCTTCATGGAAGATTTCCAGCGTTGGATGGAAAGTCGTCAGTGCTCACAGAGTGACCAAAACCACAACCTTTGCTGTAACCAATTCTCCTTCCCGTATGCAAGTGATTTGCTGCTTCACTGCATAAACATGATGGTAAGAGAACAAGGAGGTGATGGACCTGAGGCTTATGACATTGGACCCAGGTTTGATGCTGAAGGTAACCTGACAGCCTTAGTTCTGGAATTTCATACAATGTATCATTATAGCTTCAATTATAGCAAAAGCAAGAAATTCTACAACACTTTAAACCAATGGCTGACAAATGAACTAAAGAACGCACCACCGGGGCTCCAGAATGGGTGGTTTACAAGCAACCTTGCTCTCTTTAACCTGCAGCATACTCTGAGTACTGAGATCATGATGATAACTGGCTTTTCCGTGGCGATTTCATTCGTGGTTCTGTTGCTTACCACATGGAATGTCTTACTCAGTTTATTTTCAGTTGCTGCCATAGGAGGCTCAGTACTGGTCACAGTTGGTCTCTTAATCCTTTTGGAATGGCAGTTGAATGTAGTAGAATCCCTGTTTGTTTCCGTGGCAGCTGGTGTCTCTGTTGACTTTACGGTAAACTACTGCATTTCCTATCATTTGTGTCCACATCCTGACCGCCTCAGCCGCGTGGCATTCTCATTAAAACAGATGAGCTGTGCCACAGCCATGGGGGCCTCCACTATGTTTTCCACTGGGGTAATAATGCTGCCAGCGACTGTACTGGCATACAGAAAATTGGGCATATTTATTATGATGATTAAATGCATCAGCTGTGGCTTTGCCAGCTTCTTTTTCCAGTCGCTTTGCTGTTTCTTTGGCCCAGAGAAGAATTGTGGACAAATATTATGGCCTTGTGCCAATGGCCTAAAGGACTCTTCTGATGATCTGAGATTAAATGGCACATTTGTTTGTGGTGGAAATGAGAAGCAGGGCCGGCTAAGGAAAGTTCAGGAATCCAACGCAGAAAATGAACAGTATGAGCTTCAGCCTTTAGCCAGAAACCTTAGTGACAGTTTTGACAATAGTACTACAACGAGCAAGCTCTCCAAACGTCCATCTATTCTATCTGAGGACATGCAGTTGTCAGAGAGTAAGTTCCCAAGAATGGGAACTCAGCATATTCAGAAGGATGAAGTCCAAGAGTTCCAGGATAATACTGTTGGGCACAAAGTGTTTAGCCAGTGCCCTGCATTGCAGACCTCTTCCCCCTACAGACAAAGTAACTACGGGACTGAGAGAGAGGAGCCTGAAGAGTCATGCAGAAAATGCATTTGCCAGAGGGTGAACAGCAAGACATGGAATGGATCTGTGGTGGACCAGCTCCATGTACATAACTCACAGTGTCAGACCCAGCCCACTAACTTGCAGAGCCCTAAAGGCAGCAGTCCCACGCACCATTCCGCAGATAGAAATATCCACATGTATGAATATTCTCGGTGCCTCTGTTCTATGGGTAGTTCTTTTGATGCCCTTGACTCAAACGAAACTTGTCTTAGTGATTTTGACCAGAGCTCTAAAATAGCCGACTCAACAAGCTGTTCACCAGATTTTCTTGAAGTTCCCGACTCCCCCAGCCACAGTGAAAGGGGTCATTTGAATGGAAAAAGAGAAACTCTAAGACTGGCTCTAAGAGAAACAGTGTTTGATTCACCTACATGCTCAAAACAGACTAATATGTTATGGAAGAGCCAGGCAAACCAAGGTAGTGATCACTCAGTTGTGCTACCAAACAGCAAACCAGATATGCCTGATGTCTGGATAAAGAGGACCGGCGATCAGAGTTCTGGCTATATCAGCTGAACAGGCCCTTAAAAAACATTCAAGAAAGAACTGAAAACTAGTTTCTAATTTCCCACTGTCTTTGAAGTGTGAATAATGATTAGTAATATAGAATCAATACTTGTGTTCCCAAGCGAAAGACCACGTAATGTTCTGCTGAGACAGTATTTACATACCACAGCCATATGGTGTAATACAGCAGCGGCTGCAGCGCTGACCACGTAGTGCAGTGGGGAACCGCTTAGCACATATAAACATGTTCTGACGTATGTAATATATGTGCTAGCTGGTTCCTCCAGGGATCGGCAGCGATCTGTGTATCAGCCGCCGTGCGGCACACGGAACTCAACATAAGGCTTCACTCTCCTTCTAAGCCCTCCCCCAGACTCCTGTGAAACTAGCCAATGGGAGTCTCGGGGCGGGCTTAGAAGGAGAGTGTGCAGCTTTATGCTGGGTGCCGCACGGGGCCTCATACACACAGCGCTGCCAATCCCCGGGGCAACAAGCCAGCACATATAATATCATACCTTCATCCCCCCCCCCCCAAACATTTATTATGGTGGATTCGGGACTTTGCCGCACCCGATCTCGGAAAGGGGGTGTGGCCTATGGAAAAGGGGGCATGGCTTCACGGGAGTGCCATGATCACAAGCTACACCCCCCTTTTCATCACTGAGGGGGCATGCCCAGCACTCTGTGAGCTGCTGGCATGCCCCCTCTCTCTCTGTCTCTTGTTAATAGATGCTGTGCGCATGCCAGTGAGTGACAGGAGCCTCCCAACTGCCCACACTGCAGCCCGAAGGGTGGGACAGCGGGACAGTCCCTATTTTTGGAAATCTGGACAGTTGGGAGGTATGCATATATTACATACATCATAACGGTATCCGTTCACATGGTCGACCATGTTGTGGTCGACAGTCATTAGGTCGACCGCTATTGGTCGACATTGACATGGTCAACATGGACACATGGTCGACGCATGAAAATGGTCGACACATGGAAGGTCGACATATGAAAAGGTCGACATGAGTTTTTTTACTTTTTTTTCTTTTGGGGAACTTTTCCATACTTTACGATCCACATGGACTACGATTGGAACGGTAAAGTGTGCCGAGCGAAGCAGTAGCGGAGCGAAGGCACCATGCCCGAAGCATGGCGAGCGAAGCGAGCCATGCGAGGGGACGCGGTGCACTAATTGGGGTTCCCAGTCACTTTACGCAAAAAACGACACCAAAAAAAGTTAAAAAACTCATGTCGACCTTTTCATATGTCGACCTTTCATGTGTCGACCATGTGTCAATGTCGACCATGTCAATGTCGACCAATAGTGGTCGACCATAACATGGTCGACCATTCATACCGGAACCCATCATAACATGTATGTTTATATGTGCTAAGCAGTTCTCCCTGCACTATATGGCCGTCGATCTGCCACTGGTGTAATGGTTAGCATTACTGCTTCACAGCACTGAGGTTGAAGGTTCAATTCCCACCATGGCCCTGGAGCCTATATATTCTCCCTGTGATTGTGTGGGTTTCCGCTGGGTAAATTATACTGCTAGGTTAATTGGCTGTTGACAACATTTTTTTAGCCCTAGTGTGTGTGTACGTGCATGTGATAGGGAATGTAGATAGAGTGTAAGCTCCACTGGGGCAGGGGCTGATATGAATGACCAAATATTCTCTGTAAAGTGCTGCGAATATGTGTGCGCTATATAAATAATTAAAAAAATTATATACCTATTTCAATAAGATTAACTTGCAGTGTTAAAGGGGTGCCAGTATAACAAACAGAGCCTATTTTCCATTGCTCCACTATATTTTGAGCTATTAGATCACATATAATTATTACACTGAAAGACACATAATTGTACTTTCTTCTACTTATTTGTGTAAATAATGCATAATAGTGACATGTCATTTTTAAGAAGCCCCAATAACTATCCACTGTGAGAATGACAGCAGATTATGGGGGTCATTCTGAGTTGATCGCTAGCTGCATTTTTCGCAGCGCAGCGATCAGGCTAAAAAAAGGCAGTTCTGCGCATGCGTATGCGGCGCAATGTGCACGCGCGATGTACGGGCACAACGAACGATATAGTTTTGCACAGGGTCTAGCGAAGCATTTCAGTCGCACTGGTGGCCGCAGAGTGATTGACATGAAGGGGGCGTTTCTGGGTGTCAACTGACCGTTTTCAGGGAGTGTTCGGAAAAACGCAGGCGTGCCAGGAAAAACGCAGGCGTGGCTGGGCGAACGCTGGGCGGGTTTGTGACGTCAAAATAGGAACTGAACAGTCTGAAGTAATCGCAAGCGCTGAGTAGGTTTTGAGCTACTCTGAAACTGCACAAAAAAACTTTGTAGCCGCTCTGCGATACATTCGTTCACACTTCTGCTAAGCTAAAATACACTCCCAGTGGGCGGCGGCATAGCGTTTGCACGGCTGCTAAAAACTGCTAGCGAGTGATCAACTCGGAATGACCCCCTATGTCAATTAACCAAACAATATCTGTGATTGACAGTTTAAATTCTTTTAGCAAATAAGTGCAATTGTACAACTTTCCATAAATGGGATAGATATCCTCCCATATTTTACGGGGCAGCAGTGCTTGAGTCCCATAAGCAGCTAAATGTATGATGCAGCCACAATATAAATGAAGTGACTTACATATTATAAGTAACAGATTAAAATTATTATAATTAAAAGATGTAATTTAAAAGGATTGTTACCTGGGGGAGTTACCACAATGTAGTAGTTAGTTGGGGATAAGCATACGTATGATCATCACCTTTTAAATGTTCATCTGCTCAGACTGTAAAGATTGAGATATACTGTATAATTAGTACCTGTGGGGATTCAAACTGCTGGAGTTGAATAAGGAAATGAGGGGGTCTATTCATGAAGCAGTGAAAAGTGTGGAGAAGTGAGCCAGTGAAGAAGTTGCCCATGGCAGCCAATCAGCTGCTACGTATAATTTTATAGAATGCACTTTATAAATGTATTCCTCAACACTGATTGGTTGCCATGGGCAACTTCTCCACTGGCTCACTTCTCCACTCTTTTCACTGCTTCATGATTAGACCCCTGAATGAGAGACTTGACTGGATTGGTGCTGTGGCTATTCATTCAGATACTGCATCCATTCACTCACTACCTTCTCCATCAGCCAACTGAAGCTCTAGGCTGGCTCAGGTCCTCCAGTATTTGTTCTCCGGGGTAAATACCACATGCCATTGGCTACTATAACAAAACAATGTGGATCCCAATAAAAATGCTACATAGGGTATCTGGCTAAAGAGGGGTTTTATACCGTCAAGAACAGTAGTATTTATTTTTATACGTCATCCAACTGTGGATATACCAGCATCCTTTATAACACTACCCTCCAGTGCTATCAAGTATAATCAAATATAATAATTCCATTATCTGTCACACTCAGTCCTTATAACACTGTCCTCTCTATGTTACCAGCTTTGGTCTGTGTTTTAATATGATGTTATATAGAGGAAGAACTGTAGCTTTAAGACATTCATATTCAAAAATATACAGTACCTCTATCTTATTTTAGGTAACAATTTTAATTGTTATAACTAGTTCTGGAAAAATCTGTGAAATAATTTCCAAAAAGAATAAAATAAGTGTCTGCAGACTTGCAAGAGTATGGAATCTACTATAAATCTTGAATGAACTTGTAACTTTTCTCAAGATGTATTAACCTGGAGAAGGCATAAGGAAGTTGTAAACCAGTGATATGTGCAAGGTGATAAAGGCACCAGCCAATCAGCTCCAATATGTAAATTAACACTTAGGATCTGATTGGCTGGTGCCTTTATCACCTTGCACATATCACTGGTTTATCACTTCCTTATGCCTTCTCCAGGTTAATACATCTGCCCCTTTATGTGGCTAACAGCACGTAATGCGCTAGCATAACTGCTGAATTAAGGCCATTTCTGAAAGTACCAAACATGTGGATGCCTTTCTGTTTGTGCAGATGCATCTAAACATACCCATTGATGCATGCTCACATGCAGATTTAGGGACCTGCTCCTGAGAAATCACATGATCCTCACATATGCAAGGGTTTTATTTATTTAACAGTTTCTTATGGGATCCGGTCTCTAGCTCGGCAGTAACTAGGTCAACACTATCTAGGTCGACCCCTATTGGTCAACAGTAACTAGGTCGACATGTTCTAGGTCGACAGGTCAAAAGGTCGACATGAGTTTTTCACAATTTTTTTCTTTTTTTGAACCTTTTCATACTTAACGATGCACATGGACTACGATCGGAACGGTAATCTGTGCCGAGCGAAGCGAGGCACCTTGCCCGAAGCATGGCGAGTGAAGCGAGCCATGCGAGGGGACACGGTGCACTAATTGGGGTTCCCGGTCATTCTACAAAGAAAATGACACCAAAAAACAAAAACAAAACCTCATGTTGACCTTTTGGCCTGTCGACCTAGACCATGTCGACATAAAGACCCTGTCGACATAGAGACCCTGTCGACCTAGTTACTGTCGACCAATAGTGGTTGACCTATACACTGTCGACCTAGTTACTATCTACCTTCCATACCACACCCTTTTCGTATATAGCTCAGCAAATTCCGTTGCGCTTTACAATTGGAAACAACTGTGTCAAAACAAAACTGGGTGAAAACGGACAGTCATAGAGGTGGGAAGGCCCTGCTCGCAAGATTACACTCTATAGGGAAATAGGCATGGATACACAAGAATATGTGTTCTCTATTGCATAATGGTCCACCACATTGCAACGGTTCTTGGTGGGCTGTATGATATGGTCACACAGCAATGTTGGCCTGGGGTCAGAAGGATGAAAAAGTGGAAAGAGAGAAAATACAATATGTGAGGATATGTGTGGACTGTACAGTGGGGATGCAAATTAGATGGGAAATCTTATGAAGGTTATGTGGGCGGTTCTGCAATTTGATACGCTTGCCTGAAGAGGTGAGTTTTCAGGGAATGCATGAAAGTTTGTAGACTAGAGGTGAGTCTTATTGTGCATGGCAGCAGGGCCGGTTCTTGGGCCAGGGCGACAATAGGGGGCATGGCCACGTACAGGGGGCGTGGTCATTTACGTCCCCTGTACAGACTGAAATGATGTGCGGTGCGCGATGACATCATCGCGCACCGCACAGTAAAGGACCTCTCCACGAAGGGAAACTAGATGCGTACGCATCTAGTTTCTCTTCACAGCGGCAGCGGGGGGCAGCGGGCAGTGGGGGGCACAGCAGCAGCGGATCTTGCCCTGGTGCGGCGCCCTCCGGAAGGCGGCGCCCCGGGCAAAAGTCCTGCTTGCCCGTGGCAAGATCCGCTACTGCATGGGAGGGCATTCCACAGAGTGGGTGCTGCCCGAATAAAGTCCTGCAATCATTAATGGGAGTGAGTAATGAGTGTGGGTGAGAGTTGCAGATCTTGTGTTGGGTTGGGAGATATTTTGAGATAAGCGAAGGGATGTACATTGGTGTAGTTTGGTTAATAGCCTAGTGTGTGAGTAAAAGTATTTTATATTGAATATGGTAGAATACCGGTAGCCAATGGATGGACTGACAAAGCGGATCTGCAGACAATGAATGTCTAGTCGGGAAGATTAGCCTCGCAGCTGCATTCAGAATGGATTGTAGTGGTGAGAGTCTCTTTTTAGTAAGAACAGTAAGAAGATTATTACAATAATCAATGCGGAAGATAATGAGACCATGGATTGTTGTTTTTGCTGTGTCTTGTATAAGGTATGCTCTTATTTTGGATGTGTTATTTAGATGCATGTAACATGATTTTGATACAGATTGAATGTGGGGAACAAAGGACAGTTCAGAGTCAAGGATGACACCTAGGCAGCGAGCTTGTAGGGTAGGGATGATTGTCGAGTTCTCAACAGTGATAGACATATCAGTTTGGTAACTACAATTGGTCAGTGGAAATATAATCAGTTCCGTGTTGGAAATATTAAGTTTGAGGTGGCAAGTTGACATCCAAGATGAAATGGCAGAGAAGCTTTCAGTGATATGGACCAATATAGATGGTGACAAATATGAGAATAGGTAAATTTGATTATCATCTGCAAACAGATGATACTGAAATCCAAACGAGCTGATTAATCTTCCAAGAGATGTGGTTTAGACTGAGAAAAGCAGAGGGTCTAAGACTGAGCCTTGCGGTACTCCAACTGATAGAGGTAGCGAAGAGGAGGTGGATTCAGAGAAGTGGACACTGAAAGAGCAATAATATAGGTAGGAAAAGAACCAGAAAAGGGGCGTGTCCTGAAGACCTAGGGATTGTAGTGTTTGTATGAGAAGAGAGTGGTCAACAGTGTCAAAAGCAGCAAAGAGATCTAGAAGAATAAGAAGTGAGTAATGGCCTTTAGACTTTGCATGGACCAGACCATTTACTTCTTTAGTCAGTGCTGTCTCTGTGGAGTTTTGGGAATGAAAGCCTGACTGAAGTGGGTCCAATAAATTGTGTGAGTTAAGTAAGTGAGTGTGTGCGGCGTGTGTAGGCAAGTCTCTCAAATAGCTTCGAGAGACATGGGAGTTAAGAGATGGGATGGTAGTTTGAGAGATTGTTTGGGTCAGAATTTAGTTTTTTTCAGAATGGGAGTAATCACTGCATGCTTAAACAGTGAAGGACAGATACCAGGAGAGAGAGAGAGAGAGAGAGATTATAAGTTTTACTTAAGTTTGGGATGAGCACAGAAGACAGAGCTTTACTTATTTGTGAGGGCATAGGGTCAAGAGGAGAGGTAGCAGGTGAAGAAGCATGAGAAGAGTGTTGATGCTTCAGCTACATTTGTGGGATCAAATGAAGAGAATGTGCCAGAGGGATCAGGTAGGGAATTGAGCAGGTCACTGGCTGAGGAAGAGCATACCATTTTATCTCAGATCTTATCAATCTTGTCCTTGAAGTTGGAAGCGAGATCATGCGCCTTGATAGTGGCTGTTGGGTTGGGTTAGGGCGGGTTGAGAAGTGATTTAAATTTATTAAAAAGTCACTTGGGGTTAGAGAACAGAGATGACAGTTTGGAAATATGTTTGTTTGGCAATGTCCAGGGCATTATGATAGGAGTGGTAGATTGTCTTATTTGTGAGGAAGTCGCTTGGAGTATGAGATTTACGCTATTTATGTTCAACTGTACGTGAGAGTTTTTGTATGTGTCTTGTGAATTTAGGGTGCCACGGTTGACATCTAGGCCTACGTGGAGTGTGATGGGTAGCTGGAGCAACTTCATCAAGTGCTATTTCTAGAGTCTGGTTCAGGTGTAATGCAGCCATCTCAGGGGAACTGAATGCAGAAATTGTTGAGAGCAGTTGTTGCAGAGAGGGGGAAAGGTTTTGAAAATTAATAGCATTAATGTTTCTGCGGGTTTGAGGACGCTTAGAGGACTTCAGTGACTCTGAGTTTGAAAAAAATGGAGGAGAGCATGCAGGTTGTGATCTGAGAGAGGGATAGGAGGTTTAACTAATATAGAAACTGAGGACAGTCCATTGACAAGATCAAGACAGTGGCCTTCCTGATCAGTAGAGGAGTCAGTCCTGGGAGAGGCCGAGGGAGGAGGTTAGAGAGAGTAGTTTGGAGGCATGAGCAGCAGATTTTGGACTATCAATAGCGATACTGAACTCACCCACGATGATGGTGGAGATGGTTTTCAAGTGTTTTTTATGTATCACTTTTGCATGATTGAATTTTTTTTCTGTATTATTCACTCCGGTGTATTTCCTTTTTTTTTTCTTTGTAACTTTAGTTAATAGCATCTAAAATGTTTTTGTTTATTTTTCATAGTAAGTGCTCCTGAGTTCATTGAAAGTCTAGGCTGACACCATGTCAAAGGACATGTAAAATTTGAGTCCTTTTGCTGAGTGAAAGTAATGTGCGGCTCACCATCAAACAAAAACCTCTACTTTTAATAGGCCTTCTCCAGCTCCTCAGTCAGAGGGGCTCAGAGGCAGGAGTGGGTTCTAATTACCTGGACCCAGGCTTAATTAAGGGGAAGAATGCTGCCCTTTCCTGTGTGCTGCACGGGGCTGCAGATAGTAGTCTTTATTAAAAAAAAAATTCAGGTTGGTGTGCCCATGGCGCCATAATATGGCATGTCACTGCTCTCTACAGCCATATCCTCATTCTCATTGAAATGATGAAATCATCTCATCCTACAAATTAAAATCTAATTTTGGACTTGTATGCATAATTAGGTGCCTTCATCTGCCTAGATTTTATTTAGCAAGGAACACCCTAATCCCTAAGTGCCCCTTATCAAATGATGAAACATTTTGCAACACTGCAGAAATTGCCAGAGTGGTCTGCAAAACTATGTGCAGTGCAGTCACACAAATACAGTATAGGAACAAACAGTGGCATCACTGGAGTTGATGCCCCCGTTTCCAACACTCCAGGGGCCGTGCCCAGCTTTCCCGGAGATGTTGGGCTGCTCCTAGAGGGTCACCCTGCACGACAGGTTCATGCTTAGTGTCAGGAGCCGGGCGCTGCATGATAATGCCAAAGTACAGTACCCGACTCCCAGTCACTGAGGAGCCAGCATTTTGGTGTCACCTCCTCTGAGGGTGACACCTGGTACAGTCGGCACCTCGCTAGTGATACCTCTGGGCACAAATACCAAAAGCAGCGCAGCCAGCGTATATTTTGCACTTTTGTAAATTACCTTTTATGACCAGCCTGAAACATCGTTTACTCCTTTTCTACTGAGGATGAGTGTGATTTGTCATCCACATTTTTGTTCTCTGATTTGAAGAGGATTTTGCCAAAAAATACACAAAAACAATTACCTTCCCCGCACTCCCAATGATCAGCAGGGACGAGTCAATTAGGGAGTGCCATTGTCGCACTTACACATTTTTGTAAAAAATAAGCTAAATTAATGAAAACATTGGGGGAAAGTCCCTTTATTTCTCCAACCGTGGCACCTGCAAAGGTAGGGGTACTCTCTTTTGAAGGATGATCTGAAGACATAAACCCCCTACACTCCAGGAAAAGATTTCTCCCCAATCTGGCATCCACAGAGGTGAAAGTATGCCTTTGGTTAACGCATACCTCCCAACTGTCCCGATTTTCACGGGACAGTCCCATTTTTTGGGGACTGTCCTGCTGTTCACCCACGATTTCCCGGCCAGGAACATCTGGATGTATGTCATTGCAAAAAAGGATAAAGAAACCTGAAGGGTTATAGTAAATGCAGATACATGTTTATTGTTTATAAATGTTGGTAAATATTTTTACATTTTACATTTCTATTGTGTAAACATAAACAGTATAGATAGTACTTACTTAAATATGCAATCTTCTTTCAAATATTTGAGAATATTCCTAAGAAAACTGTATAATTGATGTGTTATGTAAATACAGGTTCATTAAAATGACCCTCTGTTTTGTGCGCCTGAGTCATTTTTAGTCATCAGAGCAATAAGAAAAAAGGGTCTCTACAGAAATAAAGGACCCGATTCAGACCTGGTCGCTGATGTGCGTTTTTGCACAGCGGACGATTATTGATTGACTGCATATGCTCAGCAATGTGCACGCGCGTCGCCAAACAGCGACAAGCTGGTGCGAAAATTTTGATCGCACAGCCATTCTCAAGCTGATTGACAGGAGGAAGCCGTTTGTGGGTGGTAACTGAACGTTTTCTGGGAGTGTCAGGAAAAACGCAGGCGTTCCCAAGCTTTTTCAGGGAGGGTGTGTGACGTCAGCTCCGGCCCCGATCAGTCTGTTCTCATCGCACTGTAGGAGTAAGTCCTGGGCTGCGCACAGACTGGAAAAATCATTCGATGGTGAGTGACTTGCGAACGGATTTGCAGCTGTCCGCTGACTGAGGGACATTTTCGCACGGCATACACATGCGATTGCACACTTGCACGGGGCAAATTTACACTCCCCTTGGGCAGCGACTATCTGATCGCAGGGCAAAAAAATTAGCAGCTCAGCGATCAGGTCTGAATTAGGCCCAAAGGTTCTGGTAAAATCATCAAGTATTTGATTTAACAAGTCTGACCCCCCAAAATAACAACATCCACAGTCACAATTAAATAATCACCTATGGCAAAAAAAAAGTGGCTCAAACAAAGGGGTGTGTATCAGAGGGGTGTAGTATGGTATGCCGGCGGCCGGGCTCCCGGCGACCAGCATGCCGGCGCCGGGAGCCCGACCGCCGGCATACCGACAGCGTGGCGAGCGCAAATGAGCCCCTTGCGGGCTCGCTGCACTCGCCACGCTGTGGGCACGGTGGCGCGCTACGCACGCCACGCTATTTATTCTCCCTCCAGGGGGGTCGTGGACCCCCACGAGAGAGAATATCTGTTGGTATGCCGGTTGTCGGGATTCCGGCGCCGGTATACTGTGCGCCGGGATCCCGACATTCGGCATACTGAAGACCACCCTATCAGAGATTGGGCAGGTGTTCTGGAGTCGGTGAAGGAAGCTGCCTCTCAATGCAAAGTCCTGACACCCAAAACATCTGGCCAGCTTCTTAAAAAACAGACACCTGTGGCTAAATGTGATAGCCTCCAAATTCCGGAGGTGCGGGAATTCTATGCCAGTCTGTCTGGTTTTTTTTTAAATCAGCAATCATTTACAAGGCAAAACCAACCCAGAGCCCCGTCTCGGGTGCCTCCTTCCTGAGTGAAGTGGGTGATCCGGATGGCTTCATGAAGCAATCTGCGCTGATAACTGCGGCATTGTATAGTGATGTGAGTCACAATGACGTGATCATGTCATCACGCCCCCTCCCTGTACTGCCCATTTCACAGCGCCACCACTATCATCCCCCCACAGACACATATACAGACAACCAGGGGCGTTTCTACAGAGGAGGGGGCCCGTGTGCACCTCCAGGTGGGACCCCTCCTCTGTACAGTGCTGTAAACTCCGGCATTGTGCCGAAGTCTACTGCGCATGCGCAGGTCTCCGGAAACATGGCGTCCGCCATGGTCCGGAGACCAATTTGGCTACCGCGCATGCGCGGTGGGCATTTTGGTGGCGATTTCCGCCGCGATTGCCAGTCCCGGTACTGGACACCGGACAGGTACGTGTTAAAATGGGTGCAATGGGTGCGGTGTGGGCCCCCCCTGGCCCGTGTGCATCGCACCCATTGCACCCATTATAGAAACGCCAATGTAGACAACTCCCACACGGAGTTGAGTGTGTCTAGGGAAGTATCAAATGGAGAACAGAAAAAGAAGATAGTGCATGCTGTATATACATCGCGGGGCTAGGCAATGTCCAGCACCCCGGAACTCTAGCTGCTGAGAAACTACACATCCCAAAGCCGGCAGGGCATGCAGGGATGTGTAGTTCTACAGGACACCCCTTCTGGGGACTGGCCACATTCCTAAACATGGGCCCCTACCACTACATTTCCCCGGTGGGCACTTCATGCCCGCGTCCAACACTGCTGGTGGCTGGGAGGTGGCCTGAAGTGAGCGTATAGAAAGTCCATCTGGTGGGCGTATTGGGCGTTTAGCGGGTGTGTCAGTGAAAGAGGCTGCGTTCTCAAATGCACAGCTTTGTTCAAACTGAAAAACTGCAGCTGCTATAGGGCAGGTGCAAGGGTGCATGTTGCGCCAATGGTGGTGGTGTTACAGCGTGCAGAGATGCAGAAAGTAGGCATCTCAGGGCTTGCACATTCAGATGCACGCAATTACATCAGGGGAAGGATGAAAATAGCATTTGCATATTATCGCTGCTGTATCTCTACTAACTGGCGCAAGAGCTCTCTCTGTATATAGGGGGTCATTCCGAGTTGATCGCTCGCTGCTGTTTTTCGCAGCGCAGCGAACAGGTTACTACTGCGCATGTGTATACACCGCAAATATTTAGTATAACCTTAATATATGACAGAGGGACAACAGCAGATATCTCTGGCACCTGCTGCGATCCCTCCATTCCCACCGCACCCCCCTAGGTTTCTGTGGGGGATGCAACACTGTGAGATTTACCGGGCGAGCTTGCCCCCACAGCTAATGCCATCTAGAGATGACGCTAGCCCACTGTAGCCTACATGTCACCTAATTAGCTGTCAAAGGCCGCCACGCATGCATGGACAGCAGTACCAAACATAAGCAGGAGTTCCGCTACCACTTGGACCCCTCTCCTTGTGGTTGCTCAGTAATACATTTGCCAGGTATAATCACATACTATAATGAGATTCTGGGTGCTAATATTGTGCCCACTCACTGCGATCGAGTATGTGATTAATGATAAATAGAACCCAGTGCTGTTTCTAGCGGCGGGATATGCGCAATCGCACGGGGCGCCCGCCGCGGCACTTTTCTATGTCAAGTAACACTCCCAGCCTCTCCTTTCCTCCCTGTCATTATTAGTTCTCCGATCAGGGGCAGAGTTTCATGGAATGACGCGTTTGTGTCGTGATGTCACGATGCAAACGAGTAATTTCACGAAACTCCGCTCCCCCGAGTGGAGAATTACGACGGGGGCAGGGGAGAAGAGGAGCGGCTGGCGGCTCTGTCGGGCGCTGTACACAGCCCAGGCCTGGCATTACACACTTTCCACAGATATTTATCAGTGCACTCCTCCTAGTCCAATATTCGGGTGTAGTATGGTATTCCGGCGGCCGGGCTCCCGGCGACCAGCATACCGGTGCCGGAAGCCCGACCGCCGGCATACCGACAGCGTGGCGAGCGCAAATGAGCCCCTTGTGGGCACAGTGGTGCGCTACGCTATTTAGTCTGCCTCCAGGGGGGTCGTGGACCCCCACGAGGGAGAAAAAGTGTCGGGATTCCGGCACCGGTATACTGTGCACCGGGATCCCGACAGTCGGCAACCTGAAGACCACCCCAATATTCCTGTACCCTGATATATGGTCCACAGGATATCACAAAGTTCAAAGTGAGCTTTATAGCCCCGTTTATACACCCTCCACTGTTTTGGGCGGCTGCTCGGTTCCTCAGAATGCAACTAGGTGTATATATAGCCAAAAGGATCTGTGAACGAGAGAGAGGAACAAGCGCCTATGGTGTAGTATTTCTCTGCAGGGTGCACAGTCACCATGCCAGTAATAGAATTGCGTACCAGATGGTGGCTTGTATTAAAGCGTATCAGTCCACCGCTTCATAATCAGTATACAATATCAGCATCTGCCGACTCTAAGGAGTCGATCCAATTGATTGGATTGACTCCAGAGTCAGCAGATTCTGATATTGTATACTGATTATGAAGCGGTGGACTGATACGCTTTAATACAAGCCACCATCTGGTACGCAATTCTATTACTGGCATGGTGACTGTGTACCCTGCAAAGAAATACTACACCATAGGCGCTTGTTCCTCTCTCTCGTTCACTGGCACTGCACACCCCTGGCCTGGCTTTACACACCCCGGGCACCCCTGGCATTACACACCCCTGGCAACAAGCATTACCCCTGGTAACGTGCAGGACACCCATCCCAGAGCATGAAACCCGTGGCCAACGAGCTGGATCCCAGAGCATGAAACCCCTGGCAACAAGTATGACACCCAGCGTGTGAAACCCTTGGCAACGAGCAGGTAATTTAAAAGTAATTAGAAGCTTTACTGTAGAGCATAATGTATCACAGCATTACAGTGTGTGGCATAATATGGTGCAAGTGGCATTACTGTGTGGTGCTTAATATGGTGGAATTTTTTTTCCCCCTGTGGTGGCCGAGGTCTGTTGGTGCAGAGTCAAAAACTGGGGTGTAAGGTAGTCTTTTCCTGTGAGGCTACGCCCATTTCTAGCTAGACCATGCCCATTTTAGCGAGGTCATGCCAGCTCGCCGGAAGCGCACGCAAATTTGTGTTTTTTATATCTATGGGGGGGGGTTTGAATGTTAGTTTGGGGGTGGGGGGTGCATTTTTAAATCTCGCACTGGGAGCCCTGATAGAGCCTTAGAATGAAATAATTGTGTGCAGAGAGTAACCGCTTGTATTACATTACACAGTCATTACATTTATGCCCACTGTTACCCAAAATGGGGTGAGGTACAAAAGATCTACACTGAATAGACAGAGAGTCAATAGAAGGACCCCATTTCGTCGACATGTACAAAAGGTCAACAGATAAAAGGTTGACATTGGTTAAGGTTGACAGGTACAAAAGATCAAAATAACAATGGTTGACACTTTTTGATTTTCTTCCTCATCTTGTATATTCCATATTTTGTGACCGCCATTAATAGAGACGCTGATCCCCGCGGGCTTGCTTCCCTCGTCACAGGTTGCTCTTCCCAATTGTAGTCCACGTGGAGAGTAAATCAAACATGTAAAAAACAAAACATGTGTTGACCATTTGTACCTGTCGACCTTAAGCACTGTCAATCTTTCATCAGGCGACCTTTTTTGTATCTGTCGACATAATCTATGTCAAACATATGGGGTCGACCTATTGACTGTGTAATTAGACAGTGTAGCTCTATCATCTGGAGACCGCTAAAATGATTGAATAACGTAGCTCTGATCATAGGGCGCACACATTATTGCCCTCTCATTAGCATCACATTGATCGTGGGACATTCTTTGAGGCATTATTGCATAGAGACTGGGGAATTCTTTCGGTTGTGTCTATGGGGGTGATTCCGAGTTGTTCGCTCGTTAGTTTTTTTTCGCTACGGAGCGATTAGTCGCAAAGTGCACCTGCGCCAAGTAAATTAGCACAAAAGTTTGGTATTTTACTCACGGCTTAACGAAGATTTTTCATCGTTCTGATGAGCGTAGTGTGATTGACAGGAAGTGGGTGTTTCTAAGCGGAAACTGGCCGTTTTCTGGGAGTGTGCGGAAAAACGCTGGCGTTTCTGGGAAAAACGCGGGAGTGTCTGAAGAAACGGGGGAGTGTCTGGGCGAACGCTGGGTGTGTTTGTGACGTCAAACCAGAAACGAAACTGACTGAACTGATCGCAGTGTAGGAGTAAGTCTCGAGCTACTCAGAAACTGCTAAGAAATTTCTATTCGCAATGCTGCTAATCTTTCGTTCGCAATTCCGCTATGCTAAGATACACTCCCAGAGGGCGGCGGCTTAGCGTGTGCAATGCTGCTAAAAGCAGCTAGCGAGCGAACAACTCGGAATGAGGGCCAATGTTCCCTTCGTGATCAGGAACAGGAAGTGACAGCACGAGAGGGCAGTAGTTAACTTCCGCCCTTACAGCACCTGAAGGTTTTATCCTTTCTCCGTTAGTCTGAGGTTATTTTGTTTCATCTCTGCACCATTGTCCCCTCGCGGACTCGCTTGCCACGCTTCGGGCTCGGTGTCTCGCTCTGCTCGCCACAGGTTATTATTCTAAATAGTTTGTGACATGAACCCAGAGGCTTATGGGAAAGGTCCTTTCCACAAAGGGTAACTAGACGCTACCGCATTCTTTCTGCTCTGCTCCTGCTGATGGGATCTGGTCTTTAGGTCGACAGTAAGTCGGTCGACAACGTCTGGGTCGACCACTATTGGTCGACAGTAAGTCGTCAGGGTTTCTAGGTCGACAGGGTCCTTAGGTTGACATGTTCTAGGGCAACAGTTCTCAAGGTCGACATGAGTTTTTCACATTTTTTTCTTTTTTTTCGGACTGCGATTGGGAATAGTAACTTGTGTCGAGGGCAGCGAGGCACCTTGCCCGATGCGAGGGGACACAGTGCACTAACTGGGGTTCCCGGTCACTGTACGAAGAAAACGACACCGAAAAAACACAAAAAAACTCATGTCGACTGTTTGACCTGTCGACCTAGACCATGTTGACCTAAAGACCCTGTCGACCAATAGTGGTCGACCCAAACATTGTTTACCTTCTTACTGTCAACCTTACATACCACACCCCCTGCTGATACAGTGTACCGATCCTCCTGGCCCATGTTTGACCACTTCTTTCTCCTCTACCACAGCATTAAGCTTATCTTTCTGTACCGCGTACACCCACTATAGATGCTGATAGCGATATTGGCAGCCACAGGGACCCAACAACAGCCTTTCCAACTTCAGCGAAGCCTTCTAGGCATCACTGAGTCCCTATCGCGTGAAAGTGTAATGCGCATGTGCAGACTGGCCATTGCGTATCTGTAAGAGGTGCGGCGGTGCGTGTGGTGGTGCCTGCTGCTGTGCAGGTGTAGTTTCGGTACTCACCAGGCGCCGCTCTCTCTCACCTTCAGGTACCGGAACCTTCAACGGACCTGGCAATCTTCAGTCGGATCCGGACACGGCGATTCCCTCTCGGAGCTGACAGACGAACGAGCTGAGGAGAAAATAGTCTACCTTAAGGGGGGGTATCAACCCTTCTCCACCGGAAAAGGGGATACCCCAGGGGTGACGGCGACCTTCACCGGTTGGGTGAAAGGTCATCACTGGCACAAAGCCTCAGCCACCCAGATTTCACACACTCGCGCGTAGTGTGATGAAGGGGATTCTCACGTCCGTGAGCAATCCCTATTCCGGCGCTCGGGGACAGACAAGGGACAAACGCACACAGATGTTACTCACCGTCAGTTTCGCACTGCGAACGTCTTCTTCTCTTACAGGTCCCTGTAAGGAGGCAAACAAACAAGCAAACAGCCGTGCAGGGCCTAACTCTAACCTAGTGTCACACCCCTAAACTAACTACAACGGCAGAGCCCTCAAACTAGCTCTGTGGGTGTGGTGCAACAAAACTAAACACACTTAACAAGCTCACACTTTGCCCCGCACGGTAACAACATACATCACGATACACAGTGCAAGCAACTACCACGGTGCTGTCCCTTTAAGTACCCGACTCAGAACACCCGGTAGTGGGGGCCGCACAGCTCACCCACCTCCTGTACTCTCTTCTCAGGGGCTCAGGCCGAGCGGGCCTGCCTGCCTAAACACCTTGGGGTGAATTGGGCCTAGTGCCCAGTGCCACCTCTATTCACTTTCGGGGAACCGCTTATTTATTGGGCCTAGCGCCCCCTATTTGCGCACGGACCCGAGGCCCGACCTTACCCACGGGCCTAGTGCCCGCCTAACTCGTCCCTCGTTGGGTGACCCGGGCCTGGTGCCCAGGGTCACCTTATGTTAACCTAATTGGCCAAAAATACACTAGGGCCTAATGCCCTCTAATGCCCCACAGGCCTATTGCCTGATGTGCCTCCGGGCCTAGTGCCCACCTACTGCGCTGGGAGAGGGTGGCTTGGGCCTAATGCCCAAACCACCGAACCAAATAATGACCCCCAAACTCCTATCTGCGCTCGGGCCTATTGCCCGTCCGTGCCCACGGGCCTAATGCCCGAACACCCGGTGGTCCAGGGAGGAATGGGAGGGGTGGCACCTTACAAGGGCCTACCTTGGTGGAGAAGGCTGCAGTGCGGAACTGCACAGCTCCATTGCTTCCCACCACTGCAGCGCCTCTCAATCCGGGATGGCCTCTTCTGCCGCTGGCCCGTCCTGGCCAGCGGCGCCGCCGTCGCTTCGCCGCGTCCAGCCGCACTGGACATCTTCTTCCCCGAGCCTGGAGTCTTCTGGCCTCTTCCGCGGCCACCCGAGCTCTTCAGCGCTCTTCCGCGCGCCCTCCGTCTTCGGCTCCCGCCCGGCGTCTCCTTTCGCGCTCCTCACCTCTTCGGCTCCCGCCCGGCGTCTGACGTCAGATGCCGGGGGCGGGGCCTGTGACGCGGCGAGCGCCGATTGGCTCGCCGCGCCCGCTTCTGATTGGCCGGCGCCCCGCGAGCCGCGATTGGCTCGCGGACGGCGCCGGATTTCAATAGCCGCGGGCGGCGCTTCTGATTGGCGGCCAGAGCGGCGCCAAGTTTAAAGCGCCGACGCCGACAGCCCGGTGCAGGGAAACGTCCGATCCCTGCACCGGACACCCGCCGCCGCCGCACACCCAGCGCTGGGGACAGACAAGCTGCCACAGCGCTGTCCACCCTCACGCTCTGCAGGGGACACAGATCCCCTGCACACTGTTGTGGTGATGTGCCCTGGGACACAGGGCACATCTCCACATATCATACAGCAACCTGTCGCTGGCAGCAGCAGTAGCTGAGTAGCCAGCAGTGGCGCAGGACGCCGCTGAGGAGGGGGATGTCGCTGGATGTAGCGACAACTTAGACTGATACAATGTAGCAGTCATAGCTCACAAATAATACTACTTGTTGCCTGATTTACCAGCTGTAAACAGTAAACTATACATATAGCTCCTTTGAGTGAAGTTACTTGAAATATCACTATTACAGCTGCACGTATATAACTGCAGTCTTGTCTCAATGAGTAAATGATGTTACACATTGGCCCTCATTCCGAGTCGTTCGCTCTGTATTTTTCTTCGCATCGCAGCGTTTTTCTGCTTAGTACGCATGCGCAATGTTCGCACTGCGACTGCGCCAAGTAATTTTGCTATGAAGATAGTTTTTTTACTCACGGCTTTTTCTTCGCTCCGGCGATCGTAATGTGATTGACAGGAAATGGGTGTTACTGGGCGGAAACACGGCGTTTTATGGGCGTGTGGATAAAAACGCTACCGTTTCCGGAAAAAACGCGGGAGTGGCTGGAGAAACGGGGGAGTGTCTGGGCGAACGCTGGGTGTGTTTGTGACGTCAAACCAGGAACGACAAGCACTGAACTGATCGCAGATGCCGAGTAAGGTTGAAGCTACTCAGAAACTGCTAAGTAGTTTGTAATCGCAATATTGCGAACACAGGCGTGCGCAGAGACTGACTGGAGGGTGCCGCTCCGGACTTCCCCCCCTCCACGGCATTATAGTGATCTCTCACCTCCCCTGTCCTGGATATAAACTGCTCACCTGGGCCGCTCACCTGGGCCGCCCAGGTGAGCAGTTTATATCCAGGACAGGGGATGTGAGAGAACACTATAATGCCGTGGAGGGGGGGAAGTCCGGAGCGGCACCCGCCAGTCAGTCTCTGCGCACGCCTGTGATTGCGAATACATCGTTCGCAATTTTAAGAAGCTAAGATTCACTCCCAGTAGGCGGCGGCTTAGCGTGTGTAACTCTGCTAAAATCGCCTTGCAAGCGAACAACTCGGAATGAGGGCCATTAGCTGTATCTCTAAACTCTTGAAAAAAAAAATCGCAATAGCAGCAGCACAGTCAGTCACAGTCACAGCCATAGCCACCTATTACTCCCAGCAGACAAACCAAAACACGCCCGCTTTCCGCCACACCCACTGCCCTGTAGGGACCGCCCCTTTCACCTTGCCCACCAATACAATGGCCGCCGCTATGGAAACGTCCACTAGCAGTGCCACACAGGCCAGTTCTGCGCATGTCCGGAAGTGACGTCTGACTCGTTTGAAAAGCTCTTACGGCGCGGAGATAGGGTCGGTTTTGGAGAGCTTGTGCTGCCCCCGCTGCGAGTGACCCGTAACTGACCGTCAGCAGCCGCACGCCCGGGTACCACAGGCGGCTGACCCGCATTTCTGGTTGTGTTATAGTCTCACACGTAGGTTCGCTGTTGCTGTGGGTGATGGCTGTTGTGTTTCTGTCCTTTTCGTAGTGTCATTAACCCCTTAACTGCATATTGTTGATTTTTACTTTTGTTTTATTTAATTAAGTTTTAAAAAGTATTTTTTTTTTTTAAATTTAAAATATATAATATCTGCAGAACAGATCTCCTTGTCAAAAGCTGGGGGACATGTAATCTGACCATGCCAGTTAAGTGGTTAGTACCCCTTTTATACCTTGACCAAAACCCCGGTTATTGCACCCCTACCTGTGTCTCAACCAGGGTTGCACACGGGTATAACCCCTGTTGAGGGGCAGTGTAACTGGGTAACCCGGGACCCGTTTACAGCAATGGGAGAGCCCATACCTCGCAACCCGCAGTGTCCTGTGGGAGTTTAGGATGTTGGTGGACACAGTGCGCGCAGTCTCTGCTTCTGTCTGCCCTGCTGTGCAGATGGTAGTGATTCTGGGGTGAAGGTCAATGGATGCTGCGTGTAAGGTGTACTGGGGAGGTTCCGATCTGTGGATTTCCCAGTGCTTGCAGATGCTGTAATCTGTTACACAAAGGGGGCGACCCGGCACCGGTCTGAAAATAGTTTTTGATTACAGAAAAACCAAATTTGGACAATTTTCAAGTAAAATCTTTAATATAATGTCCAGTTTGGGGGTGCGCCCAGAGCCAGTGACATATGCATAAACAAAAGGGAGAAAGAAGAAGGCTCTTGTGTGGGCGCCCACACAAGAGCCTTCTTCTTTCTCCCTTTTGTAGCTGCTGTAATCTCCCTGCGCCAGCCTTAAAGACCCTAAACTGTGCTGAGCTGGGAATATCCCGGGTCAGCACTGCAGTGGAAATGGGGTAAATCCTGGTTCTGACCCTGATTGGAACAGTGGGGGTAAATCAGTAAGGATCGCTGATGTGATCCTTACTGCATTTACCCCGATGGACATGCGCAGGAAGTTAATGCCTCTGCCTTATTGACAAGCAGAGGTGTTCGTGAGACGGGATGGGGGGTGACTGGTGTTAGAGAAAATGGGGAGTTGTCGCCCCCTTTTTCTAGGAGTGGCAAAGTCTGTGTCGCGGGATGCAGTTTTCTAGGCCTCGCTAGCCTCTCTGCCACAACAAGGCTGAGAAAGCTTAGGCTCACTCAACCTGCCCTTGCACACTAACATTGCGACCGATGGTCATCTCTCATTCGATGGCATCACAATGCAGGGAGGAGGTGGTGTGCACCTCCTCCTGCATTTCCATTGCTAAGGATTGCACTTGCAAAGCTTAGTGAATTAGGCCCAGCGTTCGAAATCCCTGGTTGGATCTGGGATTTTGATGTAAAAGGGTTATTATACTTCTGTGCATAGGGCATGTGCCTACAGAATCGTGATTATATTATGTATTGCAGTAACCCATGGTGTCTTTATGCCAACAGACAAAGCGTTGCACTTATGAAAGGTTTAGCGACCATGGAGAGATCAAAGTTACCGGTTAGATCTCAGGCAGCAAATGCAACAGGTAAGTCATGCCTATTTCCTATGGGTTTCTGGGAATTGTACACTTTAGATAGAGTACGTCTAGCTTCTGATTACTGTAGTTGGTTAGAATTTCAGGATGATGGTTATTCAATTAGGCACATAGAGGTTGAGAGTTAAATGGAAGTCTGCCATGATGGCTGCTTTATGTCATGCGTGGAATATGTGCAGTCTCTCGTGCAGAGCTGCGGGTATGTTAGTGCCCCGCTACTATCGGTAGCATTCACACGGCGGCAGATCAGGCTGATTTAGGAAGGCGCCGGTAAAAGGCAGGGGTGCTGCCATGCTAAAACAGCCTAACATGAGCACTATTGCTGCAAGTGAATAATTGATTGGCTGGCGTGTTTTCACTTGTAAATTGAAGCTCTGTCTTTCTTATAGACCCTGTGGTATCTTGTGCCAAGAAGCCTTGTCCTCAGAAGACTGTTCTTCCACTATTTAGCAGGGATCCTAACATCGCATTCTCATCTAGTGCTCATGATCTTGTTGTGTTTAAGGCTGCAGGTAATGGGTAAGTTGCTAAATAGTATTGCTATTTACAATTGCTATTAGTATTATGTACAACTACATTTATAGGGGCATATTACAGAATGGTCCCCTCTCCGCAATCTTGCCGTCCTCCAGTAGGAAGCATTCTCGCTCGGTGGACTAATGCCATCTGAAGTTTACGTTAGTGCCTGCCCTCAGTATCTGGGAATTTCCTGTTTTCAAAGCTGATTAGAATAGTCGTCTTCATATTAAAATGTGGGAAAGTATAGGATATCGGGACTATTCTGTACACAGGAGATGTATTAACCTTGATGAGTAGGCCCCTTGATGTTACTACTTTATTGTTGTATTGATAGGCATTTTATATTTTGATAGGCAAAGCTGTAAATATATGGACTACATTGATTTTTGAATCAAGTTTACTAACCAGTTTTGTGTCTTAAGAATTCCCAGCGATGATGCACTGATGCTCAGTTTTTTGCATTGCTCAGTATACTAATTCTCTGCTGTAAGAAACAGTGGCTGAGTATATGTATATTATATAATCCTTAATTTGTTTGTTTACACAGAAAGAAAGCTCTCCTGCCTAAGAAAACCATTCCTCCAGTGCGTGGGTGAGTAACAGTACCTCCCGACCAAACATCTCTCATGCTTGCTGAACATCACATTGCACCTTTGCTGTTATAATAGCCTCTAATTCCCTGAAAATACTAGGTTTTGGAGCCTTTCTGGGGATTGGCATCCCCTTCAGCCACAAGAGCATTAGTGAGGTTGGGTAATGAAGCCAGTCTGCATTCCAGTTCATTTGAGGCCGGGAAGAGCCCAGTGCAGGCCACTTAAGTTTTTCCACATCAAGCTTTGCAAATCATTTTTCTCTTGCGTCCTAGCGGATGCTGGGGTCCACATTAGTACCATGGGGGTATAGATGGGTCCACTAGGAGCCATTGGCACTTTAAGAGTTTGAGAGTGTGGGCTGGCTCCTCCCTCTATGCCCCTCCTACCAGACTCAGTTTAGAAAATGTGTCCGGAGGAGCCGGTCACAGCTAGGGGAGCTCTCCTGAGTTTTCCTAGTAAAATGTTGTTTTAGGGTTTTTTTGTTTTACATGGAGGCTGCTGGCAACATCCTCCCTGCAGCGAGGGGAGGGGAGCAGTGTCCGCCCTGCAGGGTCTGAGCCACTGTCTCCGCTGACTGGACACTGAGCACCAGAGGGGTCTGATCGTTCTCCGCCACAGGGGACCGCTCGCCCCAGCAGCATGCTGCCACCCCCTTGCAGAGCTGAAGAATCGGTGGCGAGTGAGACGGTGGACCGCGTGGCCTGGAGGTGGGGCCGGTAGGAGGCGAGACTTGGACAGTTCAGTCACGTCTGGGTATTGTTCGGCCTGGATCCCTGGGTGATAGATATTGTGTCCCAGGAATACAGGTTGGAATTTCAATCTCCCTCCTCACTGATTTTCAAATCGGACTTGCCAGTTCTACTGGCAGACAGAACTGTACTACAGGAGGCTGACCAGAAGTTGGTGGAGGCACAAGTCATTGTACCAGTTCCTCATTTACAAACCACAGGTTACTATTCTAACCTTTTCGTGATACCGAAACCAGGTGGTTCGGTCAGGCCCATTCTTAAGCTAAAATCACTGAACCCCTTTCTAAAGGAGTTCAAGTTCAGAGCTGTGATATCAGGTCTGGAAGAGGGGGAATTCATGATATCCCTGGGTATCAAGGATGTGTGCCTCCACATTCCGATTTGGCTGCCACATCAGGCTTATCTCCGTTTCGCATTATTGGACTGTCTAGTTCCAGGCCCTGCCATTCGGCCTCTCAACAGCACCGAGGGTCTTCACCAAGGTGATGGCAGAGATGATGGTTCTCCGCAAACAAGGGGTGAACATCATTCCATGTCTGGACGATCTGCTGATAAAGGCTTCGTCCAAGGAGAAGCTGTTGCAGTCCATTGTTCTCCCAAAGTCCCATTTGGTGCCGACCCAGAGGTTGTCCTCGGCACAGAAGTGCAGAGGGTGTTTCTTCTGCAGGAAAAGGCGTTAGTGATACAAACAATGGTCCGGGATGTCCTGAAGCCAGCTCGGGTGTCAGTTCATCACTGCATTTGCCTTTTGGGAAAGATGGTGGCCTCTTACGAGGCTCTCCAATACGGGAGGTTCCATGCTCGGGCCTTCCATCTGGATCTCCTGGACAAGTGGTCAGGATCTCATCTCCACATGCACCAGAGGATTCGTCTGTCGCCAAAGGCCAGGATTTCACTTCTCTGGTGGCTCCAATTGCCTCACCTTCTGGAGGGCTGCAGGTTCGGGATTCAGGACTGGGTCTTCCTAACCACGGATGCGAGCCTTCGGGGCTGGGGCATAGTCACTCAGAGGGAAACATTCCAAGGAAGGTGGTCAAGTCTGGAAGCCGGCCTGCCCATCAACATCCTGGAACTAAGAGCTGTCTACAACGGTCTTCTTCGGGTGGTCCATCTTCTAAGAAATCGGGCCATTCAAGTGCTGTCGGACAATATAACGACAGGGGCCTACATAAACCGACAGGGCGGAACGAAGAGCAGAGCTGCAATGTCTGAGGTGACAAGAATCATCCTCTGGGCAGAAAGACACGCGTCAGGGGCCGTTCGCCTATCAAGACTTACCACGGCTACGTTTGATGGCATGGAGGTTGAACGCCAGATACTAGCTCGAAAGGGCATTCCGAACAAGGTTATTCCTACCCTGATACAGGCTAGGAAAGGAGTAAGTCTAAACATTACCATCGTATTTGGAAGAAATGTGTCTTGGTGTGAGTCCAAGAAATTTTCCTGCGGTGGAGTTTTAACTGGGACGGTTTCTCCTCTTCCTACAAGCCGGTGTGGATATGGGCCTGAGGTTGGGATCTGGGAAGGTCCAGATTTCGTCCCTATCCATTTTCTTCCAGAAACAATTGGCTGCCCTCCCTGAAGTTCAGACCTTTTTGAAGGGAGTTCTGCACATCCAGCCTCCCTTTATACAGCTTACGGCGCCCTGGGATCTTACCGTGGTGTTGCAGTTCCTGCAGTCGGATTGGTTTGAACCTCTACAGGAGGTTGAGGTCAAGTTTCTCACGTGGAAGGCTATCACTTTGTTGGCCTTAGCTTCTGCTAGACGTGTGTCAGAGTTGGAGGCTTTGTCATGTAAAAGCCCATACTTTTTCTTCCATGTAGAGCTGAGCTTCAGACACGTCAGCAGTTTCTTCCGAAGATTGTGTCGGCATTTCATATCAACCTATTGTGGTGCCAGTTGTGACTGACTCCTCAATTTCATCAAAGTCCTTAGATGTTGTAAGGGCTCTAAAGATCTATGTGAGGTGGACTGCTCGTCACAGAAAATCGGACTCTGTTTGTCCTGTATGATCCGAAGAAAATTAAGTGTCCAGCTTCTAAGCGGACGATCTCTCGCTGGATCAGGTTCACTATCCAGCATTCGTGTCCTACGTCTGTTAAGGCCCACTCTACTCGTAAGGTGGGTTCTTCCTAGGCGGCTGCCCGGGGTGTCTCGGCATTACATCTCTGCTGAGCAGCTACTTGGTCGGGGTCAAACAGGTTCACAAAGTTCTACAAGTTTGATACTTTTGCCTCTGAGGACCTTCAGTTTGGTCAATTGGTTCCACAAGAGCCTCCGCGCTCTCCCTCCCGTTCTGGGAGCTTTGGTACATCCCCATGGTACTAATGTGGACCACAGCATCCTGTAGGACGTAAGAGAAAATAGGATTTTAATTACCTACCGGTAAATTCTTTTCTCGTAGTCTGTAGAGGATGCTGGGTGCCCGCCCAGCGCTTCGTGATCCTGCTTTGGTTATTTCCTTCAGTACTGCTTAGTTCTATGTTGCGTACTGTTTTGTTACTTGGTAAGTAATCTTGTTCAGCCATTGCTGAAGTTTGCCTTGTGTGTGAGCTGGTGTGAATCTCGCCACTATCTGTGTACAATCCTTCTCTCGAAGATGTCTTTCTCCTCGGGCACAGTTTCTAGACTGGGTCTGGTAAGAGGGGCATAGAGGGAGGAGCCAGCCCACACACTCAAACTCTTAAAGTGCCAGATGCCACCAATGGCTAGTACACATTCCCCCAATATCCCTTATGGGCTACGAGAAAAGGATTTACCGGTAGGTATTAAAATCCTATTTTTAGGATATGTATTTGCGGACACTATATCTGTGTGTACATTCATGTGTATAATACTATTATTATTTTTTTTTATAATATATCATTTAAAAAAAAAAAAATTCTTTCTTGCAGCCCAGGTAACCAGTATATAATAGAAAGTGAGCTGAGGGACCGGAATCGGTTATTGGAGGCAGCAAATAATAGTCTGCACGGCGATTTGGTCAGCACACAGGTGAGGAACTGTTACATCTGCCCCTTTGTGAGGAGCGATATATTATCCAGGAGAAGGAAGTGATAAACCAGTGAAGTGCAAGGTCATAAACGCACCAGCCAATCGGCTCCAATATATAAATTAACAGTTAGGAGCTGATTGGCTGGTGCGTTTATCACCTTGCATTTGTCACTGGTTTAACACTTCCTTATGCTGTCAGAGCTGTCTACTCAGAGATCAGGCAAGTTCAAAAGTACTTCTAATATGTTGTACAGAGAACCCTGAAAGGGGGAACTATTGTATCCCTCAGCTGGGTGCAGATAAGGTGTGTGTGTGTGTGTGGTGGGAGGGGGGGTGTGATCACTCCCCCCTACGCAGCCAGACAGCTGCTGTTGCTTAACGTGTGCTGGGGAAACGGGCATTGGTCACTGACTGGTGCGGAGGAGGGTGGGTCGATTTGCAGACTACGCTCCCTCCACCCATGGGTAACTAGCAACTAGAACCTCTGGTGTTCCATACTCATCCAGTATGATCCATTTTAGGCCATATTGTACCACAATTAATGACTGTTGTCCCAAAACATTTGCATAATGAGATGAATTTTCAGGCAGGTCCAGTGACTGCATTTCCGTGTGTGTGTGTGGTCATCTTCCTCAAAGAAATGTAGTTTAAGTTGCCCAGTAAAATCTGGATCTGTGAAAATTTAGCTTTCGTGAGGCCAAACTATTTGTGCCAGTTTGCCGTAGTGATCGGAAGTGGTTATTTCCTTGCTGTCCGTGTGGACGACACTTGTGGCCCTGCAATAAGATGAGTAGCACTATGACTTGTCTTTGATGCCAAGGATCTGTTGGAACAGAAAATAGGCCAAAGGGACTGATGAAATCAGAATATCAACCTAATGCTGATGTCTTACCTCCTGGCTCACCCCATTGCTTATGTACAGACGGACTCCCAGATGCCACCAATGGCTAGTACACATTGGCAAGTAATCCTTCCTGAGATGTGGACAAAACTATAGGCCACAAAAGTGTGGTTATCATTTTTAAATATCCCCCCCAGAGTTTATCTTGTCCTTTTGGTTGCATAGTAGGTCACCATTCCTGTTTACACGCATCCGTTTATTGAAAGATCTAAAGATTACTGGAAAACAAACGCCAAAACGAAGAGATACAATATAAAAAAAATAACTTCAAAAAAATTTTTATATTGGATTCCAAAATACAAGGTTATTTTCTTTAATTCTGATGTGCTATCAATGCTTTTATTTAACAGAATATGGTAAAAGAGTTGATTCAACAACGGGATGCAGCGAAAAAAGAGCTACAAGAACTAAATCGGCGCATGGATAGAAGTCTTGTTATTTTAGAGAGTAGAAACATTGACCCAGGTAATCGGATTAAGCAAGTAGAAATGATTGAATGAATGTAGAGAGCAAATAAACTACTGATGATCAATCTCAGAAAGGAAAAACAAATTCATATCTTTATGATCAATCTCTTTATGTACTGTATGTGGCATATGACTTTAGCTGACTGTAGAAATCTTTGCATTAATGTTTTGTACCGTGCATCCCTCTCTATCGCTCTCCTAATCCTGTAATTTGACAAAGCAAGTGAGTGAATTGGCAGCTCTTAATTTGAGACCTGTTTAGGCTGCTAAATGTAGTGCTAAGTGTGAAATTGCTTTAGAGTATGTATTTTCTCTAACGTCCCAGTGGATACTGGAGAATGTACTTTAGTACTGTGGGGTATAGATCGGGTCTATTGGAGCCTGGCACTTTAAGAATTTGTGTGTGCTGGCTCCTCCCCTCTATGCCCCTCCTAGCAGACTCGGTTTAGAAAAATGTGCCCAAGGAGCGGGGCACACTTCTCTGAGCTCCAGAGTTTTCTTCAGACTTTTTTTTTTTTTTTTTCAGGCAGCACTGGTTGGCAACCAGTCTGCCTGCGTCGTGGGACTTAGGGGTGGGACCGAACCAACTTAATATACAGTTAATGGTTCGTATGCCCGCTGACAGGGCACTAAGCTCCTGAGGTGCTGTTTCTCGCACACGGTCACCGGCCTTGTAAGGTGTCAGAGCCGCTTTCCCGCTTCAGGACCACCGTCCTCAGAGGTATTGTTCAGCGGGGCATTGCGCCTTGGCTGTCTCAATCGCAGCACACCCCTAACCTGAAGGTGACATCGGTGGTGAGTACAAACCGGGGGCTCCGCTGGGGGTGTCCCCCGGTTCAAGGTGCAGCTAACACGCAGGGGTGAGGCACACGGGACCCTTCTGGGGGAAACCCACTATAGCCCCCTGGGTACACTGGCAGCGGTTTAGTGAAAACTTGCATTTATATTATGTGTTACACTGTTTGGGAGACATTGGTAGTATAAATAACCATTACAGGGGGCGGAGCTTCCTCAGAGCGGGCTTGGCGGCATTTTGGCGCCTTCCTCTGCATACAGCGGCAGCAGCAGGCACACACGCCTCCTCCAGACAAGCAGGAACACCCTGGAAACTTGGTACTGGGTGTATCTCGGGGAGAGCCGCTATTGTGCACATTCTGTGCCCTATTGGGAATATATATGTCTATAATATAACATAGTGTTTCACTGAATACAACAACTACCAGCCTCACTGCGGCTAGGTGGCTTGGGTGTGCTGGTGCCTTCTCCCTGTCTCCCCCTCACATACAGTAAGGGCAGGCTTACGTTATACTTGTCTGTGTGTGGCTATATTGTTATTGCAATCATGGTAAAATAGAAGTTGTGCAGTGTGTAACACCAGATTCTCCCCTCTATAATCTGGTTCCCTTTCATGTGAACAATGCAGTCAGTCCTCACAAATCATTGAGGAGGCTGTGGGGGAGGGTCCGGAGCTTTCCTGGGTAGGTGCAATCACAACTATGATGTCAGATATGTCGTCTCGGCTCACTGCAAATTCCCATAAAACTCAGCAATTACAGCAGGCTGTTGCAGACCTGGCTGCTAGGGCAGATGTCCCCCATCTCTTCAGGTCCACAAAAACGTGGATTGCCTGCCTTACACTCAGATTCTGAGAGAGAAATACAAGAGGATGGGGAGAACGTGGACCCCATTGGTGGGGATCCCACTTCAGAACAGGTTATTGAACCCCTCATTCTGGCTATACGGGATGTGTTCTAACTCCCTCTAGAGGACGCTGCGACACAGCAGTCGTTTTTCCTCACGCAAAACAAACTGTCACTTTCCCGCCGGCGGGAATGGCGGCACAAGGGTGGGAGCGCAGCTCTGACAGGCTGCGCTTCGGAGGGTTCAGCGGCACACTGTGTACGGTGTTGTGAGGAGCATCCTGGGCCAGCGCAATCACCCTACAGTGGTCACATAATGCTAACAGGGGCTAATCCTGCTGTTAGCAGCACATTACCTCAGGCCATTATAAAAAACTAAGTGCATTAAGACATGCCATTACAGGGCGCGGGACTTCTCCTCAGAACGGATCCAGCACTCACCTGCGCGATTTTCTCCCTGCAGATCATCAGTAGGAGACGCTGACAGGGAGCGCTGCCCTCCACATAACTCCAGCATACCTCTGCGGTACCAGGGTGTTATAGACAGGGGGGGGGGAGAGTGAACTTAAGAACTGATTATCCTATTAAGGTTACTCAGTCAGCGTTGTGCTTTTATTATATTAACTGCTTACTGGGGTGCTGTATGGCTGGCTCCTTATACTCTGACCTCTCTGAAGGTACTCTGGGAGGAACTGTCTGACATTTTCCTGTGTGTGTGTGTGTATATATCCTCATTACTATGTCTAGGGACTCTGGCTTGTGCTGCAGAGTGTGTATCTTCTCCTGAAGAGTCTAGACCATGTACTCAGGACTGCAATGTAATTTCCCAGCCCTCTGAATCTGAACCCCCATGGGTGGATTCTTTAAGGGGAATGATATCACAGATTTCATCTAGGATGTCATATGATGAGAAAGAAATGCAGGTTTTCAGGAATTCTGTAGAGGTTTTGAAGTGTTCAACTCCCAGTACCCCATCTGGGACCCCTACTACATATCCAAAAAAAGCGAGCTCTTTCCCTAACAATGCAAGCTGACACAGATACCGACTCTGATACAGGGGACGGTGATGGGGATATGTAAGAGGGGTGCATCCCTTGCTAAGGGGGTGCAATTAATGATTGAGGCCATTACGGACTTTTTATACATTACTGAGAGAGTACCTGAGCAGGTGGAGGAGGCTTACTTTACAGAAACTAAGAAATCCTCCCTTACCTTCCCTGCTTCTAAGGAGTTAAACTCCTTGTTTGAAAAATCCTGGGAGAACCCAGAGAGAGAAATTCCATATCCCAAAGAGGGTTCTCATTGCTTTTCCTTTCCCCCGAAGAGGACCGGAAAAAGTGGGAAAACCCGCCTATAATAGACGCTTCTGTATCTAGATTGGCTGAAAAGGTGGTTTTACCTGTCCCTGGTTCAACCGCTTTGAAAGAACCGGCTGTCTGCAAGATTGAGACTACACTCAAATCACTATACACAGCTACAGGTGTAGCTTTAAGACCCACTGTTGCTTGTGTGTGGATTTCTAAAGCCATAGTAAGGTGGCCTGGCACATTACTAGAGGACTTGGATACTATGGATAGGAGTGACATTGAATTGTTTTCATGTCACTTACAGGATTCTGCAGGTTTCATGGTGGAGGCCATGAAGGACCTTGGCCTGCTTAATGCAAGGGCTTCTTCCATGGCTGTCTCGGCACATAGAGGAGTCTTGCTGCGCCAATGGTCTGCGGATGCAGAATCCAAGTAAAGTGTGGAGTACCTACCCTTCACAGGTCAGGCTCTGTTTGGGGATGCGTGGATCTCCACGGCAACTGCGGGTAAGTCGACCTTTCTTCACTCGGCAGCACCGCCGACTAGGAAATCTTATCCTACGTCTACATTGCAGTCCTTTTGGACCGCGAAAGTTAAGTCCAAAACCCCTTCCACAGTGTTTTTGGTTGTGTCTGTTGTTGCTGTCGCTGTTCCATGTTGGGTTAGCATTGCTATTCTTTGTTCTGGTTAGCTCTGCTTACCGTTAATGTTGTGTGTTGGTTCGTCATCTCACCGCTGTGGTGTGTGTGTGTGTGTGTGTGTGTGTGTGTGTGTGTGTGTGTATATATACTTCTTAGAGATGAGCGGATTCGGTTTTACTCTGTTCTCAAAACGGCATCTTATTGGCTCACGGATGTCACGTGTTTTGGATAGCCAATAAGATGCCGTTTTGAGAACCGAGTAAAACCGAATCCGCTTCTCTCACAATATGTCCGTCTCCTCAGGCACAGTTTCCTACACGGAGTCTACTAGGAGGGCCATAGAGGGGAGGAGCAAGCACACACTAATTTGTAAAGTGCCAGGCTCCAATTGACCCATCTATACCCCACGGTACTAAAGTACATTCCCCAGTATCCACTACGGACTATGAGAAAAGGAATTACCGGTAGGTATTAATTTCCTATTTTTACTGCCATTTATATACTCTACACAGATTTCTATTTTTATAGTTGATTTGGAGTTTGAGTGACCTTTAATTTACTTACGATGACAATCTGCGGTGAATCTGAACCCCTAGCATCCTAAGTGGGGTAATCAATGGTCTGCATGAAAAAGGAGATTATCGTGATTTTTGTCCAATGGTCATTCTCGGGCAATTCAGTTATTTCTTTTTTTGAGAGAAAATATTCCTGTTTTCTCGTAAAAACATACTGGATACGTTCCCACACCTGTATGTTTTCATGGAAAAATAGGGCTGGTAATCAGATTGTTCGGTGTGCCTCAGGCAATCCCTGATAACTGCCAGCATTGAGAACAATTGAATATACCCTTCAGATGAGTGGTCTGTAAAGGGGGGTACTCACGGAGCGATCGCTGCTTAAAATCTAAGCTATCTGACTAGATAGCTTAGATTTTAAGCAGCGATCGCTCCGTGAGTACCCCCTTTACTTTACGTACCAGAAAGCCACAAGTGCACTCCCCTGGAAATCACTCTGTGATCACTGGCCTTAGTGCATCTATGCCTCCTGCTTTAATTCCACCATGTGTATTCAATAGCAGGTGTTTGCCCGTTTTTGAATCCGTTTTTGACCATGCCTTTTCACTTTTTTTGTCGAATTGGCATGGGTGAATACGGACCCCAAAACGGGTGAAAACGGCCGCAAATTAGACAACACGTGTATCGTCGGCTAATTCGCAGATCCGCGTGGTGTTTGCCAGTACCGGATTTTTTATTTTTTTTTTTCCAACCAGTCAGATAATCAGCATGGGCATTTAATAGAGCGAATGTAATTCGTCCTAAAAACAGTCAAAGTGCTGATTTTCCGACTGTCTGGAAATTCGGCACCAATTGAAAACACCCATAATGTACATAAGGCAACAGTTTGCTTCAGTATATAAGTAAAATGGTTAATAAGCCTTTTGTATGATTGTATATTGCCTTCCCTTTCAGTGTCAGGTGACCGTATTATTGCTGCTGCAGAAGAGACCAGCAAAGTGAGGGAAGAGACCAAGGTGAGGAGGAGTTGGGCTTTTCAGTTACTGTATGTGGTGTATGTCTCCTGAGGCATTTTTGGCTTTGGTATACACCGACAGACCGACTGAATGTAATAGACCTTTTAAAGGTAATCTGTTGAATGCACAGGAATGCCCCGGTTATGGATTAAAGGGTTGACAGTCACAAGATCGTCAATCTCTAGGTCAACATGCACATGGTCAAAGGGTCGACACATGACAATGTCGACATGAGGGTTTTTTGGGGTTTTTTTTGTCAAAACGTCCCTTCCAGCAAGTGTACCTCCAATTAGTGCATGGAGTACCCTCGCTTCGCTCACCATGCTTCGGGCAGGGTGTCTCTCAGCGACTGGCACAGTTTACTGTTCTAAATCGTAGTCTGCGTGGATTATAAAGTATGAGAGGGTCTTAAATGAATAGTGGATTTGTTTGAGCTATTTAAAAAAAAAAAAGTGTGTAATATAGATGTGTGTGTGTGTGTATAGATATATAGATCTATCTCTCTATCTATCTATGTATGTGTAATACAGGTGTATGTTGTGAGAGAGACATCCTATTTCCATAATTTGGATATACTGAAAAATACAAACGGTGATTGCAAGGAGATGCTATTTCTAGTATGTGTGTACACAAGATTTACATATTAGCAAATGATGCAAGTTGTATGTGTATATAAAAATGTGTCTTTCTGTTCGAGGCCTTCACAGAGAATCTATTAAATGAACTGAAACGCTGTAGCAATGTAACTGTGGAACACAGAGATCTTGTGCAGGTACATATTACACTTAAATTCTATAAAGTAAATTTAGTTTTGTTTTTCTGTTGGGTGTGGATGCTGGGGACTGTGGTTGCTATGTGGGGGTTTGTGTGCTATATGTAAACGAGAACCAAAATAGCGCTCACAGGCAGAGTTGCCTGGGGTACAGGGGAAACCACTGGAGGGCCCCAATTTTTCTTCTAGAGATCACGTTCCAGACTGTGCACATGAATTTTCCTGGACCCCTAAAGGAATCAATTGTTAGACCTCTTCTTAAAAAAAAAAAAAAAACCACAAAGAGAAGCGCTGTCACTAGAAGTATTAATTAATTTTATTAAAATAACCTTAATCACATTATTAAGAATTATAAGAGAACCTATAGCTTGAACTTTTATATCCTTAAGGATCCCCTTCGGACATGATCCAACATGACATGGTAAACTATGTGTTCTATTCACTTTATTCAGAAATCTCCTATGCTCTAAGAACCGAACATTTAATGTTCTTGTGGTGCGGCCCACATACTGAATGCCGCACCCACAGGTGATAACATAAATGACATAGCAAGACTGACAGTTAAGAAAAGATCTTAACTCATAAGTTTCCTTATTACTGAACGATGTGATAATATTGCAACGATGTGCTGCATGATCACATGTATGGCACCTTGACTTGCCACACTTAAAGAAACCTTTTAGTTCTTGGATTAGTGTCCAACCAGTTCCCCACAGTTGGTTCTTTAGTGGAGTCTGGTCTAAGCATACTAGGTGCCAATTTTAATTTTAAATTATCAGCCTTCCTAAAAACAACTTTTTGCGTTCCTTGTATGTCATTTTTTAAATATTTATCCAATTTTAGTAAACTATATAGTTTTTGTTAATACGTTTGATCTCAGTGGCTGATGTATTATATTTAGTTATAAAGGTCAAAGAGCATTTTGGGTTAGTTTCTCCATGGGTTGCTGAATTTTGGATCTTATTTTTCTTGGGTATAAGCTGTCCTTCTCTATCCATCAAATTTACTTCTATAAGTGTTTTCTCTAATAGGTCCTTAGGATAACCCTGTTTCAAAAAAGATGCAACCAAAGCCTCTGTCTGTGTGGTATAATCCACATCATTAGAACAATTCCTACGAATTCGCATAAATTGGCCTTTTGGTATATTCGCCTTCCAGCTCTTGTGATGGCAACTATTAAAATGGAGATACTAGCGGTGTATGCTTAATCTGTTATTGTGCTACTATAAACTTCCTTAGAAAAGCTGGTCAATTCTGGACGGCATCATTGGGAATTAAGAGCTAATAGGGATCTCGCAAATAATTGAGCGGATTATATCAATGTGAATAATTCCTATACGCACCACGGATGAACTCTCAAACCCTCAACCAATATATGGTCTCAAGTGTTTCAATTAGCCCACGCGTGGAGCTTATCTTAAGGAATTCCTTTTAACTACAAGAGTTACTATATATCATTTAGAGCAGTGATTTTCAACCTTTCTCGACTCGCGGCACGCCTAACAAGCCTTTAAAATTCTCAAGGCACGCTATCAGTTACCCACGGGGGAAAAAACCACACTGACCCCCACAGTAATTCACACTGCCCCCCCTCCCCCCCACACACACACACACACTCTAATGGCACACACACTGCCCCCCCCATGTAATAGTACTCACAGGCCCACAGTAATGGCACGCACACTCCCTCCCCCCCCCCCCCCCCCCCTCCCCTGTAAAAGTACTCACAGCCCCCACTGTAATGTCAGCCTGGAGTCGTGTATATCCCAGCTGGAATAGGACGAGCAGGGCAGGCTGCAGCACACACCAGCACCAAGCGCGGGCGGGAATGCAGCGTGGCGTTAGTGACCTACGTGTCACAGCATGTCATCATAGGTCACAGGCCGGGCGGCAGGAGAGCTGAATGTGCTGCCCGTGGATGACGGCAAGAGGAGGAGGACCCAGGTATCTCTGGAGGGCGGCAGTGGAGCACTGGTGGGCGGGCGGCGGAGCACTGTGCAGGGCATCGCTGGTGGTCGGTGAGCGCCAGGCTGCGGCACACCTGGCAACCGCTGACGGCACACTAGTGTGCCGCGGCACAGCGGTTGAAAAACGCTGATTTAGAGGGTAGATGGATACATTGTTCCAAAGGAGGTCCTCAGTGAGGAATATGAATTGCTACATTTTTAAGTGATGTTTTGCTGCCAAAGTATTTTTTAAAGTCACAGGATGTTTAGCTTTTCTTATAATTCTTAATAATGTGATTAAGGTTATTTTAATAAAATATATTAATACTTCTAGTGACAGCGCTTCTCTTTGTGGTTTTTATTATCATTTTGGTGTTTTTTGAGGCTCAGCACCTCGAATAAGTGAAGCTGCAGTCAGTATTAATATCATCATTGTCTCATAGCCAGTACACTAGCGCCTACTTATTTCTTTGTGGATTTTCTCCTCTTAAAAAACCTAGTTTAGATCCCAACTGCATGACCAACTACAGACCGGTATCAAACCTTCCTTTTCCTAGGAAAGGTTATTGAGAAAGTGGTTGCAAACCCACCTGACAACCCATGATATGTATGATCCATTCCAATCAGGATTCAGGATAAGACATAGCACTGAAACAACGTGTGTGTGTGTGTGTGTGTGTGTGTGTGTGTGTGTGTTAAATGATCTTCTGATGGCAAGAGACAGAGGTGATTGTTTAATATTAATCCTTCTGGATCTCTCTGCAGCATTTGATACTGTGGACCATGGGCTTCTGATTGAGCGACTGATACATTTTTGTGGACTGGATGGCACAGTCCTAAACTGATTCAAATCATTTCTCACAGGCAGATCAAAGAGAGTATCGTCTGGATTATACTCATCACCACCAGTGCCATTGCCATGTGGTGTCCCACAAGGTTCTATACTACCCCCCCATGCTTTTTGCAGTATACATGCTCCCTCTGGGTGAAATCAGGCGCCATGGGCTAGTCTACCACTGCTATGCAGATGATACACAACTGTACTTGTCCTTTGCTCTGGGCACTGATAACCCAATAGCAACCCTAAATGGCTGTCTAGCTGAACTCCACGAGTGGATGAGCGCCAGTTGCTGCGACTGAATCCGGATAAAACATAGGTTCTTATGATACGACTGCAGCATAGCCAACCAACTGGACTTACACTCGGGATTCAGAATTACAAACCACTGATTTTGTGCAGAATCTTGGTGTTGTCCTGGATGGTGGCTTGACACTTTAAACCTCAGATATCAGCCACAATGAAATCCTCAGTCTTTCACCTGAGGAACATAGCCAGAATCAAGCACGTAATTCCCTCAGATGGTCTGCCAAGTAATCCATGCATTTGTATCATCTCGATTAGACTACTGTAATGCCCTCTACCTTGGTCTCCCAGCAAAGAATTGCATCGCTTACAGCTAGTGCAAAACACAGCTGCCAGGCTATTAACCAACCAGCCCCGTTCTAGCCACATAACACCCATCCTCTACTCCCTTCACTGGCTGCCTGTAAGATGGCGAATCATCTTCCAGGATTGGCTTACTGAGTTTCAAAGCACTACATGACCAGAGCCCAAGGTACCTGAAACAGCTTCTGACCCCATACTGCCCCACTCGATTACTGTGATCTGTAGATGAAGGACTTTTAGCAGTACCTAGAATCTCCCGTAATTCATCTGGGGGTCGAGCTTTTAGTCATGTGGCACCTACTCTATGGAACTCACTTTCCCGCACAGTGCGAGCGGCCCCAACTATAGAATCCTTAAAAAGTAGACTCAAGACTTTCCTGTTTACTCAAGCATTTCCATAATGTCCCTTTAGTATCTTCATGCTTCTGTATTTTATGAAAAGCTGTTCTGTACTTCTTTGTTTCTGTACTATATTATGCTATGTATTTAAGTGCCTTGAATCTATTGGAGAAAGAGCGCTATATAAATAAAATGTATTATTAATAATACAGAACATGTTACTTAATACTGCCCAGGACTATGTGGTATTCTCTATAGTGCATTGATGTTATTAATTTGGTTCATTATCACACATGCACTAGCAGTATTTACTATATATATATTTATCAAGGGCCCCAGACCATGCACTCTCTAATGGTTAGCCAAGTCTCTGTGGCAACTGGCCACACTCTCTTAAACAAGGGCCCCTATCACTGCATTCCCCTGTGGGTCCTTTATGCCTCAGCCCAACACTGCCTACAAGAAGTCAGCATAATGTTACATGTGCTCTAGGCAGCCAATACAAATGTCTAATAAATATCCACATTTTGTAATAAAGAACAATGCACCTAAAGTTAGAATTTATAACCGTATGTACCTACTATTCTGTAAACCTCCATAAGGCAGCTCACTGTTCAGACAAGCTTATCAAATTCCAGAACCGCTCCCATTACCTTCATAGCTTTCCTATCCAATTATATCCCCGCAGTCCAGTCCCACATATTCACTCTCCCTTTCTCGTGACGCTGGTTCATCATGGCTGTGATGTGATATCATGCAGGCCACCAAGAGCCTTTGCAATCTGGTGGACAACTATGCAATAGATAGCACCTATCCTTGTGTATCCATGCCTATTTCCCCATAGATGGTAAGCTTGCGAGCAGGGCCTTCCTACCTCTATGACTTTGTTTTTGTCCAGTTTTGTCTTCTAATTGTGTCCAGTAAAGCGCAATGGAATTTGCTGCGCTATATAAGAAACTGTTAATAAATACATGGTCATCATCTATAAGGTACTGTAGCTCATCAGTCATTGCCATACATTAAGAAACTAATCTGTACACACTTTGCGTCTGATAGAGATGTGCCTGTTTGACTATCTTGCTTGTTTTTGCATTGCACATTCTCCGGAGTCAAGCGTTCAAGAGAAGGCCAGATTTATGGATTTGGTGTTCTCAAGCATGAAGATCTTCATGATCTATCATAGTACAGTATATGTATGGTAATATAACGCCCTCAATTCATATTATGCCACATAGTGTCCCTTAAGGTGCGTACACACTGGGCGATATATCGCGGGTCTGTCGTCCAGTGTGCACGAACAATGTCTGTGAACGCCGTCATTCACACACACATCGTGTTGGCCCTGCAGCACAGCCGATGACCAATAGATCTACCGAGATATTGTTGCATCGCTGTGTGTGTACGGGCGGTCAGCTGACTGCCCGTACACATGCTGCAGCAGCCGGCGGTGACGGACTACTGAACTGGGCGGGCGGATGTAAACGACCACTCAGTTCCTGACGTCAGTCCCAACGGATCGGGCAGTGTGTTTGCGCAACACATTGCCGGGTCTGTCCATACGAGGGGTACACACTAGGCGATTTCTTGCTAAAAAATAAACTATAACATGTATGTCGTTATCGGTTTATTTTTAGCCTGAAATCGTCCAGTGTGTATGGGGGTGATATTGATGAACGATGCACGCTCTTCAGCGATCGCCAATATTGAGCTGACATGCAGCTCAACCCGTCAATGTCTGGCCGTGCTGCATGTCCGGGAATGCCGGCAGTGACGTCACTGATAGTTATTGTTGAACGATAACATTCAGTGTGTACACACTGTATCGTTCAATGCCGGCATTTAAACATCGGGTAGTGTGTACCTGCCTATAGATATATCTGCAGATCAATTGATCTGCAGATATATCTACTAATTTGTACCCAGCTTTACATTGGCCTTAATCTGGGTATGCACTGGCAGATATATCTGCAGTGTAATCGATCTGCAGCTATATATGCCGCTGGTGTTCATACACGCATAAAGATGCACCAATATATCTGCAGACATAGTGTCCATCTGCTGTGCTGTACAGCAGCTGCAATATATATCTGTCAAAGACGTTGTGTAGACATATTGCTTGTACACACCTGCAGATCAGCCAAAGATATATTGGCCAATAGATCGTCCTGTGTCTGCCCAGCATTAGGATGATCAGATAATGTATCCTTTCTCTGACGTCCTAAGTGGATGCTGGGGACTCCGTCAGGACCATGGGGAATAGCGGCTCCGCAGGAGACAGGGCACAAAAGCTTTAGGATCAGGTGGTGTGCACTGGCTCCTCCCCCTATGACCCTCCTCCAAGCCTCAGTTAGATTTTTGTGCCCGGCCGAGAAGGGTGCAATCTAGGTGGCTCTCCTAAAGAGCTGCTTAGAGTAAAAGTTTTGTTAGGTTTTTTTATTTTCAGTGAGTCCTGCTGGCAACAGGCTCACTGCATCGAGGGACTTAGGGGAGAGAAGTGAACTCACCTGCGTGCAGGATGGATTGGCTTCTTAGGCTACTGGACACCATTAGCTCCAGAGGGAGTCGGAACACAGGTCTCACCCTGGGGTTCGTCCCGGAGCCGCGCCGCCGACCCCCTTGCAGATGCCGAAAAGTGAAGAGGTCCAGAAACCGGCGGCAGAAGACTTTTCAGTCTTCATAAGGTAGCGCACAGCACTGCAGCTGTGCGCCATTGTTGTCAGCACACTTCATAGCAGCGGTCACTGAGGGTGCAGGGCGCTGGGGGGGGCGCCCTGGGCAGCAATGATAGTACCTTATTCTGGCTAAAAATACATCACATATAGCCCCTGGGGGCTACATGGATGTATTTAACCCCTGCCAGGTCTCAGAAAAACGGGAGAAGAAGCCCGCCGAAAAGGGGGCGGGGCCTATTCTCCTCAGCACACAGCGCCATTTTCCCTCACAGAAATGCTGGTGGGAAGGCTCCCAGGCTCTCCCCTGCACTGCACTACAGAAACAGGGTTAAAACAGAGAGGGGGGGCACTTATTTGGCGATATGTATATATATAATAAAATGCTATAAGGGAAAAACACTTATATAAAGGTTGTCCCTGTATAATTATAGCTTTTTTGGTGTGTGCTGGCAAACTCTCCCTCTGTCTCCCCAAAGGGCTAGTGGGGTCCTGTCCTCTATCAGAGCATTCCCTGTGTGTGTGCTGTGTCGGTACGTGTGTGTCGACATGTATGAGGACGATGTTGGTGAGGAGGCGGAGCAATTGCCTGTAATGGTGATGTCACTCTCTAGGGAGTCGACACCGGAATGGATGGCTTATTTAAGGAATTACGTGATAATGTCAACACGCTGCAAGGTCGGTTGACGACATGACACGGCCGGCAAACCAATTAGTACCTGTCCAGGCGTCTCAAACACCGTCAGGGGCGTTAAAACGTCCTTTTACCTCAGTCGGTCGACACAGACACGGACACTGACTCCAGTGTCGACGGTGAAGAAACAAACGTATTTTCCTTTAGGGCCACACGTTACTTGTTAAGGGCAATGAAGGAGATGTTACATATTTCTGATACTACAAGTACCACAAAAAAGGGTATTATGTGGAGTGTGAAAAAACTACATGTGGTTTTTCCTGAATCAGATAAATTAAATGAAGTGTGTGATGATGCGTGGGTTTCCCCCGATAGAAAATTATTGGCGGTATACCCTTTCCCGCCAGAAGTTATGGCGCGTTGGGAAACACCCCTTAGGGTGGATAAGGCGCTCACACGCTTATCAAAACAAGTGGCGTTACCGTCTCCAGATACGGCCGCCCTCAAGGAGCCAACTGATAGGAGGCTGGAAAATATCCTAAAAAGTATATACACACATACTGGTGTTATACTGCGACCAGCGATCGCCTCAGCCTGGATGGGCAGCGCTGGGGTGGCTTGGTCGGATTCCCTGACTGGAAATATTGATACCCTTGACAGGGACAGTATTTTATTGACTATAGAGCATTTAAAGGATGCATTTCTATATATGCGAGATGCACAGAGGGATATTTGCACTCTGGCATCAAGAGTAAGTGCGATGTCCATATCTGCCAGAAGATGTTTATGACACGACAGTGGTCAGGTGATGCAGATTCCAAACGGCACATGGAAGTATTGCCGTATAAAGGGGAGGAGTTATTTGGGGTCGGTCCATCGGATCTGGTGGCCACGGCAACAGCTGGAAAATCCACCTTTTTACCCCAAGTCACATCTCAGCAGAAAAAGACATCGTCTTTTCAGCCTCAGTCCTTTCGTCCCCATAAGGGAAGAAAACTGCAGCAGGCAGCCCATTCCCAGGAACAGAAGCCTTCCACCGCTTCTGCCAAGTCCTCAGCATGACGCTGGGGCCGTACAAACAGGTGCGGTGGGGGGTCGTCTCAAGAGTTTCAGCACGCAGTGGGCTTACTCGCAAGTGGACCCCTGGATCCTACAAGTAGTATCCCAGGGGTACAGATTGGAAATTCGAGACGTCTCCCCCTCGCAGGTTCCTGAAGTTTGCTTTACCAACGTCTCCCTCCGACAGGGAGGCAGTATTGGAAACAATTCACAAGCTGTATTCCCAGCAGGTGATAATCAAAGTACCCCTCCTACAACAAGGAAAGGGGTATTATTCCACACTATATTGTGGTACTGAAGCCAGACGGCTCGGTGAGACCTATTCTAAATCTGAAATATTTGAACACTTACATACAAAGGTTCAAATCAAGATGGAGTCACTCAGAGCAGTGATAGCGAACCAGAAAGAAGGGGACTATATGTGTCCCTGGACATCAAGGATGCTTACCTCCATGTCCCAATTTGCCCTTCTCACCAAGGGTACCTCAGGTTCGTGGTACAAAACTGTCACTATCAGTTTCAGACGCTGCCGTTTGGATTGTCCACGGCACCCCGGGTCTTTACCAAGGTAATGGCCGAAATGATGATTCTTCTTCAAAGAAAAGGCGTCTTAATTATCCCTTACTTGGACGATCTCCTGATAAGGGCAAGGTCCAGAGAACAGTTGGAGGTCGGAGTAGCACTATCTCAAGTAGTTCTACGACAGCACGGGTGGATTCTAAATATTCCAAAATCGCAGCTGTCTCCGACGACACGTCTGCTGTTCCTAGGGATGATTCTGGACACAGTCCAGAAATAGGTGTTTCTCCCGGAGGAGAAAGCCAGGGAGTTATCCGAGCTAGTCAGGAACCTCCTAAAACCAGGCCAAGTGTCAGTGCATCAATGCACAAGGGTCCTGGGAAAAATGGTGGCTTCTTACGAAGCGATTCCATTTGGCAGATTCCACGCAAGAACTTTTCAGTGGGATCTGCTGGGAAAATGGTCCGGATCGCATCTTCAGATGCATCAGCGGATAACCCTGTCTCCAAGGACAAGGGTGTCTCTTCTGTGGTGGCTGCAGAGTGCTCATCTACTAAAGGGCCACAGATTCGGCATTCAGGACTGGGTCCTGGTGACCACGGATGCCAGCCTGAAAGGCTGGGGAGCAGTCACACAAGGAAAAAATTTCCAGGGAGTGTGATCAAGTCTGGAGACTTCTCTCCACATAAATATACTGGAGCTAAGAACAATTTACAATGCTCTAAGCTTAGCAAGACCTCTGCTTCAAGGTCAGCCGGTATTGATCCAGTGGGACAACATCACGGCAGTCGCCCACGTAAACAGACAGGACGGCACAAGAAGCAGGAGGGCAATGGCAGAAACTGCAAGGATTCTTCGCTGGGCGGAAAATCATGTGATAGCACTGTCAGCAGTGTTCATTCCGGGAGTGGACAACTGGGAAGCAGACTTCCTCAGCACGACCTCCACCCGGGAGAGTGGGGACTTCATCGGGAAGTCTTCCACATGATTGTGAACCGTTGGGAAAGACCAAAGGTGGACATGATGGCGTCCCGCCTGAACAAAAAACTGGACAGGTATTGCGCCAGGTCAAGAGACCCTCAGGCAATAGCTGTGGACGTTCTGGTAACACCGTGGGTGTACCAGTCGGTGTATGTGTTCCCTCCTCTGCTTCTCATACCTAAGGTACTGAGAATTATAAGACGTAGAGGAGTAAGAACTATACTCGTGGCTCCGGATTGGCCAAGAAGGACTTGGTACCCGGAACTTCAAGAGATGCTCACAGAGGACTCATGGCCTCTGCCGCTAAGAAGGGACTTGCTTCAGCAAGTACCATGTCTGTTCCAAGACTTACCGCGGCTGCGTTTGACGGCATGGCGTTTGAACGCCGGATCCTAAGGGAAAAAGGCATTCCGGAAGAGGTCATTCCTACCCTGGTCAAAGCCAGGAAGGAGGTGACCGCACAACATTATCACCACATGTGGCGAAAATATGTTGCGTGGTGTGAGGCCAGGAAGGCCCCACGAAGAAATTTCAACTCGGTCGATTCCTGCATTTCCTGCAAACAGGAGTGTCTATGGGCCTCAAATTGGGGTCCATTAAGGTTCAAATTTCGGCCCTGTCTATTTTCTTCCAGAAAAAATTGGCTTCAGTTCCTGAAGTCCAGAAGTTTGTCATGGGAGTACTGCATATACAACCCCCTTTTGTGCCTCCAGTGGCACTGTGGGATCTCAACGTAGTTCTGGGATTCCTCAAATCACATTGGTTTAAACCGCTCAAATCTGTGGATTTGAAATATCTCACATGGAAAGTGACCATGATGTTGGCCTTGGCCTCGGCCAGGCGAGTGTCAGAATTGGCGGCTTTGTCTCACAAAAGCCCATATCTGATTGCCCATTCGGACAGTGCAGAGCTGCGGACTCGTCCCCAGTTTCTCCCTAAGGTGGTGTCAGCGTTTCACCTGAACCAGCTTATTGTGGTACCTGCAGCTACTAGGGACTTGGAGGACTCCAAGTTGCTAGATGTTGTCAGGGCCCTGAAAATATAGGTTTCCAGGACGGCTGGAGTCAGGAAAACTGACTTGCTGTTATCCTGTATGCACCCAAAAAACTGGGTGCTCTTGCTTCTAAGCAGACGATTGCTAGTTGGATGTGTAGTACAATTCAGCTTGCACATTCTGTGGCAGGTCTGCCACAGCCAAAATATGTAAATGCCCATTCCACAAGGAAGGTGGGCTCATCTTGGGCGGCTGCCCGAGGGGTCTCGGCTTTACAACTTTGCCGAGCTGCTACTTGGTCAGGGACACACCCTGGCTGAGGAGGACCTGGAGTTCTCTCACTCGGTGCTGCAGAGTCATCCGCACTCTCCCGCCCGTTTGGGAGCTTTGGTATAATCCCCATGGTCCTTACGGAGTCCCCAGCATCCACTTAGGACGTCAGAGAAAATAAGAATTTACTTACCGATAATTCTATTTCTCGTAGTCCGTAGTGGATGCTGGGCGCCCATCCCAAGTGCGGATTGTCTGCAATACTTGTACATAGTTATTGTTACAAAAATCGGGTTATTATTGTTGTGAGCCATCTTTCAGAGACTCCGCTGTTATCATGCTGTTAACTGGGTTCAGATCACAGGTTGTACAGTGTGATTGGTGTGGCTGGTATGAGTCTTACCCGGGATTCAAAATCCTTCCTTATTGTGTACGCTCGTCCGGGCACAGTATCCTAACTGAGGCTTGGAGGAGGGTCATAGGGGGAGGAGCCAGTGCACACCACCTGATCCTAAAGCTTTTGCTTTTGTGCCCTGTCTCCTGCGGAGCCGCTATTCCCCATGGTCCTGACGGAGTCCCCAGCATCCACTACGGACTACGAGAAATAGAATTATCGGTAAGTAAATTCTTATTTTTACCTGCCTGGAGAATGCACTACAACACCAGCTAACTATGGAGATTAATGCAGTGTTCGTAGAGCTGTTATTTACTGTGACTTCTGCTTTCATACTGTGAATATATGCCCACATGCCTAGTGATGAACCCTGGCACGATAGACTGTTCAATGTGACTGCCTAAGCCGATAAGAATCAGACTTATTAACTATTCCTGTCACATGTGACAGCTGAGAAGGAAAAGCCATGTCTTCAGCACATCCTGAGGTCAGACTGCCAGCACTAGATAGCAGTTCATGAATCACTATTAGCCATTGCACTGGTGACACTCACTTGTCATATGCACATCTAGCCTGTCTGTAAAGTCTTCTCACTCCCCAGCCGATGGTTGTATTGTAGTCAAGTTTTGGACATTTTATTGCGAGCACTGCATTCTGTGTAAGAATAACATGACACTACACCACAACATAAATACGCCATTTTTACACACTGCTTTCCGGAGTGTAAATTACACCCATTTTACCAACAACCCTGTATGGGGGTCCACTGCTTTTTATACAAGGCCTTAACTCGTAATGGTTCAATTTTATAATGGGGATACTGTGGACAGCTGGTAATTAAACCATACATACACCCAAAAATCACGTGTGGTTTTTCTACATATTAAAGATCTACTATTTCTATGAGATGTAGTTATGTGACTGGTCACTGTACCGACGCCGTCATCCTGACTGATTAACAGCCCGACCGTTATCATGCCGACTGACAGGGACTATTCCCACTTGTGGGTGTCCACGAAACCCATCGAGCGGGAATAGAACCTGTGGCGAGCCACTGAGCCTGCAAGGGGCTTCGTTGCGCTTGCCTCCCTGCCGACAATCTAAAGCTCGTGATCCCAGCGTCTGTACGCTGACCAGTGGGAACCAAAACGCCGGTCACCTGAACCCAACCCGTTTCTACACAACAAGCTTTTCCCAAGAAACTTTCCTGCCAGTTAAGGAGACCACAAGCATCTGTATAAGGATATGGTTTTTGTGTTTCCCAAGCAGTTGTCATGACCCTGAGTGCGGATTAGAAAAAAACCCTGCCGTGTCATTTTGCTACTGTCTTTCTGCTACTGTGTGACTGACATCGTGTTTTTCTGTTGTCAGTGTGTCAGGGAGAAGTGGAAGGAGGCCCAGGAAAGCAGACACCTGTTCCTGGAGGAGCAGCAGGCTTTTCAGAGTGACCTGCAGCAGTTTCGATCATCTCTTCAAGAAACCCAGAAATGGCTGGATTTGTGAATAGAACTGATGTTTGGCAACCCATGTTTTGTATATCTTCATGTATATTCTCCTCTTCATGGGCTGGTTATCTGTAAAACAATGCCTATTTTAGTATTTGGATAATTACGGTTGTCTAGGGCAAGCCTGGCCAACTTGTGGCTCTTCAGCTGTTGTGAAACTATAAGTCCCAGCATGCCCTGCCAGTCTGGTTAGGGAATGCTAAAACTGTGGCAGGGCATGCTGGGATGTGTAGTTTCACAACAGTTGGAGCGCCACAGGTTGACCAGGTCTGGTCTAGGGTTCCAGCCTTCTCCGGTTTACACTTGCCAACATGAGATGGTTTAAGTCTTGTTCTGAAGATGAAGATTTGTATAGCATTGTCACAAGGGGGCAGATGTATTAACCTGGAGAAGCCATAAGGCAGTGATAAACCAGTGATATGTGCAAGGTGATAAAGGCACCAGCCAATCAGCTCCTAACTGTTAATTTTACATAATGTAGCTAATTGGCTGGTTCCTTTATCACCTTGCACACATTACTGCTTTATCATTTCCTTATGCCTTCTCCAGGTTAATACATCTGCCCCAAGGTTCTTTATGAGGTTGTCTTAAGCTGTGTATACACTATACTATATATCGTACACTTCGTCCAATGGGATGTTTCCACGGCCGCCCATGCTGTAGTTAAATGTAACCATTTCCACCATCATACAGTAGATCGTGCAGTATATGGCAGATGCAATGTATCATTACAACGCATCACCAGGTCGCACCATGGCATGGTATGTAGTTGTACCCAGCTTTAGGTAAAGAAGTAACAGAACCATTAGCCTTCACAGAGCAATAATATTGGTATAAATGCATTCTGTCCTATATTATCTTCTATAGCTGTAAATGTTTTATTTATTTGAAAAAACGAAAATAAAATCTTTCAAGTTCACGTTCGTTGTGCACGTAATGTTTCATGCTGCAATACGTCTTCAGAAGACCGATAAGCGTGTCTGGCTGATCTCCATGACCTGAGCATTGTCAGTACTATCCAGTATTTATCACATTGGGTATCAGTACGCAGCCCTATGGGAGAGAGTTCAGAGCTAGTCAGTGTGGCACGTGGTTGCACTTACTCGCGGCTAAATGATTGGACCTCAAAGTGTTTGCTTTTACAGTGGTTTGTTTTTGTTTTTTTAAACACTTATTTGTCAGTAAATGTAGTATCTTCTTATGTTTCAATTTCTTGATAATAGCCCTTTTGCACGTAGCCTTTGGTCCTGGGTTTTTGTTGGGGATTGTAGCTTTGCCCTGAGTCTCAACTATGTGTCAACAGACATGGGGGCAGATGTATTAACCTGGAGAAGGCATAAGGAAGTGATAAACTAATGATATGTGCAAGGTGATAAAGGCACCAGCCAATCAGATCCTAACTGTTAATTTACATATTGGAGCTGATTGGCTGGTGCCTTTGTCACCTTGCACATATCACTGGTTTATCACTTCCTTATGCCTTCTCCAGGTTAATACTAGAGATGAGCGATCTGCCCCATGGTTTGGTATCAGGGTTATTCCCGGGACCCACCCAGGTCACCTGTGATGTGAAAGCATTACTGATTAGCGGGCACAGTAGCACGTGGACATTACATTATCTCCAAGCATTCACTGTAAGATGGAAGACCAGGGTCCGGTCTGAATGGCAACAACATGGGTCAGTTATCCGTGTGTGTGAAAGAGGGTAAGTACTGAAACCCCGGCTTTAGCACGTGCTCAGTGGGCTTAGTGAAAGGAGTATAAATGTTCATAGTGCTATAGTAAGTCTCCATGCAGTAATCTGTGTACAATGTAGAATATATTGTTTAGCATTTATTTCTGCAGCGGGGTACACTGGTATTCCACAGGGAATAACATCGGGGTGTAGAGTTGAATCTTGATCCAAGGCACCAAAGAGCTAAAAGCTTTGACTGTTCCCAGGATGCACTGCACCGCCTCCTCTATATTCCCGCTCTCCAGGCACTGAAGCTCAGTTTGTAAGTTGGTGCCTGCACTGCCTGCAGTGCAGGCAGCGAAAAGGGAGGGCTGCGCTAGGCTGCCCTGAAAAGAGCTTTTTTTGAAGAAAGAGAAGACTTCAAGGGCCGCAGCACAGGCACTTGGTGCTATATGTCAGTCTGACATATCGTGCTGTGGCTCCCTCACCTCTCCCAGCGGCGCTGTGTACTCCCGCGCCCTGGTTGCACCCAGAGACTGCAGCAGCGGTCCGGAAGCAGGAGCGAGGCTGGTATTTTTTTTGTTTTCTCTGACGTCCTAGTGGATGCTGGGAACTCCGTAAGGACAATGGGGAATAGCGGGCTCCGAAGGAGGCTGGGCACTCTAGAAAGATTTGACTACCTGGTGTGCACTGGCTCCTCCCACTATGACCCTCCTCCAAGCCTCAGTTAGATTTTGTGCCCGGCCGAGGTTGGATGCTAGGGGCTCTCCTGAGCCTTTAGAAAGAAAGTATAGAAATTAGGTTTTTTATTTTCAGTGAGACCTGCTGGCAACAGGCTCACTGCAGCGAGAGACTAAGGGGAGAAGAAGCGAACCTGCCTGCTTGCAGCCAGCTTGGGCTTCTTAGGCTACTGGACACCATTAGCTCCAGAGGGATCGACCGCAGGCCCAGCCTTGGTGTTCGGTCCCGGAGCCGCGCCGCCGTCCCCCTTACAGAGCCAGAAGCAAGAAGAGGTCCGGAAAATCGGCGGCAGAAGACGTCAGTCTTCACCAAGGTAGCGCACAGCACTGCAGCTGTGCGCCATTGCTCCTCACACACACTTCACACTCCGGTCACTGAGGGTGCAGGGCGCTGGGGGGGGGGCGCCCTGAGAAGCAATAATAACACCTTGGCTGGCAAAAATACCACAATATATAGCCCCATAGGCTATATATGTGGAAAATACCCCTGCCAGAATATAGGAAAAAAAGCGGGAGAATAGTCCGCGGAAAAGGGGCGGAGCTATCTCCTTCAGCACACTGGCGCCATTTTTCCCTCACAGCTCCGCTGGAAGGAAGCTCCCTGGCTCTCCCCTGCAGTCTACACCTACAGAAAAGGGTAAAAAAGAGAGGGGGGGCACTAAATTTAGGCGCAGTATACATTTATATAGAAAAAGCAGCTATAGGGGACATAACTCAGTTAGTCCCTGCATTATATAGCGCTCTGGTGTGTGCTGGCATACTCTCACTCTGTCCCCCCAAAGGGCTTTTGTGGGTCCTGTCCTCTGTTGGAGCATTCCCTGTGTGCGGTGTGTCGGTACGGCTGTGTCGACATGTTTGAGGATAATGATGTGGAGACGGAGCAGATGCCTTTAGAAGGGATGTCACCCCCTGCGGGGCAGACACCTGAGTGGATGAGCTTATGGAAAGAAATGAGTGCACGTATAGACTCCTTACATAAGAAATTTGACGACATGCCAAATGTGGGACAGCCGACTTCTCAGCTTGTGCCTGTCCAGGCGTCTCAAAGGTCATCAGGGGCTCTGAAACGCCCGCTACCTCAGACCGCAGACCCAGATGTCGACACTGATACTGACACCAGTGTCGACGACTATGAGTCTAATCTGATGCCCACTAAGGCCATTCACTGCATGATTGAGGCAATGAAAGAGGTGTTACACATTTCTGATATAAATACAGGTACCACTAAAAAGGGTATTATGTTTGGGGAGAAAAAACTACCCGTAGTTTTTCCCCCATCAGATGAATTAAATGAAGTGTGAAGAAGCGTGGGCTTTCCCTGATAAAAAATTGGTAATTCCTAAGAAGGTACTAATGGCGTTCCCTTTCCCGCCAGAGGATAGGTCACGTTGGGAAACACCTCCTAGGGTGGATAAAGCGCTCACACGTTTGTCTAAAAAGGTGGCACTACCGTCTCCGGATACGGCCGCCCTCAAGGAACCTGCTGATAGAAAGCAGGAGGCGATCCTGAAGTCTGTATACACACACTCAGGCATTATACTTAGGCCAGCTATTGCGTCAGCATGGATGTGCAGTGCTGCTGCCGCCGCCGCGTGGTCAGATAAACTGTCAGAAAATATTGACACACTAGACAGAGACACGATCCTGCTAACCATAGACCATATCAAAGACTCAGTCTTATATATGAGAGATGCACAGAGGGAAATCTGCCGGCTGGCATCTAAAGTAAGTGCATTGTCCATTTCTGCTAGGAGAGGCTTATGGACTCGCCAGTGGACAGGAGATGCAGATTCTAAAAGGCACATGGAAGTTTTGCCTTATAAGGGTGAGGAATTATTTGGGGATGGTCTCTCGGACCTAGTTTCCACAGCAACGTCTGGGAAGTCAGCATTTTTACCCCATGTCCCCTCACAGCCTAAGAAGGCGCCGTTTTATCAGGTTCAGTCCTTTCGGACCCAGAAAAACAAGCGTGGAAAAGGCGGGTCTTTTCTGTCCAGAGGCAGAGGTAGGGGAAAAAGGCTGCAACAAACAGCAGGTTCCCAGGAGCAAAAGTCCTCCCCTGCTTCTTCTTCCAAGTCCGCCGCATGACGGTGGGGCTCCACAGGCGGAGCCAGGTACGGTGGGGGGCCGCCTCAAGAATTTCAGCGATCAGTGGGCTCGCTCACAGGTGGATCCCTGGATCCTTCAAATAGTATCTCAGGGGTACAAACTGGAATTCGAGGCGTCTCCACCCCACCGGTTCCTAAAATCTGCCTTGCCGATTGCTCCCTCAGACAGGGAGGCGGTGCTAGCGGCAATTCACAAGCTGTATTCCCAGCAGGTGATAATCAAGGTACCCCTACATCAACAAGGCCGGGGTTACTATTCCACACTATTTGTGGTGCCGAAACCGGACGGTTCGGTGAGACCCATTTTAAATTTGAAATCCTTGAACACATACATAAAAAAATTCAAGTTCAAGATGGAATCGCTCAGGGCGGTTATTGCAAGCCTGGACGAGGGGGATTACATGGTATCCCTGGACATCAAGGATGCTTACTTGCATGTCCCCATTTACCATCCTCACCAGGAGTACCTCAGATTTGTGGTACAGGATTGCCATTACCAATTCCAGACGCTGCCGTTTGGACTGTCCACGGCACCGAGGGTATTTACCAAGGTTATGGCGGAAATGATGATACTCCTTCGAAAAAAGGGAGTTTTAATTATCCCGTACTTGGACGATCTCCTAATAAAGGCGAGATCCAAGGAACAGTTGTTGGTGGGAGTGGCACTATCTCAGGAAGTGCTGCACCAGCACGGCTGGATTCTGAATATCCCAAAGTCACAGCTGGTTCCGACGACACGGCTACTGTTCCTGGGTATGATTCTGGATACAGTCCAGAAAAAAGTGTTTCTCCCGGAGGAGAAAGCCAGGGAGTTGTCATCTCTAGTTAGAGACCTCCTGAAACCAAAACAGGTATCGGTGCATCACTGCACGCGGGTCCTGGGAAAGATGGTAGCTTCTTACGAAGCAATTCCCTTCGGAAGGTTCCATGCCAGAATCTTTCAGTGGGACCTATTGGACAAATGGTCCGGATCGCATCTTCAGATGCATCGCTTAATAACCCTGTCTCCAAGAACCAGGGTGTCTCTACTGTGGTGGCTGCAGAGTGCCCATCTTCTAGAGGGCCCCAGGTTCGGCATACAGGACTGGGTCCTGGTGACCACGGATGCCAGCCTTCGAGGCTGGGGGGCAGTCACACGGGGAAGAAACTTCCAAGGACTATGGTCGAGTCAGGAGACTTCCCTTCACATAAATATTCTGGAACTAAGGGCCATTTACAATGCCCTAAGTCAAGCAAAATCCCTGCTCCTACACCAGCCGGTGCTGATCCAGTCAGACAACATCACGGCAGTCGCCCATGTAAATCGACAGGGAGGCACAAGAAGCAGGATGGCAATGGCAGAAGCCACAAGAATTCTCCGATGGGCGGAGAATCATGTACTAGCACTGTCAGCAGTGTTCATTCCGGGAGTGGACAACTGGGAAGCAGACTTCCTCAGCAGACACGACCTCCACCCGGGAGAGTGGGGACTTCATCCAGAAGTCTTCCAGATGCTGGTAAACCGTTGGGAAAAACCACAGGTGGACATGATGGCGTCCCGCCTCAACAAAAAGTTAAAAAGATATTGCGACAGGTCAAGGGACCCTCAGGCGATAGCTGTGGACGCTCTAGTGACACCGTGGGTGTACCAGTCGGTTTATGTGTTCCCTCCTCTGCCTCTCATACCAAAGGTATTGAGAATAATAAAAAAGCGAGGAGTAAACACAATTCTTGTGGTTCCGGATTGGCCAAGACGAGCGTGGTACCCGGAACTTCGAGAGATGATCTCAGAGGACCCGTGGCCTCTGCCGCTCAGACAGAACCTGCTACAGCAGGGGCCCTGTCTGTTCCAAGACTTACCGCGGCTGCGTTTGACGGCATGGCGGTTGAACGCCGGATCCTGAAGGAAAAGGGTATTCCGGAAGAAGCCATTCCTATGCTTATTAAAGCCAGGAAAGATGTTACGGCAAATCATTATCACCGCATATGGCGGAAATATGTTGCATGGTGCGAGGCCAAAAAGGCCCCAACAGAGGAATTTCAACTAGGTCGATTTCTGCATTTCCTGCAAGCAGGAGTGAATATGGGCCTAAAACTAGGCTCCATTAAAGTACAGATCTTGGCTCTGTCGATTTCTTTCAAAAAGAACTAGCTTCAGTACCTGAAGTTCAGACATTTGTGAAAGGAGTGCTGCATATTCAGCCCCCGTTTGTGCCTCCTGTGGCACCTTGGGATCTCAACGTGGTGTTGAGTTTCTTAAAATCACATTGGTTTGAGCCACTAAAAACCGTGGATCTAAAATATCTCACGTGGAAAGTGGTCATGTTATTGGCCTTGGCTTCAGCCAGGCGAGTGTCAGAATTGGCGGCTTTATCATGTAAAAGCCCTTATCTGATTTTCCATATGGATAGGGCAGAATTGAGGACTCGTCCCCAGTTTCTCCCTAAGGTGGTGTCAGCGTTTCACCTGAACCAGCCTATTGTGGTGCCTGCGGCTACTAGGGATTTGGAGGACTCCAAGTTGCTAGACGTCGTCAGGGCCCTGAAAATCTATGTTTCCAGGACGGCTGGAGTCAGAAAATCTGACTCGCTGTTTATCCTGTATGCACCCAACAAGCTGGGTGCTCCTGCTTCTAAGCAGACTATTGCTCGCTGGATTTGTAGTACAATTCAGTTTGCACATTCTGTGACAGGCCTGCCACAGCCAAAATCTGTAAATGCCCATTCCACAAGGAAGGTGGGCTCATCTTGGGCGGCTGCCCGAGGGGTCTCGGCTTTACAACTTTGCCGAGCAGCTACTTGGTCAGGGGCAAACACGTTTGCAAATTTCTACAAATTTGATACCCTGGCTGAGGAGGACCTGGTGTTCTCTCATTCGGTGCTGCAGAGTCATCCGCACTCTCCCGCCCGTTTGGGAGCTTTGGTATAATCCCCATGGTCCTTACGGAGTTCCCAGCATCCACTAGGACGTCAGAGAAAATAAGAATTTACTCACCGGTAATTCTATTTCTCGTAGTCCGTAGTGGATGCTGGGCGCCCATCCCAAGTGCGGATTGTCTGCAATACTTGTAAATAGTTATTGCTATCTAAAGGGTTATTGTTGAGCCATCTGTTGAGAGGCTCAGTTGTTTTCATACTGTCAAACTGGATATAGTATCACGAGTTGTACGGTGTGCTTGGTGTGGCTGGTATGAGTCTTACCCGGGATTCAAAATCCTTCCTTATTATGTCAGCTCGTCCGGGCACAGTGTCCTAACTGAGGCTTGGAGGAGGGTCATAGTGGGAGGAGCCAGTGCACACCAGGTAGTTATAAATCTTTCTAGAGTGCCCAGCCTCCTTCGGAGCCCGCTATTCCCCATGGTCCTTACGGAGTTCCCAGCATCCACTACGGACTACGAGAAATAGAAGTACCGGTGAGTAAATTCTTATTTTCTTTTAGGGTTTGAAAGCGTCGCTACTAATGGGGGCACAGCTACTAAATCTATGGGTGGGCACAGCTACAGGGGGCAAATCAACTGGGGGGCACAACTACTTGGGGCAAATCAACTGGGGGCACAGCTCCTGGGGGCATAAATGTGGCCCTATGAAGCCACGCCCCTATTTTTTTGCGAACTACATTTTGCCGCGGGGGGCGCCAGTAGAAACTTTCGCACTGGGCACCGCAAGGTGTAGAACTGGTCCCACTTCCCACCCTATATGGCTATAGCAGTGATCCAACATCCTTAGTGACTTCGACCAATGCAGACTTCTACCATGTATCCTGTGGTATATGGTCTTTAGGTCGATAGCACTTAGGTTGATACTCATCAGGTCAACCACTATTGGTCGACATGGTCACTAGGTCGACAAGGCAAAGGTCGACAAATGAAAAGGTCGACTTGAGGTTTTTAAAAAATATATATATATATTTTTTTTTTCTTTTTCATACTTTGCGATCCACGTGGACTATTTTTTTTTTTTTACTTTTTCATACTTTGCGATCCACGTGGACTACGATTGGGAACAGGAGCCTGCCCGAAGCATGGAAAGCGAATCAAGCCATGCGAGGGAGCGTGGTGTGCTAATTGGGGTCACTTTTATAAAGAAAACAACACCAACAAATTTTTTATTTTATTTTTTAAACTCATGATTACCTTTTTCCATGTCGAACTAATGACTGTGTCAACCTATTTCAGGTGCTGACCTAGTCACTGTTGACCTAATGACTGTCGACCTAGTTATTGTCGACTCTGATCTACACCCGTATCCTGCATGGTAACCATGTCTTCCCCGTCACATACACCACACATCGCTCCTTACATTACATGTACGAATACACGATCCGGCTACTGTCATTACCATTGATATTATTGGTGTATATATGAGACTGTGTCCTTGTATACAGCCAGGCATTGCAGCACTGTGGTGGGTGAAGGTGAGACTAGCGATGACAGGCGGCCGCTGGGAGGGTCACCTGGCAGAAAGCCTGAGGACGGAGCGATCTCATTGGCTCCGGCTGCCCCACCCCCTCTTCCAGAGAGACTGCGTTCCACAGCCGCGGCAGACGTGCACAGATCATGGCCGTGCTGCTGCGTACGCTGACCCGCTGCAGCCGCCGGAGCTGGCATTTGCTGGCCCCGGGCAGCCGGTGGTGCTCTGGTGCTGGGGTCCCGGTAGATGACACTGTGAACGGGCTGAATGAAGAGCAGAAACAGGTGAGATCCCGCTCCCCCATGTCCCCTGCCTGTGCCGGTAGCTGGTGCCGTTGCTAATAGTAACTGATTCTCTGGTTATCCGTGTAATTATCCCTGCGGCCTGTATGCTGCTGCTGCTGTGTGGTATGTATGGGGCTCAGCCTGTGCTGTGTAACCTGCAGTATGGTGCTGTCCCTGCTAGAGAACTCAGCAGCACTCTACCTCACACCCTGGGAGACCTGATCCTAATTCTAGGGTGTAGCAGGGTGCAGAACACCCTAGAATTAGGATCGGTGGGTGACGAGCATTGGGAGAGCCAGTGGGTGACTGGCAGTGGGTGACGGCCATTGGGAGAGCCAGTGGGTGAGTGGCAGTGGGTGATGGGCATTGGGAGTGGCAGTGGGTGACGGGCATTGGGAGAGAGTGGGTGACAGGTATTGGGAGAGCCAGTGGGTGACTGGCAGTGGGAGAGACAGCGGGTGACTGGGAGTGGCAGTGGGTGACGGGCATTGGGAGTGGCAGTGGGTGACGGGCATTGGGAGAGAGTGGGTGACAGGTATTGGGAGAGCCAGTGGGTGACTGGCAGTGGGTGACGGGCAGTGGGAGAGGCAGCGGGTGACTGGGAGTGGCAGTGGGTGATGGGCATTGGGAGTGGCAGTGGGTGATGGGCATTGGGAGAGAGTGGGTGACTGGCAATGGGTGACAGGTATTGGGAGAGCCAGTGGGCGATGGGCATTGGGAGTGGCTGTGGGTGATGGGCATTGGGAGTGGCTGTGGGTGACAGGCTTTGGGAGTGGCTGTGGGTGACGGGCATTGGGAGTGGCTGTGGGTGACGGACATTGGGAGTGGCAGTGGGTGACGGGCATTGGGAGTGGCAGCGGGTGACAGGCATTGGGAGACGGGAGAGGGTGACAGGAGAAAGAAGGCGACATGGAGGGGACGGGTTGGGTGACCCGGTCTGGGGGTTTGGCGCTGAAGTACCTTAGTGTGACAGGTACAGCAATGGTGGCTAGTAATGGGGAGATTGCCTCTTCAGCCCCGCTTCTCAATTTAATATAATTTTCTACAAATTCTGATTTTTAAATTTAGCTTCCCTGGTACACGCCGGAGTACATGCGCTACAATCTTTCCCCTATAATGCCTTACTGCTTTTCCTTTACAATTCTTCCATTGGTGTTACCTTTTTAGTGTTTTATAATACTGTAAATGTTATCAATTTAATCTGTGAACCTTTTTTGTACTTTTTAATTGAAGCCTGTTCTATATTTTGATCTATTTATCAATTTGTGATAATTATACAGAAACTTAACGTTGTACAGTTCTGCATATTATATTTATCAACACAATGTACTAATGCAGATTTCACAGAAAAAAACAGTTTCACCCCTATGTACCAAACTCCGAAAAAGCACAGCTTTTCATAGTTTGGTCGCGTAAAGCTCTTTTATGCCTATGGAGACATTTGCTGGAGAGGGTACCTCTTCCAGAGCCTCCCTCCTGAGGTGTGAATAGAATTCCTCTGCAAATAGGGCTTTTTGCCGTTACCGTGTCTCTCTTGGGCAGCCATATCTCCAGGAAATTAACGCTAGTTAGTGGAGGCTCCAGAGATTGGGCTGCAGCGCGATCCAAAATTCAAATAGGGAAACCACACCAAAGCCCTCACAAACGCTGCCAACATCAGATGCACGCAAAAAAAATAATTAGCTGTACAACAATAGTGTCTGCAATCAGAGCCGGGCATAGGCAAACTAGGCAATTGCCTAGGGCATTTGATATGCCTAGGGGCATCAGCAGATCCTGCTGATTAAAATGATATGCAGCATGCCTATATTCTGTGTGTAGAATTTCATATGCAGATACAGCCACAGTCTCACACAGTATATAGGCATGCTGCATATAATTTTAATCAGTAGAAGCTGCTTGTGCATCCTAGCCACATAGCAATGCAAATAAGATGCATTTTCATAAAAATGTGCCCGACGTTAGCATTGAGGCAAGATTTATGAGGACACATCTGTATCCAAGCAGAGGCAGAGGTCACAGTGTTAGTGGCAGTGTGAATGCTGTGTGCATGTGAGTGGGTTGGTTGTGCAGTAGTGTTCGGAATATGTGTAAGGAGCATTATGTGTGTCATGTAAAAATGTGTTAATAATGTGTAACATGTGTAAGGGGCACTATGTGTGTCATTATGTGTATAAGGGCATTAATAACGTGCGGCATATGTGTAACGGTACTACTGTATGTGTGTCATTATGTGTATAGGGGCACTAATAATGTGCAGCAAATGTGTAGGGGGCACTATGTGTGTCATGTGTATAAGGGCATTAATAATGTGCGGCATCTGTGTAAGGGACATTATGTGTAAAAGGGCATTAATAAAGGTTGTCATAATGTGTAAGGTGCACTATGTTTATAAGGACATTAATAATGTATCTCATATGTGTAAGGGGCATTACTGTGTGGAATTATGTGTATAAATGCATTACTAATGTGTGGCATTATGTGTATAAGGTGCTCTACTATGTGGCCTTGCATATAGAAAGGGCACTACTGTGTCGTCTAATGTGAATAAAGAGCAATAAGGTGTGGTGTAATGTGAATAAGGAGCAATTCAGTGTGATGTAATGTGAATAAGGGGATCTACTGTGAGGAGTAACGTTTATAAGGTAAAGTGATACTACTGTGGGATGTAATATGAATTATGAACACTATCGCATGATCAAATGTGAATAAAGTTGCAGTACTGTGTGGCGTACATGGAATTGGGGTTACTATTGTGTGGCCATGCCCTTTGCCAGCAAAAACACACCCCTTTTTGGGCTGAGCACCAAATGTGAGAACTGTTCCTATTTAAAATATAGGGGGTACAAACACCAAAATAAGGACTGCTATGGGTGAGGGGTGATCGTGCTGGGAAAGAGGTGCAGGGTCAGATGCGGAACCAGCGGTGGTGCTAGGGGGCGCCAGCCAAAATCTTGCCTAGGGCATCATATTGGTTAGGGCCGGCTCTGTCTGCAATACAGACAACATGCAGTGTTCAAATGCTACCTAAATCAAAGGGTTCACTACGATATGCCGGCGGTCGGGCTCCCGGCGCCGGTCGGGCTCCCGGCGACCAGCATACCGGCGCCGGGAGCCCGACTGCCGGCTTACCGACAGTGTGGCGAGCGCAAATGAGCCCCTTGCGGGCTCGCTGCGCTCGCCACGCTACGGGCACGGTCACGCTATTTTATTCTCCCTCCAGGGGGGTCGTGGACCCCCACGCGGGAGAATAAGTGTCGGTATGCCGGCTGTCGGGATGCCGGCGCCGGTATACTGTGCGCTGGGATCCCGTCAGTCGGCATACTGAAGACCACCCAAATCAAAGGTGCCCAACACCACATCAAGTGACTTCTGCAGGAATAGGGTCAAATGGAGAAGTTGTTGTTGTTGTTGTTGTTGTTTGGGACAAAGATACCATTTTATATCTGATCTTGGGGTTTATTCATGAAGCAGTGACAAGTGTGGAGAAGTGAGCCTGTGGAGAAGTTGCCCATGGCAACCAATCAGCTGATACATATCATTTTATAGATTGCACTTTATAAATGTTACCTCAACACTGGTTGCCATGGGCAACTTCTCTACTAGCTCACTTCTCCACACTTTTCAATGCTTCATGAATAGACCCCTTGTCTTTAAATTAGGAAGCAAGATCTTTTGCACTGATGGTTGAGAAGCTGCTGTGTAACTACACATCCCAGCATGCCCTAACAGTTTTGCTATTAAGGCATGCTAAAACTGAGGCAAGGCATGCTGGGATGTGTAGTTTCACAACATCTGGAGGGCCACAGGTTGAAGACCCATGGCATAAAGGCTAGATTACATAGTTCTGTGTTTTCCAGGTTATCCATTTGGACACGCATTAAAAATGTTCTTTTGATAGCTGCCAGTAAATCTTTACCGCAACTTGCCGCTTGAGTTTTCCTGTAGTACTGAGATACAGACCAGAGTGTGCTAGCAGCACCAGAGCAGAGAGCCACCCCCCCAGGCAGGAAAGAGCAACTGTACGGGTTGTGACAGGTGCAGGGTGCTAGAATGAAGTATACGTTGCAAGTTGGTCTTATTTCCAGTATATATTGGAGATTACTTCTTCTGTATAGCAGTATTCTGTGGCCTTGCAGTAAACCGTAAGTTCTCTGAACTAATTAGAAAAATGCCGCCATATAATTCAAGCAATTACATATGGAGTGAATATTAGAATTTTAAATGTAACTTTCCATTTCATGCAGTTTTTGGTGGACCTTCATTTATATTGTAAACTGGATTTTTGAAGTTATACTGTAGTATTTATTCAGAAAGGATATATGGCGTTAGCTGCGGCTCTGTTCTCTTGTGACCTGTGTGTTTCTGGTGTGTGTGCTGTAACTGTAATCTTCCTCCAATGTAGCTCCGGCATACACTGCGCAAGTTTCTGCAGGACCATCTGGCCCCTAAAGCACAAGAAATAGATCAACAGAATGAGTTCAAGGATATCCGGGTGAGTAAGATTAATGACAATATGGCTGCAGCTTAATTTGCCACTTCCAAAAAACATTCAACCAAACAACTGGATAATAGTGCTGAAAACATAGCACTCTATTTACCAACAAGCAGTGTCGGACTGGGGCATGAAGGGCCCACCGGGGGGATGCAGTAATAGGGGCCCATGCTCAGGGGTGTGGCCAGCCTACAAAGGGGGTGTGGCCAGCCTCCACATGGAACCTGATCCCTAGAGGAAGGAGTGGGCCCTCAGGCAGTGGGGCCTACCCGGTGGTTTCCTTGGTATCCCTGTGGGCCAGTCCGACCCTGCCAACAAGACAGGTCTATTTACTACGCCTTGGATGGAAGTAACAAGTAAAGTTGGCAGAGATAAAGTATAGGCCAACCACTGTCATTTTATCAAACACCGTCTGTGACATGGCAGTTAGAAGCTGATTGGCAGGTACTTTATCTGGGTGGTCTTCAGGTTGCCGAATGTCGGGATCCTGGCGCACAGTATACCGGCGCCGGAATCCCGACACCTGGCATACCGACAGATATTCTCCCTTGTGGGGGTCCACAACCCCCCTGGAGGGAGAATAAATAGCGTGGCGCGCCACCGTGCCCGCAGCGTGGCGAGCGCAGTAAGCCCGCAAGGGGCTCTTTTGCGCTCGCCACGCTGTCGGTATGCCGGCGGTCGCTGGTTGCCGGGAGCCCGGCCGCCGGTATACCATACTACACCCCTTTATCTCTGTCCACTTTATCTCCTTCCAAGACTTAATAAATAGACCCCATAAAACGAGACTCTCACCACTACAATCCATTCTGAATGCAGCTACGAGGCTAATATTCCTGGTTAGACGTTCATCGTCTGCAGATCCACTCTGTCAGTTCCTCCATTGGTTACCGGTATTCTACCATATTCAATATAAAATACTGTTACACACAAGGCTATTAACCAAACTACACCAACGTACATCACTTCGCTTATCTCAAAATATCTCCCAACCCGACCTCTCCGCTCTTCACAAGATCTACGTCTCTCATCCACACTCATTACTCTCTGCCATGCACGATTACAGGACTTTCATCGGGCTGCACCCACTCTGTTGAATGCCCTACCACGCACAATAAGACTCTCCTCTAGTCTCCAAACCTTCAAGCGTTCCCTGAAAACTCACCTCTTCAGGCAAGCATATCAAATTCCAGAACCGCCCACATAACTTTCCTAAACCTTCCTATCAAATTGCATCCACTCTGTACAGTCCACACATATCCTCACATGTCTTCTCATTCTTCACTTTCCCTTCCTCTCGTACCCGGTTCATCATTGCTGTATGACCATATAATACAGCCCACCAAGAACCTTTGCAATCTGGCGGACAGCTATGCAATAGATAGCACCTTTCCTTGTGTATACATGCCTATTTCCCTATAGATTGTAAGCGTGTGAGCAGGGCCTTCCTACCTCTATGACTGTTTATCACCCAGTTTGTTATATCAGTGTTATTTCCAGTTGTAAAGTGCAACGGAATTTGCTGCGCTATATAAGAAACTGTTAATAAATAAATAAATAAAATAACCCCTTTAGCATTCACCTGCATTCAGTATTGAACAGAAGTAAGCTTAGTTTACTACTGTTTGCCCCTGTACCGTTTAAGCAATGGGGACTCTGCAACAGCCTCTGGCTTCAGGCGTTCGGGTCCCTGTCAGGTGTAATTGGCATATGCAGGCTGGCCTTCGCGCATGCGCATTACAGCGAACCCTTGTTTCGGGGTTTTACCGCATTTTTCCTTTAGTACATCCCACCCTCTATGTTAATACAGGGTAAAGTGATAATTGGGAGAGATTTCAATATGCTTGATGTGGACTGGAATCTACTAATTACTGAATCAGCCAAGGCTATTAACAGTCAGGATCGCTTGCACTGTGCGTTGGAATAAGCAGTGGTTGATCCGGGGCAATTGCCCCAACCTCCTTCTCCTCCCTGGGGCCGAACTCCTAGCCGGCTCCGCCTCCTCATTCGCTGAGCAACTATTGCTGTGACGGGCAATAGTTGCTCAGTGATTGAGGAGCGGAGGTGGCTGAGTTCAGCCCATGGACTAGCAGGCGGGGTCACGGATGACCGAAGTGCCCGTGATGACGATGAGTGTGCGTTACACCCTGTATCCACCACTGGAACCAAGACCTGAGAAAATAATCATGTTCTGAGGGGTATATTTACTAAAGTGCAGGTTTTTAGAGATGCTGCCCATAGTAACATAAGATTTTAGCTATTATCTTCTAGAACAGTGGTTCTCAAACTCGGTCCTCAGGACCCCACACGGTTCACGTTTTCCATGTCACCCAGCAGCTGCACTGTGTATCACCAACTGTCACATTTTAAAAATCTACAGGTGACCTGCACAACATGGAGCGTGTGGGGTCCTGAGGACCGAGTTTGAGTACCTGTGTTCTAGAACAAGGGTGGCCAACCTGCGACTCTCCCCTTCATATGATGCTGCTCCCGCACCTGCCACTGGTCCCAGCCTCCCACTAGCAGCCAATATCATCCTGCCTCCTTCACAAGTTGACAGGAGGCTTGGGATGCGCTGGCACCGCTCTGCTTCGTGCGTGATGTGACGTCATGACACTGTAACAGTTTGTCAACACAGAATTATTATTTTTAAATGTAACCACTTGAAGAATTTTTTTTAATAAAATATGATATTTGCAAACAGATAATTCAAACAAAAACTGTTCCCAAATAGGGAGTGCAGACAAATTTCAATAAAGTCCGCTGTGAAGCAGCTGCATAGATAAGTCTCTGGAGCTGTAACCCAGCTGATTGTATGTTTATATTCTGATTCAATGTAAATAGTCTATACAGTCTATAATGTAACAGAGTGCGGCGTCCCGCTGCTCTGTCAGATAGTCCTCTTGTTCCTGGGCTTATGGGTGGGTGAGTGATCACAGTGTGCCCCGGGGGCCGGACATAGTCGAGTGCTGGGTTGGTTAGGGGAAGTTGGAGCTCTGGACCGATCCTGCCCTATTTAGCGTCAGCCCTCAAGTGCCTGTCTATTTACAGACATAACGCTGAGAGTGGATGCTGTCGGCAGAGACCCGTCGGTTTAGGCTTGACTGGGCCGTGGCCTGCCTGTCTCTGGACAGAGACTCCTCTTCCTTCCGCCCCCTTCACCGTGCACTCGTGGACCCACCTGCTTACCTCTCCGGCGTTTTCCAGCCTTTCGCGCCAAAGATGGTGGGGTGGGGGGGGGGCGGTCATATATGCCTGCACGTTGCAGGCTTGACTCCGGTGCAGAAATAGGAACTCCGGACCTGACAGCAGGCACAAATTTGTCCTGGATGTGGTGGCACTACAGCAAGCCACGGGGGAGGTAAGAGGCTGCTGATAATCCCCCTGCTGAAAAGTCGATGTCCGGAGCCCAGATAAAAAGCGGACACGCTTGGTGCCCCGCCCACCGGAAGTCTCCTAACTGTCATTTTTTAAACCCAGCCTGTAACATGGTAGTTAGGAGCTACACCTCCCTCATAGTACCATAGACCAACAGTACTTGCATAAAGCAAAACGTTATGTTCTGTTTGAAGCGCAGGACTTGGTAAACATATAACAGTGCGTTGTCAAGGTTGCGTTATGAATTAATTAAATAAAATTTGTATCAGCTATGTCACAATTTTTTGGTTATCATTGATTTCTTTTCTGTTGCTGATAATTGTGCATGGACTACAGTATATAACTATATATGTTTTTATTTATGTGTTCATAGAACTTTTGGAAGAAGCTTGGAGATCTCGGCGTTCTGGGTATTACCGCCCCAGGTTAGTACACACCTCAAACTGACATAAGCATGCCCTGGAGATTTCTAGAAAGTGATGGAATTACAGAGATTCTGATGCAATGAGCATTTAGAACTGTGGTTCTCGCTTTGCGGTACGAGTACAGGGGTGGTCCTTGCTGTGACGGTCAGGGGATCTCTAACTTTTCTGTACTTGCTGGGAGTGCAAGACATTGCTCCTTGGGCAGAAGCCCAGTTACTGACCGGCCTAGCTAGTGTAGTAGTAGTAGTAGAGACAGTCAATACACTGAATACCGCTCCACCAGCGCTGTAAATCACAGTATCTTAATTTGTAAAGTGATCCTTCCTGTTCCATATGCTTTTCCTCCATTTATCCGGAAAGAGTGGCAATCGTATCGGCCTGGAGAGAACTGGCCAACCTCAGTTCTTAAAAGCGTATTTCTCCAGTGTTCCTCCCAGCTGCAGCAAGTGAAGCTCCTGGTCTCAGGTCTCCTCCACACACCGGATCAGTCCAAAAACGCCACCATCCGAATTTGGTCAGTACAAGGACACCTATACGTTCTGACCCTCCCCGGGTCTTTCTCAAGGTTCGCTCCTGATGTGAAAATGGCCTACTTGGGTGTCCAGGTGATAATTTGTCTTAGGGATATCTACCCCCATGCATTACATTAGGATCCAAATAAATACAGTGACCGTTACAGGGATACAGTGTTTCCTGCATTAAAGCGGTTATCTAGGTTTAGTGACAGAACATTTCTGGCACAGCGCCCCCCAATGTCAGGACTAGTGACTATGACATCAGCCTGTGATATTGCATGTTGGTATATGTTTTATAAGTTGATTCAAAATAATTAAGGAGATAAAATGTTCGCATTAAACTAAAGTTAAAACACGAGAGAGCCCACATATTGGTGGTCATTCCGAGTTGATCGCTAGCTGCTTTCGTTTGCAGCGCAGCGATCAAGCAAAAAAAAACGGCAGTTCTGCGCATGCGGCACAGTGCGCATGCGCGTCGTACTCTTACAACGAACTATGTAGTTTCACACAAGGTCTAGCGAAGCTTTTCAGTCGCACTGCTGACCGCAGAGTGATTGACAGGAAGTGGGTGTTTCTGGGTGTCAACTGACCGTTTTCAGGGAGTGAGCGGAAAAACGCAGGCGTGGCTGGCCGAACGCAGGGGGTGTTTGTGACGTCAAAACAGGAACTAAATAATCTGCAGTGATCGCAAGCTAGGAGTAGATCTGGAGCTACTCTGAAGCTGCACAAAATTATTTTGTAGCCGCTGTGCGATCCTTTCGTTAGCACTTCTGCTAAGATGCTCCCAGAAGGCGGCGGCTTAGCGTTTGCACGGCTGCTAAAAGCAGCTAGTGAGTGAACAACTCGGAATAAGGGGCCATTATACGAAATTGTATTTGGACTATAGGTTTATTGTCACTTAAATAATTCTCACATAATACATTAAAATTAAAAATTTTCTATTTAAATTTGATTCTGTTCATGCGCCATTTTTTAGAATGACCATTATAGTCGCTAAAAATGTTTTGTTTGGCAAATGTTGGCATACAAAAAATGCTTCGGGGAAATGAAATCCAGAATGCCATCAACTTGTAGTTCTCCAGATAACATTTAATTTCTTTTTTTTCCATTAATTTGGAGCTTCCAGCCTAAATCTTACTAAAATACATTAAAATGGAACCCAACATAGGGGTCTATTCATGAAGTAGTGAAAAGAGCGGAGAAACAGACCATGTGGAGAAATTGCTCATGGCAACCAATCGGCCTCTCCCTTACATTTTATAGGATGCACTTGACAAAGACTTATTTCAAAGCTGATTGGTTCCTTTGGGCAACTTCTCCACAGGACCTTTTTTTTCTCCACTCTTTTCACTGCTTCATGAATAGACCCCATAGTCATTACTTTCCTCCATTCTTATGAATTCTGTTTTTTTTTAAATTGAGTTGTTGGTTTTATCCTTTTTCAGTGGAGTATGGAGGAGCCGGCATGGGTTACCTGGAGCATGTTTTGGTGGTGGAGGAGATCTCGCGGGTGTCAGCAGCTGTTGGCTTGAGCTACGGAGCTCATTCCAATCTCTGCATCAACCAGCTGGTGAGAAACGGAAATGAAGCCCAACAAGAAAAGTATCTACCTAAGGTATGGTCTGTAGTTTTGAGGGCTGTTAAGTGCACTATTGGAGATGACCTCTTCCGTTGAACCTGTTGTGGTGGAAGTTTATGAAACAAAATGGAAAAAAATAGGAAAGATGAAAGGCTGGTGCCCTCTGTGCGGAATAAATCCGTTCTGGGCCAGAACAAGGCTATATGCCACCCTGTGCCAGCCCTGCTACCTAATCTTGGCATCCCTAAGGGATGGGGCCGCCAGCTCTAGGAAGTAGAGTATTGGCTGGAACATCCTCAGGGTGCTTACTGGCAGCTCTGCAGCAGTGCTACTGGCTGGTGGGTGCTGTTCCATGCACCCTGAAAGCCACATGCAGATGCTGTGGGGCAGCGATTGTGCCCCCTGCACCCCCACTCTGAAGTTACACCCCTTTTCCACTAGCTCAAAAAACACTGGTAAATGCACGGGGGCGCGCATTTACCCGTGTTTTTTGCAAGTGGAAAAGGGTCCCCCCGCAAAAACCCGGATCAAGTAACCCGTGAATCCTACCTGGGTAAATACCTGGGTAGGACACGGGAATGATCCGGGTAGGGTTGTAGTGTAAACGGAAGCCGTGTCGATGCAACACGGCTCCCGTTTACACTGTATGGAAGGGCGGCGCTGGGAGATCATGTGATCTCCCAGCGCCGCCCCTGCCGCGTCACTAGCAGCGTCACCAACCCGGCAATGTGCCGTGTTGGTGACTGCTGATGGGAAAGGGGGCTGAGCACGGGCCGCAACCGGGTAGCACCCGCGTCAGGCTCCCGGCTGCGACCCGTGCTCATAGGTGGAAAAGGGGTATCACTGACATATCCCTGAAACTGCTTCTGGTGTTTGGGGAAATCCTTGTCCTGCATACATCTCTCCCCAATAGCTTGCTGTGGTAGAACATTGTGTAGGATATTAGATCAGTGATGAGCAGATAATCTTCAAGGGCCACGTATGCTAATTCACAACTTCATAAGGGCTACACATAACCTTTAATCCCAGTAGTAATCATATAGACAGCTACTTGTATTAATGTATTGGCAAGCATTTTAACCACCCTGATGCGCATGCGCACAACATCTTTACACGCTGGGAGGGCAGGAAGCGGGCGGCTGTTCTAGCAGGGCGCCACAGAAGGGGCAGGGCGGATTTTGCCTTTAAAAAATCGGGCAGGGCGCGGTGCCCTGCTCAAACAGCCTAGCGTGAACGCTATATTAAATGACCATAAGCTGGGTACATACTAGACGATGTGCGCACACAGCGATATTGGTGACGGCGGGACAGGCATTGGTAAGTGCATAGTCCCTTGCTGGCAGCGATGAACGATTTGGATGGGGAAGGGGGGCCACGGCAACGCCATGCGACGTTCGGCAGCATGGCTCTCACTGGCGATGTCGGCCATGTATACGCATCTGACGGGCGATGTCGCTGACTACGTGCGGGAGCGCGCATCGTCAGTGACATACAAACTAGACATTAGTGGAATCGGGCACATCGTCCTCTAGATCGTCTAGTGTGTACACAGCTTTAGGGGCTATTTCTTAACATAATTCCAAACCTGCTTCACCCATGATCCCAGTTGTTGGAACACACGCTTATTGTGTGCCAGTCTGACAGGCTTCCCGCAGCAGCTCACTGTGTGTATATAAGTGCCTGGTGTGGTAAGCTGACCTCTGCTCGCACCTCTATAGGCAGAAATCGACCTCCGAGACATGACCGCGGATCCGCCGGTGGTGCTGTCGGCTGATTTGTGTCGGCCCTTTATCTCCTGCGCAAACCTTACGTATAATACAGAAATACATTTGTATTCCTACAGCTGACTGTTCCAGACATTTCTTGTGACTGCTTCTGCTCTTTAAACAGCTCATCAGTGGAGAACACATAGGAGCTCTCGCCATGAGTGAGCCAAACTCCGGCTCGGATGTGGTGTCCATGAAGCTGAAGGCGGAGAAGAAAGGTAAGCCTCACATCTTCTACCTGTTCCTAATGGAAAAGGTGTCGATGTTTTTTTTATTCAAGTGTAACATTTATAATGTATCTATTAGTTTTGTATTAGTAGTAACAATATGTAATACAGCAGTGCATGCAGATCAGATTGTCGGTCATTTACAAACGTGTTGAAAGAACACAATAATGCAGTACTACTTAGGGGTATATTCAATTGATGTTGAAAGCTGTCGCCTGTCAAAGACGGCAGTTTTCAACTTTTTTTAGGTCGGAAGGGGTTCCAACCTATTCAATATTTTCGACAAGTTGAGGAATTCGACTTGTCGAAAAGCACGTGGATCGGCGGAATAGCTGCAGATCCATGTGCTTGTGTCGAAAACGGGGCCAAAACCGACAGGTTTTGGCCCCCTTTTCGATCATCTCAGTCCGACATAAAAAAATGTTGGACTGAGATGTGGGACCCAGAGGAGGAGAGGGGGGGAGAGCCGCAGGGAGACGGGGGACAGCCGCAGGGCATACAGGGGGAGAACAGCGCTGCAGCAGGATGTTACACCGCCGCGCCGCTCACGACAGCTTCCACCCGGCTCCAGCAAGTGAGGTCACGCTTGCTGGATTCGGGTGGACACTGCCATGAGGTCGGGCGGCTGTGTGACATCCTCCTGCAGCGCTACTGTAACACTGCTTTCCTCCGTCTGCCCGCGGCTGTCCCCCGCTGGTCTCCCCGCAGTTCCCCCACCCGTCTCCTCCTCTGGGTCACTCATCTCAATTCAACTTGAAAAAGTTGAATTGAGATGAGATTGAATAGGGGTTGTCGGATCCATTCCGACAAATGCATGTCGGAATGGATCCGACGCTAATTGAATACACCCCATAATGTATTGAAGATAACCTAACCATATCGCATATTATGTACATGTCCTATACTTACAGTATATCCAAGCAGACACTCCGGTGAACACATTGGCCAGCTAGTATTAGTAGTCCCCGATTGTCTACAGTAACCATAAATAACATTTATCCTATCACATTGCTTTGTTTTAATGAGGTCACATTAGTGCAGAAAGGAATGTCGGCAGGGGCAAATGCTGTATCTGCTAGCGGAGGTTTCTGTATATGTGTCGGAACACTCCAAACAGCGGATTTGAACACCAAACCTCCTATACCATAGTCATAACTTGTGAGCTGCCAGTAATAGTGTGATTTGTATGCACCTTAGGGCCAATTTGGATCCAGAAGGATCTGCATGCTGATGTGCAAAGTACCGATGTTTGTTACTTGTTACTTGCGTGAACGGATCCTGCGACACAGAACGCAGTTCCGGCATCAGACGGTCAGGGATTGGCAGTCTGATGCCATTTGGGGGTGGGGAGGGGGCAGCGACGTCCTCAGTTTGGAAAATGTGTCGCTGTGGAAGAGGACAGAGATCTCTGTCTGAGGACGGATATTTCCTGGCTCTCGCTTGAACCTGCGACTTGGCTGCTTATGTGACCTCGTGGGTGCTACAAGATGCCCTGATGGTGTCTCAGTGATTTGATGCGACGCAGCTCGGATAACTACTACAACAGGCGTAGCTTGCTGTATTTACCTACAGTATCGCTGCCGAGGAAGCATGAATCTACGTAATGATTTGCTACGGTCCGACCCATCTCCAACATAGATGCACAGTAGGACCGGAGGATTGTGCTCCAGTAGCTGCCTGTGCTAGGGGGACAGGACAGACATGGCGCTGGAGAAGAGGGCAGAGCGCCATGCCGCTGGGAACGGTGTTAAGTGTTCCCCCCCCCAGGATTTGGGCGGGGCGCTATGGTGCCAGGCAGTTCATGCGTGCCTTTGGCGTGCTCAAATAGAGGGGGCGTGGCACCGCCGGTATCCCCGTTGGGGTGTTCCGGCCTAATCGACATCACTAATGAAGGTGTGCCCCAGGCATGGCGTCCCTGATGGGGGTGTGCTGTGCTGGACTTCCCCCAAGACTCCCTTTAATGTGAATAGATAATCTATTCACATGGCGGCAGGCTGTTTTTAGCGGGGTTCCACTAAAGGAGCAGGGCACATTTTGGCCTTTAATAATCGGCATGGTGTGGCGCGCTGCTAAAACAGCCTAACGTGAAAACTATAAGCATGTGACAGGAGGGGGTGGGGTGGGGGTGCTGGACAGGGCTGACCTGGATGGAGGGGGCAGACTGAGGTGACCTTTACCGGGTACCTTTACTCTGTATATCATGCTTCTGTATTATGTTATTAGAATGAAATATATGCTGATTGGTGGATTTGCCGTATTGCCGCAAGTCCACTAATCTGGCTGTCTCTGTCCAGTTCTCTGGGGCCATTTCAGAGTTGCAGACAAGTCCATTTTGGTGCCTAAGGCATCTACGGCTAATTATGGGTTGTACACATCCACTTAAGGCTGAATGGGAATTGGTGTGTCTGGTGTGGTATTGTGGTATTGAGGCATTTGCACACAGGCTAAGTTTAGAGAGGACTCCGCAAGGGGGGCTCATAAGATAATTAATCAAACATATAAAATGTTTTTGTTTTTTTTAAAAGCATCAATTTAATATACAATCATATGAATTCATAAACACACAATTCTTCCATCCAAAACAACAAAAAATGATCCTTTATATATAGCGCATAAAAGTGACTAATGTCACTAATGAGGATGGTGAAATTGCTATAGATTTATATGGTGCCTGATATAGAAGGTTTTAATCTCAACTTAACTGACAATTTTTTGTTTTTCAAAAACTGCTCAGAAATTGTCAGGTTATATTTTTATGTGATTTAGGTGATGAACATGTAAGTAACTTTATCCAAAATGATTTTAGTGGGAAAAAAAAGTGTGTATGTATATACGCGCGTTCAGTGGTACCGGCTCTACCATCAGCAAACAGTGTACGCGCCGGGTGCCCGCAAAGGTAGGGTAATGACCAAAATAGCGATAGATGCAGCACTCCACTTTTTTATATATATATATATATATATATATATATATATATATATATATATATATATATATATATTGAATAGCCCTTGTCGGATCCTCTCTCTCTCTCTCTCTCTCTCTCTCTCTCTCTCTCTCTCTCTCTCTCTCTCTCTCTCTCTCTCTCTCTCTCTCTCTCTCTCTCTCTCTCTCTCCCCCTCCCTCCCTCCCTCCAACATCGTGACTATCATTTAACAGCCAGAACATCCGGCAGGTGCATGGGAGGGCTTGGGCTGTTAATTTACATTTCTCCGGCGGCTGCTGTTGTCTGGGTGGGGGGTCCTGCCATGCTGACCGATCAGCAAATACTGGGGGAGGGTGCAGGGAGGCAGAGGGACCTTCTGGTCCCTCTGAGAGCTGCAGCACAGAGAAGTTTATCTTCCTGCAGCTGCAAACACTGTGTATCTGACGTTCGCATACTGTGCGCCCAGGTTAGATAAGGTACTTGCTAGTGTGGTTGCATCTGATGCGACCATGCCGGCAAGTGGTTAATAGTCACCGTCCATAGTGTTTCTCAAATAGTCCGTTACATTCACCACATACCCAGTACTAGTGGGATATATACCATATGCAGGTCAGTCACTGGTGAAGTCTTTACTGCAGGGTTATTATCCCTTTATATCAGGGGTTGATTATCCGGGATCAGTATGAGATCCCAGCGATTTTGAAGAAGCAGACAGGGGTGTGTAAGGGGTGTTCTTTCCTCAACGCCCTAACCAGCCCCCGCGGAAGCCTAAACCTAACCCCGTGTCCCCCCTCCCCCGCAGCCTAACCCTCCGAGGAGGGTGCCTAACCCTAACCCCACCCCCCACAGCCTAAACCTGTGGTGCGCCACGATCTGTCCTCGTTCGGGATCCCGTCTGTAGGTATTCCGGCGCTGGGATGGTGCATTCTGGATGCCGGTGTCAGCATTCAGTATAGGGTCAGTATTCTGACTGCCGGGATAGAGACAGCCGGGTTCCTGACTGCTTTCCGATTATCCAAATACGTGATAACTCTAGCAAGCAATCCAGGAGATCCCAGAAAGGATTCCCCTTTCTCTCTTTTTGGCATACGGAGCAATGGTGACTCCTGATACATCTGTAGTGTACAGAGATCTCTCTGATCTCTCACGCATCTCTTGCACAAAGGACAGGGCTGATACAACTGTATGCTGACAGTGATGATGACTATTAGAATAGATGGTGCAGTATAGATGCATACAAGGGGCCATATGGCCGAATATCACGCAGTGTGTGTGTAACTGCGGCCGACTTGCTGCAACACTGAATCGGCTCCTCTGTGTGTCCCTGCTCTAAGGGTCTGTCTTCTGGAAAAGACATGTGCAACTGATCCCTACAGTACACACAATCCTTTCTTGAAAACAAAGTGTCAATTATGTGTTTCCTCAAGTCGTGCTAGCGAGTGGGTAGAAATCTTGCCTACCCTTTTGAAAATGATCTAAATCCTTTTCAAAATAATACCTTATAATACTGATAAATTGTCCTCTTTTGTTCCTTTTGCTGTATATTCTTAGGAGATTATTATGTTCTGAATGGCAACAAGTTCTGGATCACAAATGGGCCGGATGCTGATGTGCTTATTGTGTATGCAAAGACAGACTCCAGTGTTCAGCCAGCCTCACGCGGTATCACTGCGTTCGTTGTGGAGAAGGTCAGTATAACCTGTAGTTCCTCAGGAATAGGCAGAAGCTGGATAGCAGAACATGTGGTTGTAGCTCTGCAAGGAATGGAGGCTTAAGGGATGTATGTATATGTTTTAGAGTGTTTGGGGTTTTCTGTTGTAGGGAACCCCAGGATTTAGCACCGCACAGAAACTTGACAAGTTGGGGATGAGAGGATCTAGCACCAGTGAGCTGGTATTTGAGGACTGCAAGATTCCAGGTGAGCTCATTCTTTGTAATATTACTGGATACAGCCAGTGGAGGGAGCCGCCACCACTGTCATTGTATTAGTTACGGAGGACTGTTATTGCAAACCAAATGTTTTTATTGGGATAGAGTTAGCAAGATATATACCGATGAACACATCACAAGGACTCATGACCATTCCCCCATCAAAATGATTTCTCCAAATGGACACTGTCCAGAAAAAAAAACAATAGGGCAAAACAAAAATAAAATATGTCCTTTAACTGGCTGTGCGTTTGAACTCTCTGATTACTAGTATAGTACAACCTGACCAAACAGGTCTCATGCCTGGAATGTCTACTCTTCAGATTCTCCGACGACTCTTACCATTTACAGAGAAGTTATTTTGTAGGCCTGGAGGCAGTAGTGGTATCTATGGATGCTGCCAAGACCTTCACTTCTGTTGAATGGGGTTATTTATGGGAGGTTTTACGTAAATTTGGGCATCGTTTAATTAATTGAATTCAGTTGCTGTATTCTTTCCCGGCAGCCCAAATATCGGTTAATGGTTATACTACCGCTCCCTTTTACTTAGATAGGGGGACTCAGCAGGGTTGCCCCCTTTCTCCTGCCCTGTTTGCATTAGCCATCAAGCCTCTGGCATGTCTTCTGCACTCTGCTTCTGATGTACATCACCTTTGGTTTGGTGGTTTAGGATGTTATAGCTTAGTACGCTTATGACATGTTTGTTGTTCCTGGCTGACGCAAATGGGTCTTTGGATACTGTCCTGTAGGAGGTGAACACGTTAAGTAGTTATCCTGGTTTACTTGTAAATTGGGATACATCTAATAACTTTGCAGTTTCTGTATATTACCTCGTATCAGTCTCCCAGCTTGCCCACGTCGGTGGACTCTACTGTTCAAATATCTGGGGGTCTGGATTACACCTCATGCCAAAACTATGTTGTACAAGATATTGACCCTTTAACTTCCAATTTTACAGTAAGGGTTCATACGTGGAAAAAGGTTTTGCTTAATAGTCCAGTCTAAATACCTCCATCTTCTCCAGTACACACCAGTTTACATACCAAAAAGGTCTTTTCAGTGATTAAAAGTATCCTTTCCTCTTTCATATGGGGCGACAGGCTTACTCGGGTGGCCCTTAAAACCTTGTCCAGATCCAAGGCCTCTGGTGGTTTTGGCCTCCCTAACCTCTGTTTATATTAAATGGCATCACCATTGGTACACTTGGCAAGTTGGGCTTCCGCTTGTGAGGAACATACTCTGTTGGGTTTCCTAGTTGAGCAGGTGGGGTCCTCTTTCACCCCTCTATAATTTTAACTTTCTGGTATCTCTGTATCAGGTTTACCTCTTCTTCTAAGACAGGACTTGTTGGTTTGGCATTATGCTCATACCATGTTTGAATGGCCAGACCTGGATGGTGGTTTGCCCTTATGGTCTAATCCAGAGGTTCTCAAACTCGGTCCTCGGGGACACACACAGTGCATGTTTTGCAGGTAACCCAGCAGGTGCACAGGTGTATTAATTACTCACTGACACATTTTAAAAGGTCCACAGGTGGAGCTAATTATTTCATATGTGATTCTGTGAGGAGACCTGCAAAACATGCACTGTGTGTGCCCCCGAGGACCGAGTTTGAGAACCTCTGGTCTAATCCCTCGTTCCATAATTGTGTATGCTTAAACAGATAATATTTGAATCTTGCAAGGGGTTACCTCCTTAGATCAAGTTTATATGTAGGGTATACTCAAATCATTTGCTCAATTGTCAGTGGAATTTAGACTCCCCAACACAGCCTCTAATAGGTACTTATAACTCAGGCATGCTATTCAGGCCCAGTTTCGCAGGGCTCCTCCAGTGCTGTAGCCCTCTCCAGTTAAATCATTGGGTTCTAGGGGCCACATATTCTTTATAAATGCTAATCTAAATGCTTGCTTCATGCCAGATCAGTTGCAATCCCTCAAAATGAGAATCTGATATTGGCACACTGTCAATTGATCATTGTATGCTGGGGAGACATAATATTATACTTTACAGATACGCTTCATCTCACTACCCTAGCGAAGGTCATAGTGTCGAGAACCTGGTTTGCCTTTGAACCTATTGATATTTTAAAGTTGAAGGCCTTAGTGAATGATGTTTCTAACCATGAACCGGAACTCTTTGGCTACTTATATAAAATGGGATAGGTGGTGCAGTTAAGATTGGGTAACCAGGTTGCTTCTTCCATGGACCTGTGATAGTGTCTTATCCTCCATATTTTCACTTGCAATAAATCTTCAGGTTTATTGTCCTCATTTTGTTGTCTGGTTGATCATAGCTTTCCTTTTTTTAAATTCTTTTCTTTCAGAGAAGAACATGCTTGGCCATATTGGAAAGGGAGTCTATGTGCTGATGAGTGGTCTGGATCTTGAGAGGCTTGTGCTCACCGGAGGCCCATTGGGGTAATTGTTAGAAATTGGGCAACTGCTGTTTTCATGTGAAGATGAGGAGTGAAGTGTCTTTACATAAGGGAAGCACAGTTTCCCCCTGTGAGATGGAATAAAGGTTAAGTCTTCCATATCCTAAAGGGGACCAGAAGTATTTTGGATTTTTCTGGATTTTGGACTATTTGCACACCATAATGAGATCTTGGGGATGGTCCCCAAATGTATGTGTATTGATGTTTCATATAACCCTTATACATACTGTAGCGGGGTATTGAAATAGCCCCCCAATTTTTTTTATTTTTTTTACCACCAATTTTTTTTTCCCCCTATCCAATTATGTTTTTGGGGTGTTTTTTTGCAAAGCAAAAGAGTTCTATTTTTGAGTGAAGACACATAGGTCCGAGAACTTATTCCAGATTCTATGTGTTTTCGCGAACAACATGGGCTGATAGTGCTGGTAATTGTGGGTTTCTTTCCGCTTGCCTCCGGCAGTTGGACAGAAATCCCTGATAATCGCTGCCGGTGGCTGCACTTTGGGGATAATTGAATATCCCCGGGGAGTCGGCCGCTGTAAATTACTGCAGCTAATTGGATATCTCCCATGGGGGGTCTATTCAATGCATGTCAGATACTCTCGACACAGTGGATCCGACAGTGCAGTATTCAATTAGCTGGCATTTCCGACAATGCTGATCCGACTTTTTTTTTTTTTTTTTTTAAGTCTGATGAGCATTGTCGAAAACGGGCCAAAAAACTGTCGGAATTAATAGCTAATTCGACAAAACATGTGGATCCGCGGCTAATCCGCCGATCCACGTGTTTTCCGACAAGTCGGAAAAACGGCAGCCCCATTGAATAGGTCGAATCCTGATTCAACCATAAAAAGTCGGAAACTGCCGTCTTTCCAACTTGACGGCTTCAATTGAATACACCCGATAGCGTCAATTATATACACCTTATACACATTGCGTGAATGTAATTTGTACAATATGGTTTATCATGCTCAAATAAATTTGGATTTCGACTATGGGAGACTCAACCTGTAGATTCAGTGTCTAACTCTGATATACTAATTTACCTCCCAATTGTGCACCCTTGCATATTTCCCCCATATCACACATCAGTCAGGCAGTTCATACTAGGTATATGTGCTCATCTCTGTTTGCATTGGTCACCACCATTGGTCCGTATCAATGAATGGGACAATTTAAAATAAAGACATTGCATACACTGTAGCCTCTATTCAATTGTGGATCTCTGACATTTATACATATAATAACACACCTATGGGTAATGTACAAATGTTAGCATTTACTCTCAAATAGTTAACTCTAAACACCATCGCTCAGCATTTACAGTAGCAAATTAAGGTAAAAGTATGAATTTTATTTAGGTAACTGTTGGGGGAACAGTCTACTTAACGTGTGCCCTAATTATATAGCAGATAAATGCAGTCTGCTTACATAAACTGCATTATAAGAGGTCTGACATTGCAGCCTATTATTCAATCCCTAGAGCCAATCGTGGATACATTTATTCCAGCAACTCCCAGAAAAGTCCATTCTGTTTTGTTTAATATCACCATCAAAGACCTATTTTTGTATCTGTAATCATTTAGCATCATGCAGGCTGTTATGGACCATGCCATCCCCTATCTACACACAAGAGAAGCCTTCGGTCAAAAAATTGGATATTTCCAGGTAAAAATATGCAGACCTACTGTATGTCTAAGCCATACTAGTTTCCCCTTACTGTGTATGTACCACCAGTAGTGGAAGGAGAACCACCTTAATGCTTCTTAACCACTTGCCTAGTATGGTCGCACAGATGCGACCATGCCTGCAAATGCTCTATCTGACCTGGTCGCTCAGGATGCGACCAGTCCGATAGAGTGTTTGCAGCAGCAGGGATGAGGAACTTCCCTCCACTGCTGCTGTCAGAGGGTCCGGAAGGTCCCTCTGCCTTCCTGCACTCTCCCCTACTGATTGCCGTACAGCCGATCATTGCTGATCGGTCAGCACGGCAGGGTTCCCCCCTCCAGCGGCTGCAGACAAAGGCAGCCGCTGGGGAGTATAAATTAAGCCACCCCCAGACCCCCCCTCCCCATGTATACCGGGAGGCTGTCCTGGCTTTCAAAATGAAAGCCGCGATGTTCCTGATCGATGTTTGAAAAAAATAATAAGAATTTACTTACCGATAATTCTATTTCTCATAGTCCGTAGTGGATGCTGGGGACTCCGAAAGGACCATGGGGAATAGCGGCTCCGCAGGAGACTGGGCACAAAAGTAAAAGCTTTAGGACTACCTGGTGTGCACTGGCTCCTCCCCCTATGACCCTCCTCCAAGCCTCAGTTAGAATACTGTGCCCGGACGAGCGTACACAATAAGGAAGGATTTTGAATCCCGGGTAAGACTCATACCAGCCACACCAATCACACCGTACAACTTGTGATTTGAACCCAGTTAACAGCATGATAACAGAGGAGCCTCTGAAAAGATGGCTCACAACAATAATAACCCGATTTTTGTAACAATAACTATGTACAAGTATTGCAGACAATCCGCACTTGGGATGGGCGCCCAGCATCCACTACGGACTAAGAGAAATAGAATTATCGGTAAGTAAATTCTTATTATTTTCTCTAACGTCCTAGTGGATGCTGGGGACTCCGAAAGGACCATGGGGATTATACCAAAGCTCCCAAACGGGCGGGAGAGTGCGGATGACTCTGCAGCACCAAATGCTCCAGGTCCTCCTCAGCCAGGGTATCAAATTTGTAGAATTTTGCAAACGTATTTGCCCCTGACCAAGTAGCTGCTCGGCAAAGTTGTAAAGCCGAGACCCCTCGGGCAGCCGCCCAAGATGAGCCCACTTTCCGTGTGGAATGGGCTTTTACAGATTTTGGCTGTGGCAGGCCTGCCACAGAATGTGCAAGCTGAATTGTACTACAAATCCAACGAGCAATCGTCTGCTTAGAAGCAGGGGCACCCAGCTTGTCGGGTGCATACAGGATAAGCAGCGAGTCAGATTTTCTGACTCCAGCCGTCCTGGAAACATATATTTTCAGGGCCCTGACTACGTCCAGCAACTTGGAATCCTCCAAGTCCCTAGTAGCCGCAGGCACCACAATAGGCTGGTTTAAGTGAAATGCTGAAACCACCTTAGGGAGAAATTGAGGACGAGTCCTCAATTCTGCCCTGTCCGTATGAAAAATTAGGTAAGGGCTTTTATAGGATAAAGCCGCCAATTCTGATACACGCCTGGCTGAAGCCAGGGCTAACAGCATTACCACTTTCCATGTGAGATATTTTAAATCCACAGTGGTGAGTGGTTCAAACCAATGTGATTTTAGGAACCCCAAAACTACATTGAGATCCCAAGGTGCCACTGGAGGCACAAAAGGAGGCTGTATATGCAGTACCCCCTTGACAAACGTCTGAACTTCAGGAACTGAAGCTAGTTCTTTTGGAAGAATATCGACAGGGCCGAAATTTGAACCTTAATGGACCCTAATTTGAGGCCCATAGACAGTCCTGTTTGCAGGAAATGCAGGAATCGACCCAGTTGAAATTCCTCTGTAGGGGCCTTCCTGGCCTCGCACCACGCAACATATTTACGCCAAATACGGTGATAATGTTGCACAGTTACATCCTTCCTGGCTTTGATAAGGGTAGGGATAACTTCATCCGGAATGCCTTTTTCCTTCAGGATCCGGCGTTCAACCGCCATGCCGTCAAACGCAGCCGCGGTAAGTCTTGGAACAGACATGGTCCCTGCTGGAGCAGGTCCTTTCTTAGAGGTAGAGGCCACGGGTCTTCCGTGAGCATCTCTTGAATTTCCGGGTACCAAGTCCTTCTTGGCCAATCCGGAGCCACGAATATAGTCTTTACACCTCTCCTTCTTATGATTCTCAGTACCTTGGGTATGAGAGGCAGAGGAGGGAACACATATACTGACTGGTACACCCACGGTGTTACCAGAGCGTCCACAGCTATTGCCTGAGGGTCCCTTGACCTGGCGCAATATCTGTCCAGTTTTTTGTTGAGGCGGGACGCCATCATGTCCACCTTTGGTTTTTCCCAACGGTTCACAATCATGTGGAAGACTTCTGGGTGAAGTCCCCACTCTCCCGGGTGAAGATCGTGTCTGCTGAGGAAGTCTGCTTCCCAGTTGTCCACTCCCGGAATGAACACTGCTGACAGTGCTATCACATGATTTTCCGCCCAGCGAAGAATCCTTGCAACTTCCGTCATTGCCCTCCTGCTTCTTGTGCCGCCCTGTCTGTTTACGTGGGCGACTGCCGTGATGTTGTCCGACTGGATCAACACCGGCTGACCCTGAAGCAGAGGCCTTGCCTGACTTAGGGCATTGTAAATGGCCCTTAGTTCCAGGATATTTATGTGAAGTGACGTTTCCATGCTTGACCACAAGCCCTGGAAATTTTTTCCCTGTGTGACTGCTCCCCAGCCTCTCAGGCTGGCATCCGTGGTCACCAGGACCCAATCCTGAATGCCGAATCTGCGGCCCTCTAGGAGATGAGCTCTCTGTAACCACCACAGGAGAGACACCCTTGTCCTTGGAGACAGGGTTATCCGCTGATGCATTTGAAGATGCGATCCGGACCATTTGTCCAGCAGATCCCACTGAAAAGTTCTTGCGTGGAATCTGCCGAATGGAATCGCTTCGTAAGAAGCCACCATCTTTCCCAGGACCCTTGTGCATTGATGCACTGACACTTGGCCTGGTCTTAGGAGGTTCCTGACCTAGGTCGGATAACTCCCTGGCTTTCTCCTCCGGGAGAAACACCTTTTTCTGTACTGTGTCCAGAATCATCCCTAGGAACAGCAGACGTGTCGTCGGAATCAGCTGCGATTTTGGAATATTTAGAATCCATCCGTGCTGTCGTAGTACTACTTGAGATAGTGCTACTCCGACCTCTAACTGTTCTCTGGACCTTGCCCTTATCAGGAGATCGTCCAAGTAAGGGATAATTAAGACGCCTTTTCTTCGAAGAAGAATCATCATTTCGGCCATTACCTTGGTAAAGACCCGGGGTGCCCTGGACAATCCAAACGGCAGCGTCCTAAACTGATAGTGACAGTTCTGTACCACAAACCTGAGGTACCCTTGGTGAGAAGGGCAAATTGGGACATGGAGGTAAGCATCCTTGATGTCCAGAGACACCATATAGTCCCCTTCTTCCAGATTCGCTATCACTGCTCTGAGTGACTCCATCTTGAACTTGAACCTTTTTATGTAAGTGTTCAAGGATTTCAGATTTAAAATGGGTCTCACCGAGCCGTCCGGCTTCGGTACCACAAACAGCGTGGAATAATACCCCTTACCCTGTTGTAGGAGGGGTACCTTGATTATCACCTGCTGGGAATACAGCTTGTGAATGGCTTCCAATACCGCCTCCCTGTCGGGGGGAGACGTTGGTAAAGCAGACTTCAGGAACCGGCGAGGGGGAGACGTCTCGAATTCCAATTTGTACCCCTGAGATACTACCTGCAGGATCCAGGAGTCCACTTGCGAGTGAGCCCACTGAAATTCTTGAGACGGGCCCCCACCGTGCCTGAGTCCGCTTGTAAGGCCCCAGCGTCATGCTGAGGACTTGGCAGAAGCGGGGGAGGGCTTCTGTTCGTGGGAAGAGGCTGTCTGCTGCAGTCTTTTTCCCCTTCCTCTGCCCCGGGGCAGATATGAGTGGCCTTTTGCCCGCTTGCCCTTATGGGGACGAAAGGACTGAGCCTGAAAAGACGGTATCTTTTTCTGCTGAGAGGTGACCTGGGGTAAAAAGGTGGATTTCCCAGCCCTTGCCATGGCCACCAGGTCCGATAGACCGACCCCAAATAACTCCTCCCCTTTATACGGCAATACTTCCATATGCCGTTTGGAATCCGCATCACCTGACCACTGTCGCGTCCACAACCCTTTTCTGGCAGAAATGGACATCGCACTTACTCTTGATGCCAGAGTGCAAATATCCCTCTGTGCATCTCGCATATATAGAAATGCATCCTTTAAATGCTCTATAGTCAATAATATATTGTCCCTGTCCAGGGTATCAATATTTTCAGTCAGGGAATCCGACCAAGCCACCCCAGCACTGCACATCCAGGCTGAGGCGATTGCTGGTCGCAGTATAATACCAGTATGTGTGTATATACTTTTTAGGATATTTTCCAGCTTCCTATCAGCTGGTTCCTTGAGGGCGGCCGTATCAGGAGACGGTAACGCCACTTGTTTTGATAAGCGTGTGAGCGCCTTATCTACCCTAGGGGGTGTTTCCCAACGTGCCCTAACCTCTGGCGGGAAAGGGTATAATGCCAATAATTTTTTAGAAATTAGCAGTTTTTTTATCGGGGGAAACCCACGCTTCATCACACACCTCATTTAATTCATCTGATTCAGGAAAAACTACGGGTAGTTTTTTCACACCCCACATAATACCCTTTTTTGTGGTACTTGTAGTATCAGAAATGTTCAAAACCTCCTTCATTGCCGTGATCATGTAACGTGTGGCCCTACTGGAAAATACGTTTGTTTCCTCACCGTCGACACTGGAGTCAGTGTCCGTGTCAGTGTCTGTATCGACCTGAGGTAACGGGCGTTTTAGAGCCCCTGACGGTGTTTGAGACGCCTGTACAGGTATTAACTGATTTGCCGGCTGTCTCATGTCGTCAACAGTCTTTTGTAAAGTGCTGACACTATCACGTAATTCTTTCCATAAGACCATCCAGTCAGGTGTCGACTCCCTAGGGGGTGACATCACTAACACAGGCAATTGCTCCGCCTCCACACCATTTTCCTCCTCATACATGTCGACACAACGTACCGTCACACAGCACACACACACAGGGAATGCTCTGACAGAGGACAGGACCCCACTAGCCCTTTGGGGAGACAGAGGGAGAGTTTGCCAGCACACACCAGAGCGATATATATATATATATATATATATATATATATATATATATATATATATATATAGGGATAACCTTATATAAGTGTTTTTCCCTGATATAGCTGCAATATATATTTATCTGCCAAATTAGTGCCCCCCCTCTCTTGTTTTACCCTGTTTCTGTAGTTCAGGACTGCAGGGGAGAGTCAGGGAGCCTTCCTCCAACGGAGCTGTGAGGAAAAAATGGCGCCAGTGTGCTGAGGAGATAGGCTTCGCCCCCTTTTCGGCGGCCTTTCTCCCGCTTTTTTATGGAAAAATTGGCAGGGGTTAAATGCATCCATATAGCCCAGGAGCTATATGTGATGTATTTTTTGCCAAAAAAGGTGTTTTTATTGCGTCTCAGGGCGCCCCCCCCCCCCCCCCAGCGCCCTGCACCCTCAGTGACCGGAGTGTGAAGTGTGCTGAGAGCAATGGCGCACAGCTGCGGTGCTGTGCGCTACCTTATTGAAGACAGGACGTCTTCTGCCGCCGATTTTCCGGACCTCTTCAGTCTTCTGGCTCTGTAATGGGGACGGCGGCGCGGCTCTGGGACCCATCCATGGCTGGGCCTGTGATCGTCCCTCTGGAGCTAATGTCCAGTAGCCTAAGAAGCCCAATCCACTCTGCACGCAGGTGAGTTCGCTTCTTCTCCCCTTAGTCCCTCGGTGCAGTAAGCCTGTTGCCAGCAGGTCTCACTGAAAATAAAAAACCTAAAACTAAACTTTTTTCTAAGCAGCTCAGGAGAGCCACCTAGACTGCACCCTTCTCGTTCGGGCACAAAAATCTAACTGAGGCTTGGAGGAGGGTCATAGGGGGAGGAGCCAGTGCACACCAGGTAGTCCTAAAGCTTTTACTTTTGTGCCCAGTCTCCTGCGGAGCCGCTATTCCCCATGGTCCTTTCGGAGTCCCCAGCATCCACTAGGACGTTAGAGAAATATATATTTTTAAAAATAAAAAATATTGTTGTTTTTTTTTTTGTTTTTTTAACTAAAATCATTTGGGATAGGGTTAAATTCATTTTCTTCACCTAATTCATCCATAAAAAAAAACCCGACAATTTCGGAGCGGTTTTTGGCAAAATAAATCGTCAGTTAAGTGGTTAATCACAGGGCTGATTAGAGTTTATGATGTAATCTCCAGAAAGCCGTTGTCCACTTCCAAAACACAACCCCCCCAGACAGAATGTAGATGTTCTATAACCAAGCTGTACTTCCAGCATTCTCCATGGTGTTGAAAAGAAATAAATCTGTATATTGCTGGCTATTTATACTCACTGTAGAAATACATGTTTGTTAAAAGCATTTTTTCCCTTTGGCAGCTAATGCAGGGGAAGATGGCTGATATGTACACACGTCTTACAGCGTGCCGGCAGTATACTTATAATGTGGCAAAGGCCTGTGACCAGGGACATACCAATGCTAAGGTAAGTGGGCACCCAATGCTCATTATGTCCGTTTCATATTTTTTCATGGAACAGTGGTAGACCCCTGACCACGCAGCCTGGCTGCGTAGACAGAGGTCCCACCGCCATGTTTTCTATTGCAGAAACCGCAGGCGGCGGCGTCAGACGTTCCCGAAAACGGCCATGTGCATCTGCTTTTCCCAATCCCACCGCTCCCAAGAACGGCACATCGCCGCCCGCGGATGCCCGTTTCCTGTCAATCTCCAGGATGCGATCGCATGGTGATGCGTTGCGTGCACTCACTGTGGCCGGTGCGCAGATCCTATGGACGTGGCTGCTGCTGTGTTATAAAGTTGCGATAGAATTTTCTCCCTTGGTTGTCAGGAGTGAAGCCCTATAAAGTTAATATGCTGGCATATTGGGGGAGAAAATTGCCAGCGACTGCACCCTGTCTCACACCCTTCACCCGATTCACTCAAAAGTGCTCACTACCCTATGGGGTAGCAAAACTTTTGTGTGAGATCCTGCTGCCGTAAAGTGCAACGGATGTTGCGCTGATTCGACTGGGCGAGATCATTGCCGGCAATCATATGATTGCAACCAAATTCCTCTTTTAAAACAGGAGAGAAGTCCATGTGCTTATCAGGCTGTACTGCGGAATCCAAATCACTTTCTCCAATCAAAACTCTACTCCATGACTCCATAATGCTCACCTGTACATAGCAATGGTGACTCCATAATGCTCACCCGTCCATAGCAATGGTGACTCCGTAATGCTCACCCGTCCATAGCAATGGTGACTCCGTAATGCTCACCCGTCCATAGCAATGGTGACTCCGTAATGCTCACCCGTCCATAGCAATGGTGACTCTGTAATGCTCACCCGTCCATAGCAATGGTGACTCTGTAATGCTCACCCGTCCATAGCAGTGGTGACTCTGTAATGCTCACCCGTCCATAGCAGTGGTGACTCTGTAATGCTCACCCGTCCATAGCAGTGGTGACTCTGTAATGCTCACCCGTCCATAGCAATGGTGACTCTGTAATGCTCACCCGTCCATAGCAATGGTGACTCTGTAATGCTCACCCGTCCATAGCAATGGTGACTCCGTAATGCTCACCCGTCCATAGCAATGGTGACTCCGTAATGCTCACCCGTCCATAGCAATGGTGACTCCGTAATGCTCACCCGTCCATAGCAATGGTGACTCCGTAATGCTCACCCGTCCATAGCAATGGTGACTCTGTAATGCTCACCCGTCCATAGCAATGGTGACTCCGTAATGCTCACCCGTCCATAGCAATGGTGACTCCGTAATGCTCACCCGTCCATAGCAATGGTGACTCCGTAATGCTCACCCGTCCAGAGCAATGGTGACTCCGTAATGCTCACCCGTCCAGAGCAATGGTGACTCCGTAATGCTCACCCGTACAGAGCAATGGTGACTCCGTAATGCTCACCCGTACAGAGCAATGGTGACTCCGTAATGCTCACCCGTACAGAGCAATGGTGACTCCGTAATGCTCACCTGTACATAGCAATGGTGGCTCCGTATTGCTCACCTGTACATAGCAATGGCGACTCCATAATGCTCACCTGTACATAGCAATGGTGACTCCATAATGCTCACCTGTACATAGCAATGGCGACTCCATAATGCTCACCTGTACATAGCAATGGTGACTCCATAATGCTCACCTGTACATAGCAATGGTGGCTCCATAATGCTCACCTGTACATAGCAATGGTGGCTCCATAATGCTCACCTGTACATAGCAATGGTGGCTCCATAATGCTCACCTGTACATAGCAATGGTGACTCCATAGTGCTCACCTTTTACATAGCAACTGTTTAGTCATGTGTGTCACCAAATAGATTTTGGATATTCCTGATACTGACGACATATTATGGTCACTGTAATGTTTCTACTCTTGTACAGGATTGTGCTGGCGTTATCCTGTATGCTGCTGAATGCGCTACCCAGGTGGCTCTTGATGGCATCCAGTGTTTAGGTAGGCTGGTCACTCACTTGCACAAATGTCTTTTCCAATTACTTAACACACATCTGCTTCTGTATGTAGTATTTCATTTAATACTGAAGTAAATAAAAAATAAAGTGAAAGCCACAATTTTTAAACAAGTGTTCAGTGCTGTATAAAGTGCGTTTGCATAAATGGGCATTTTCTCTAACGTCCTAGTGGATGCTGGGGACTCCGTCAGGACCATGGGGAATAGCGGCTCCGCAGGAGACAGGGCACAAAAGCAAGCTTTTAGGATCACATGGTGTGTACTGGCTCCTCCCCCCATGACCCTCCTCCAAGCCTCAGTTAGGTTTTTGTGCCCGGCCGAGAAGGGTGCAATCTAGGTGGCTCTCTTAAAGAGTTACTTAGAAAAAGTTTTTAGGTTCTTTATTTTCAGTGAGTCCTGCTGGCAACAGGCTCACTGCATCGAGGGACTTAGGGGAGAGATTTTCAACTCACCTGCGTGCAGGATGGATTGGATTCTTAGGCTACTGGACATAGCTCCAGAGGGAGTCGGAACACAGGGCTCGCCCTGGGGTTCGTCCCGGAGCCGCGCCGCCGACCCCCCTTGCAGACGCTGAAGATGAAGAGGTCCGGAACCAGGCGGCAGAAGACTCTCAGTCTTCATCAGGTAGCGCACAGCACTGCAGCTGTGCGCCATTGTTGTCAGCACACTTCACACAGCGGTCACGGAGGGTGCAGGGCGCTGGAGGGGGGCGCCCTGGGCAGCAATGTATAATACCTGTATGGCGAAAAATACATCACATATAGCCCTTGAGGCTATATGGATGTATTTAACCCCTGCCAGATATCTAAAACTCCGGAGAAGAAGCCCGCCGAAAAGGGGGCGGGGCCTATTCTCCTCAGCACACAGCGCCATTTTCCCTCACAGAAAGGCTGGTGGGAAGGCTCCCATGCTCTCCCCTGCACTGCACTACAGAAACAGGGTTAAAACAGAGAGGGGGGGCACTGATTTGGCGATATGTATATATATTAAAATGCTATAAGGGAGGAACACTTATATAAAGGTTGTCCCTGGATAATTATAGCGTTTTGGTGTGTGCTGGCAAACTCTCCCTCTGTCTCCCCAAAGGGCTAGTGGGTCCTGTCCTCTATCAGAGCATTCCCTATGTGTGTGCTGTATGTCGGTACGTGTGTGTCGACATGTATGAGGAAAATATTGGTGAGGAGGCGGAGCAAATTGCCTGTAATGGTGATGTCACTCTCTAGGGAGTCGACACCGGAATGGATGGCTTATTTATGGAAATTACGTGACAATGTCAACACGCTGCAAGCCGGTTGACGACATGAGAGGGCCGGCGAACAAATTAGTATCTGTCCAGGCGTCTCAAACACCGTCAGGGGCTGTAAAATGCCCATTTACCTCAGTCGGTCGACACAGACCCAGACACGGACACTGATTTCAGTGTCGACGGTGAAGAAACAAACGTATTTTCTTTTAGGGCCACACGTTAAGGGCAATGAAGGAGGTGTTACATATTTCTGATACTCCAAGTACCACAAAAAAGGGTATTATGTGTGAGGTGAAAAAACTACCTGTAGTTTTTCCTGAATCAGATAAATTAAATGAAGTGTGTGATGATGCGTGGGTTTCCCCCGATAGAAAATTATTGGCGGTATACCCTTTCCCGCCTGAAGTTAAGGCGCGGTGGGAAACACCCCTCAGGGTGGATAAGGCGCTCACACGCTTATCAGAACAAGTAGCGGTACCATCTACGGATAGGGCCGTACTTAAGGAGCCAGCTGATAGGAGGCTGAAAAATATCCTAAAAAGTATACACACACATGCTGGTGTTATACTGCGACCAGCGATCGCCTCAGCCTGGATGTGCAGAGCTGAGGTGGCTTGGTCGGATTCCCTGACTAAAAATATTGATACCTTTGACAGGGACAGTATTTTATTGACTATAGAGCATTTAAAGGATGCATTTCTATATATGCGAGATGCGCAGAGGGATATTTGCACTCTGGCATCAAGAGTAAATGCGATGTCCATATCTGCAAGAAGATGTTTATGGACACGACAGTGGTCAGGTGATGCAGATTCCAAACGGCACAAAGATGTATTGCCGTATAAAGGGGAGGAGTTATTTGGGGTCGGTCCATGGGACCTGGTGGCCAGGGCAACTGCTGGAAAATCCACCGTTTTTTACCCTAAGTCACATCTCTGCAGAAAAAGACACCGTCTTTTCAGCCTCAGTCCTTTCGTCCCTATAAGAGTCATATCTGCCCAGGGATAGAGGAAAGGGAAGAAGACTGCAGCAGGCAGCCCATTCCCAGGAACAGAAGCCTTCCACCGCTTCTACCAAGTTCTCAGCATGACGCTGGGACCGTACAGGACCCCTGGATCCTACAAGTAGTATCCAAGGGGTACAGATTGGAATGTCGAGAGGTTTCCCCCCTCGCAGGTTCCTGTAGTCTGCTGTACCAATGTCTCCCTCCGACAGGGAGGCAGTATTGAAAACAATTCACAAGCTGTATTCCCAGCAGGTGATAATAAAATTACCCCTCCGACAACAAGGAAAGGGGTATTACTCCACACTATATGGTGGTACTGAAGGCTAGGTGAGACCTATTCTAAATCTGAAAAATTTGAACACTTACAAGGGTTCAAATCCAGATGGAGTCACTCAGAGCAGTGATAGCAAAGAACAAGGGGACTAGATGGTGTCCCGGGACATCAGGGATGCTTACCTCCGTGTCCCAAAATTTGCCTTTTCTCACCAAGGGTACCTCAGGTTCGTGGTACAGAACTGTCACTATCAGTTTCAAGACGATGCCGTTGGATTGTCCAAGGCACCCCGGGTCCTTACCAAGGTAATGACCGAAAGGAGGATTCGTCTTCAAAGAAAATGGACGACCTCCTGATAAGAACAAGGTCCAGAGAACAGTTGGAGGTCGGAGTAGCACTATCTCAAGTAGTTCTACGACAGCACGGGTGGATTCTAAATATTCCAAAACCGCAGTTGTTCCGACGACACGTCTGCTGGTCCTAGGGATGATTCTGGACACAGTCCAGGAAAAGGTGTTTCTCCCAGAGGAGAAAGCCAGGGAGTTATCCGAGCTAATCGGGATCCTCCTAAAACCAGGAAAAGTGTCAGTGCATCATTGCACAAGAGTCCTGGTAAAAATGGTGGCTTATTACGAAGCGCTTCCATTCGGCAGATTTCACGCAAGAACTCTTAAGTGGGATCTGCTGGACAAATGGTCCGGATCGCATCTTCAGATGCATCAGCGGATAACCCTATATCCAAGGACAAGGGTGTCTCTCCTGTGGTGATTACAGAGTGCTCATCTTCTAGAGGGCCGCAGATTCGGCATTCAGGATTGGATGCTCGTGACCACGGAGGCCAGCCTGAGAGGCTGGGGAGCAGTCACACAAGGAGTGTGATCAAGTCTGGAGAATTCTCTCCACATAAATATACTGGAACTAAGAGCAAATTTATAATGCTCTAAGCTTAGCAAGACCTCTGCTTCAAGGTCAGCCGGTATTGATCCAGTGGGATAACATCACGGCAGTCGCCCACGTAAACAGAAAGGGCGGCACAAGAAGCAGGAGGGCAGTGGCAAAACTGCAAGGATTTTTCACTAGGCGGAAAATCATGTGATAACACTGTCAGCAGTGTTCATTCCGGGAGTGGACGACTGGGAAGCAGACTTCCTCAGCAGGCACGACCTCCACCCGGGAGAGTGGGAACTTCATCGGGAAGTTTTCCGCATGATTGTGAACCGTTGGGAAAGACCAAAGGTGGACATGATGGCGTCCCGCCCGAACAAAAAATGGGACAGGTATTGCGCCAGGTCACGAGACCTTCAGGCGATAGCTGTGGACGTCCTGGTAACACCGTGGGTGTAACAGTCGGTGTATGTGTTCCCTCCTCTGCTTCTCATAACCAAGGTATTGAGAATTATAAGACATAGAGGAGTAAGAACTATACTCGTGGCTCCGGATTGGCCAAGAGGGACTTGGTAACCGGAACTTCAAGAGATGCTCACAGAGGACTAATGGCCTCGGGAGCTAAGAAGGGATTTGCTTTCAGCAAGTACCATGTCTGTTCCAAGAGGAACCGTGGCATCGGCCTTTAAGAAAGGACCTGCTCCAGCAGGGACCTTGTCTGTTCCAAGACTTACCGCGACTGCGTTTGACGGCATGGCGGTTTGAACGCCGGATCCTAAGGGAAAAGGCATTCCGGAAGAGGTCATACCTACCCTGGTCAAAGCCAGGAAGGAGGTGACCGCACAACGTTATCACCACATGTGGTAAAAATATGTTGCGTGGGTGAGGCCAGGAAGGCCCCACGAAAAAATTTCAACTAGGTCGATTTCTGCACTTCCTGCAAACAGGAGTGTCTATGAGCCTAAAATTGGGTCCATTACGGTTCAAGTTTCGGCCCTATAGATTTTCTTCCAGAAAGAATTGGCTTCAGTTCCTGAAGTCCAGACGTTTGTCAAGGGAGTATTGCATATACAGCCCTTGTGTGCCTCCAGTGGCACCGTGGGATCTCAACGTAGTGTTGGGATTCCTCAAATCATATTGGTTTGAACCACTCAAATCTGTGGATTTGAAATATCTCACATGGAAAGTGACCATGCTGTTGGCCCTGGCCTAGGCCGGGCGATTGTCAAAATTGGTGGCTTTGTCTTACAAAAGCCATATTTGATTTTCCATTCGGACAGGGCAGAACTGCGGACTCGTCCCCAGTTTCTTCCTAAGGTGGTGTCAGCGTTTCACCTGAAACAACCTATTGTGGTGCCTGCGGCTACTAGGGACTTGGAGGACTCCAAGTTGCTAGACGTTGTCAGGGCCCTGAAAATATATATATAAATATATATATATATATATATATATATATATATATATATATATATATATATATATATATATATATATATATATATATATATATATATAATTCCAGGACGGCTGGAGTCAGAAAGTCTGACTTGCTGTTTATATTGTAGGCACCCAAAAAGCTGGGTGCTCCTGCTTCTAAGCAGACTATTGCTCGTTGGATTTGTAGTACAATTCAGCTTGCACATTCTGTGGCAGGCCTGCCACAGCCAAAATCTGTAAATGCCCATTCCACAAGGAAGGTGGGCTCATCTTGGGCGGCTGCCCGAGGGGTCTCGGCTTTACAACTTTGCCGAGCAGCTACTTAGTCAGGGGCAAACACGTTTGCTAAATTCTACAAATTTGATACCCTGGCTGAGGAGGACCTGGAGTTCTCTCATTTGGTGCTGCAGAGTCATCCGCACTCTCCCGCCCGTTTGGGAGCTTTGGTATAATCCCCATGGTCCTGACGGAGTCCCCAGCATCCACTAGGACGTTAGAGAAAATAAGATTTTACTTACCGATAAATCTATTTCTCATAGTCCGTAGTGGATGCTGGGCGCCCATCCCAAGTGCGGATTGTCTGCATTACTTGTACATAGTTATTGTTAAAAAAAAAAATCGGGTTATTATTGTTGTGAGCCATCTTTTTTAGAGGCTACTTCATTGTTATCATACTGTTAACTGGGTTAAAATCACAAGTTGTACGGTGTGATTGGTGTGGCTGGTATGAGTCTTACCCGGGATTCAAGATCCTTCCTTATTGTGTACGCTCGTCCGGGCACAGTACCTAACTGAGGCTTGGAGGAGGGTCATGGGGGGAGGGCCATGTGATCCTAAAAGCTTGCTTTTGCGCCCTGTCTCCTGCGGAGCCGCTATTCCCCATGGTCCTGACGGAGTCCCCAGCATCCACTACGGACTATGAGAAATAGATTTATCGGTAAGTAAAATCTTATTTTTTTGTATTTAGGACTAATCCTATGCAGCCAGTGTGCAACTTATACCAAGGTTACAGCACCTGCAGTCGCCCTTTACTGTGCCGGTTTCGCCCCCAAGTCTAACGCTGTTTCCTGCCTGGAATACACATTACAAAAATATATACTTGTGCATTAAAGAAATAAAAATCCAGGAGGCGGGGGGGGGGGGGTAGGTTTCTCCGATAGCGACAGCTACAGGTCCTTCTGATTGGTCACATCACATGCGATCACGTCAGGGAAAACCCCGCCCGGTCTGGTTATATCTGAGGTGGTTAATGCGGATTTCTGTCAAAGCCTGGACGAGGCTTGAACAAGACCCCGTGGTAAGTGCCCTTATGGCATTGACTTATAGCTCCAGGTACTTACCCCGAACCCTAAGGGTTAACACGCATTAGCCGCGTGAGTGAAAGGAGCTGTAATTGAATAGCCATGTATGTAAAAGCCAGAGGTTACCCTTTTGCAGTAAATCAACAAAGCTAATTAAGTCCAGTCCTAAAATTCACCTCAAGCTTTGTGGGTGGCAATGGCTGCTTTGTATTCATGTTATCTAAATTATGACCATTGTTTTTGTTTCCCACAGGAGGCAACGGCTATATAAACGATTACCCAATGGGCCGCTTCCTTCGCGATGCCAAACTGTATGAGATAGGGGCAGGTACCAGTGAGGTCAGGAGACTTGTCATAGGCAGAGCCTTCAATGCTTTGTACAAATAGTCTGGTACTCTTCAGCTGTCCTTGGATGCAAATCAGCCGACCGCTAACCAATCCGTTAAGAAATATGGACAATTCCAAAACGGGTTCCCTTGAAATTCTTGTATAACAAGAGATATAAGGAAAACCCTACATCACCCCTCTGTGTCAGATGGCTCCACAAGGATCTAATGAACACGTAATGATGTGAAAGTATTTTTGATTTTAGAGTACAGACATGTTAATGTATTGTTACAGTGGTGAGAACGAGCTTGTGCACAAGAAGCCCCGTTATGGGATAACTAGGAGATCACTGAGCAACGGTTCATGGTGCTGAATGTATAAACGTCACCTATAGACCGGAATGTACTAGAGAGACTTGTAACTCACTGCCGACCTCTGTCAGTGAGGGGTGACAGTTGCTGGGGTCATAGGACCGGGCAGAAGGCTGTATACATTATGTGTTTACTCCAGGCACAAATAAAAGATGATTTCATTTATTCTGCAGTTTTGTTCTGATTAGTGGTGGTTATTTTCATTATCTAGGTGTCTGAGTACTGTCAAATATCCAATTGGGCATCCTTAACGATAACGTTAAAATCTGCAGAATCTCCAGACTTGGCAAAAGGTTTGTGTTGATCACGCTCTGCTTAGATAAGAGATCCAGTAGACCAGACGGTCGTCCAGTCATCATCTGGTATTTGTACCGGACTAAACACCTGCAAACGATTTCTCTTTTCTGGGTATATTTACATTTCTCTATCGTCCTAAGTGGATGCTGGGGTTCCTGAAAGGACCATGGGGAATAGCGGCTCCGCAGGAGACAGGGCACAAAAGTAAAGCTTTTACAGGTCAGGTGGTGTGTACTGGCTCCTCCCCCTATGACCCTCCTCCAGACTCCAGTTAGATTTTTGTGCCCGGCCGAGAAGGGTGCAATTCTAGGTGGCTCTCATAAAGAGCTGCTTAGAGAGTTTAGCTTAGGTTTTTTATTTTACAGTGATTCCTGCTGGCAACAGGATCACTGCAACGAGGGACAGAGGGGAGAAGAAGTGAACTCACCTGCGTGCAGGATGGATTGGCTTCTTGGCTACTGGACATGAAGCTCCAGAGGGACGATCACAGGTACAGCCTGGATGGTCACCGGAGCCACGCCGCCGGCCCCCTCACAGATGCTGAAGCAAGAAGAGGTCCAGAATCGGCGGCTGAAGACTCCTGCAGTCTTCTTAAGGTAGCGCACAGCACTGCAGCTGTGCGCCATTTTCCTCTCAGCACACTTCACACGGCAGTCACTGAGGGTGCAGGGCGCTGGGAGGGGGGCGCCCTGGGAGGCAAATGAAAACCTTTAAAAAGGCTAAAAATACCTCACATATAGCCCCAGAGGCTATATGGAGATATTTACCCCTGCCTAAATGTACTAAATAGCGGGAGACGAGCCCGCCGAAAAAGGGGCGGGGCCTATCTCCTCAGCACACGGCGCCATTTTCTGTCACAGCTCCGCTGGTCAGGAAGGCTCCCAGGTCTCTCCCCTGCACTGCACTACAGAAACAGGGTATAACAGAGAGGGGGGGCAAAATAAATGGCAATATATATTAATATAAAAGCAGCTATAAGGGAGCACTTAATCATAAGGCTATCCCTGTCATATATAGCGCTTTTTGGTGTGTGCTGGCAGACTCTCCCTCTGTCTCCCCAAAGGGCTAGTGGGTCCTGTCTTCGTATAGAGCATTCCCTGTGTGTCTGCTGTGTGTCGGTACGTGTGTGTCGACATGTATGAGGACGTTATTGGTGTGGAGGCGGAGCAATTGCCAAATATGAGGATGTCACCTCCTAGGGGGTCGACACCAGAATGGATGCCTTTATTTGTGGAATTACGGGATAGCGTCAACTCGCTTAAGCAGTCGTTTGCCGACATGAGGCGGCCGGACACTCAATTAGTGCCTGTCCAGGCGCCTCAAACACCGTCAGGGGCTGTAAAACGCCCCTTGCCTCAGTCGGTCGACACAGACCCAGACACAGGCACTGATTCCGGTGGTGAAGGTGACGAATCAACCGTATTTTCCAGTAGGGCCACACGTTATATGATTTTGGCAATAAAGGAGATGTTACATTTAGCTGATACTACAGGTACCACTAAACAGGGTATTATGTGGGGTGTGAAAAAACTACCAGTAGTTTTTACCGAATCAGAAGAATTAAATGACGTGTGTGATGAAGCGTGGGGTGCCCCGATAAAAAACTGCTAATTTCAAAGAAGTTATTGGCTTTATACCCTTTCCCGCCAGAGGTTAGGGAGCGCTGGGAAACACCTCCTAGGGTGGACAAAGCGCTAACACGCTTATCAAAACAAGTGGCGTTACCCTCTCCTGAGACGGCCGCACTTAAAGATCCATCAGATAGGAGGATGGAAAATATCCAAAAAGGTATATACACACATGCAGGTGTTATACTACGACCAGCTATTGCGACTGCCTGGATGTGCAGTGCTGGGGTAGTTTGGTCAGAGTCCCTGATCGAAAATATTGATACCCTGGACAGGGACAATATTTTACTGTCGTTAGAACAAATAAAGGATGCATTTCTTTATATGCGTGATGCACAGGGAGATATCTGCACACTGGCATCACGGGTAAGTGCTATGTCCATTTCGGCCAGAAGAGCTTTATGGACACGACAGTGGACAGGCGATGCGTAGAGGAGTTATTTGGGGTCGGTCTATCGGATTTGGTGGCCACGGCTACGGCCGGGAAATCCACCTTTCTACCTCAAGTCACTCCCCAACAGAAAAAGGCACCGACCTTTCAACCGCAGCCCTTTCGTTCCTTTAAAAATAAGAGAGCAAAGGGCTATTCATATCTGCCACGAGGCAGAGGACGAGGGAAGAGACAGCAACAGGCAGCTCCTTCCCAGGAACAGAAGCCCTCCCCGGCTTCTACAAAAGCCTCAGCATGACGCTGGGGCTTCGCAAGCGGACTCGGGGGCGGTAGGCGGTCGTCTCAAGAATTACAGCGCGCAGTGGGCTCACTCGCAGGTAAATCCCTGGATCCTGCAGATAATATCTCAGGGGTACAGGTTGAAATTAGAGACAGAGCCACCTCGCCGTTTCCTGAAGTCTGCTTTACCAACGTCCCCCTCAGAAAGGGAGACGGTTTTGGAAGCCATTCACAAGCTGTATTCTCAGCAGGTGATAGTCAAGGTACCTCTTCTACAACAAGGGAAGGGGTATTATTCCACTCTTTTTGTGGTACCGAAGCCGGATGGCTCGGTAAGGCCTATTCTAAATCTGAAGTCCTTGAACCTGTACATAAAGAAGTTCAAGTTCAAGATGGAGTCACTCAGAGCAGTGATAGCGAACCTGGAAGAAGGGGACTTTATGGTATCCTTGGACATCAAGGATGCGTATCTCCACGTTCCAATTACCCCTCACACCAGGGGTACCTCAGGTTCGTTGTACAAAACTGTCACTATCAGTTTCAGACGCTGCCGTTTGGTTTGTCCACGGCACCTCGGGTCTTTACAAAGGTAATGGCCGAGATAATATTTCTTCTTCGAAGAAAAGGCGTATTAATTATCCCATACTTGGACGATCTCCTAATAAGGGCAAGGTCCAGAGAACAGCTAGAGATGGGTTTAGCACTATCTCAAGAGGTGCTAAAGCAGCACGGATGGATTCTGAATATTCCAAAATCCCAATTAATGCCGACAACTCGTCTGCTGTTCCTGGGGATGATTCTGGACACAGTTCAGAAAAAGGTTTTTCTTCCCGAAGAAAAAGCCAAGGAGTTATCTGACCTGGTCAGGAACCTCCTAAAACCAGGAAAGGTGTCTGTACATCAATGCACAAGAGTCCTGGGAAAAAATGGTAGCTTCTTACGAAGCAATCCCTTTCGGCAGATTCCATGCAAAGGGATCTGTTGGACAAATGGTCAGGGTCGCATCTTCAGATGCACCTGCGGATAACCCTGTCGCCGAGGACAAGGGTATCCCTTCTGTGGTGGTTGCAGGAGGCTCATCTATTGGAGGGCCGCAGATTCGGCATGCAGGATTGGATCCTGGTGACCACGGATGCCAGCCTGAGAGGCTGGGGAGCAGTCACACAGGGAAGAAATTTCCAGGGAGTGTGGTCGAGCCTGAAAAAGTCTCTTCACATAAGCATTCTGGAACTAAGAGCAATCTACAATGCTCTAAGCCAGGCGGAACCTCTGCTTCAAGGAAGACCGGTGTTGATCCAGTCGGACAACATCACGGCAGTCGCCCATGTAAACAGACAGGGCGGCACAAGAAGCAGGAGGGCAATGGCAGAAGCTGCCAGGATCCTTCGCTGGGCGGAGAATCACGTGATAGCACTGTCAGCAGTATTCATCCCGGGCGTGGACAACTGGGAAGCAGACTTCCTCAGCAGACACGACCTTCACCCGGGAGAGTGGGGACTTCATCCAGAAGTTTTCCACATGCTATTAAACCGTTGGGTAAAACCAATGGTGGACATGATGGCGTCTCGCCTCAACAAAACACTGGACAGATATTGCGCCAGGTCAAGAGATCCGCAGGCAATAGCTGTGGACGCGCTGGTAACACCTTGGGTGTACCAGTCGGTATATGTGTTTCCTCCTCTGCCTCTCATACCAAAGGTATTGAGGATTATACGGCAAAGAGGAGTAAGACTAGTGGCTCCGGATTGGCCAAGAAGGACTTGGTACCCGGAACTTCAAGAGATGGTCACGGACGATCCGTGGCCTCTACTTCTGAGAAGGGACCTGCTTCAGCAGGGTCCTTGTCTTTTTCAAGACTTACCGCGGCTGCGTTTGACGGCATGGCGTTTGAATGCCAGATCCTAAAAGGAAAAGGCATTCCGGAAGAAGTCATTCCTACCTTGATAAAGGCAAGGAAGGAAGTCACCGCGAAGCATTATCGCCGTATTTGGCGAAAATATGTTGCGTGGTGCGAGCAGCGGAGTGCTCCGATGGAGGAATTTCAACTGGGTCGTTTTCCTACATTTCCTGCAATCAGGATTGTCTATGGGTCTCAAATTGGGATCTATTAAGGTTCAAATTTCGGCCATATCAATATTCTTCCAAAAAGAATTGGCCTCAGTCCCTGAGGTCCAGATTTTTATCAAAGGAGTACTGCATATACAGCCTCCTGTGGTGCCTAAGGTGGCACCGTGGGATCTAAATGTAGTTTTAGATTTCCTCAAATCCAATTGGTTTGAACCACTAAAGAATGTGGATTTGAAATATCTCACATGGAAAGTGACTATGTTACTGGCCCTGGCTTCGGCCGGGAGAGTATCTGAACTGGCGGCTTTGTTTTATAAAAGCCCTTATTTAATTTTCCATTCGACATAGGGCAGAGCGGCGGACGCGTCCGCATTTTCTCCCTAAGGTGGTATCAGCGTTTCACCTGAACCAGCCTATTGTAGTGCCTGCGGCTACAGACGACTTGAAGGACTCCAAGTTGTTGGACGTTGTCAGAGCCTTAAAAATATACATTTAAAGGACGGCTGGAGTCAGAAAATCTGACTCGCTGTTTATACTGTATGCACCCAACAAGTTGGGTGCACCTGCTTCTAAGCAGTCGATTGCTCGTTGGATTTGTAACAAAATTCAACTTGTACATTCTGTGGCAGGCCTGCCACAGCCTAAATCTGTTAAGGCCCATTCCGCAAGGAAGGTGGGCTCATCTTGGGCGCCTGCCCGAGGGGTCTCGGCATTACAACTCTGCCGAGCAGCTACGTGGTCAGGGGAGAACACGTTTGTAAATTTTTACAAATTTGATACCCTGGCAAAGGAGGACCTGGAGTTCTCTCATTCGGTGCTGCAGAGTCATCCGCACTCTCCCGCCCGTTTGGGAGCTTTGGTATAATCCCCATGGTCCTTTCAGGAACCCCAGCATCCACTTAGGACGATAGAGAAAATAAGAATTTACTTACCGATAATTCTATTTCTTGGAGTCCGTAGTGGATGCTGGGCGCCCATCCCAAATGCGGATTATCTGCAATACTTGTACATAGTTATTGTTAACTAATTCGGGTTATTGTTTAGGAAGCCATCTTTCAGAGGCTCCTTTGTTATCATACTGTTAACTGGGTTTAGATCACAAGTTGTACGGTGTGATTGGTGTGGCTGGTATGAGTCTTACCCGGGATTCAAAATCCTCCCTTATTGTGTACGCTCGTCCGGGCACAGTACCTAACTGGAGTCTGGAGGAGGGTCATAGGGGGAGGAGCCAGTACACACCACCTGACCTGTAAAAGCTTTACTTTTGTGCCCTGTCTCCTGCGGAGCCGCTATTCCCCATGGTCCTTTCAGGAACCCCAGCATCCACTACGGACTCCGAGAAATAGAATTATCGGTAAGTAAATTCTTATTATTTTTTTCTGCATGTGTTTAAATGACATGAATACACCCTTAAAGTACTTTGCCTATGAGAAAACCTGATCACCTTTACAGGCTAAATAAAATTAGAGCTAAAGTAACAATTAGTGGTGCCTCCAGTCTATCTAGGACTGTGGGGGACATGTACTAAGCAGTGATAAAAGTGGAGAAGTCGCCCATGGCAACCAATCAGCTGCTCTGTATACTTTAATAGTATTCAAATTATAAATGTTACGTCAATGCCGATTGGTTGCCATGGGCAACTTCTCCACTGGGCCACTTCTCCACTGTGATCACTACTTGGTACATCTCCCCCTGTGTTGGATATGGCCCACAAGCTTGTGTTAGGCATATAGAAAACAGAGTTTATTATGATTTTGGGCCAGGTGGACAAAAATATTGTGACACTTGCCTTGATTGTCAAGTGCCAGCCACTTGTATCTCATTTTCCAAGCCTGTGGACACACCTTCCTTTTATGGAGGGACCATTTGAAAGAATGCTGTGGACCTTGATATGCTCTACCTAAAGGCCATCAGTAAATTTTAGTTGTCAAGGATTATGACACTCGCTATCCTAAATTGGCAAAGAGCTGTTTCATATGTTTGCCTATTCCAAAAGGAATCTTTACAGATTGAAGTACCCCAATTATGTCTAAAATCATGAGGGAGTTATTACTTTGGTCTATCTCCCCAGATGCATGGTTTATTGAAAGAGTTCATAAAACCTTCAAGAGTGTGCTTGCAAAAGTAATAGCTAAGGTGTAAGGGACTGGGATTGTCTATTGCCATACTTAATGTTTGCCATTTGGGAGGTGCCACAAGCTTTGCCCCCTTTTGAATTGGAGCATGGTTGGTATCCTCATGGGCGTGATTGACCTTGATAATCTGACTTGAGAGTGAGAAGATACTCCCTGTTGTAGTGTTACCATGTTACCAGTATGCTAGATAGCATTGCAGCTGTAATGCCAATTGAAAGGAGCATGAGCAGCCAGAGTATATACTGTAATAGGACTGCAAAGGTTAGGACCTTTAAACCCGAGCAACAGAGTGTTTGTGCTAATACCCATAGAGAAAATAAATTCATAGCTATAATAAGGTCTGTTTGAAATATGAGAGAAAGTAAGTGAAGTAAATTATTATAAAGTATGTCAGCCAAGTAGACGGAAAGCAGAAAAGTCTACCATGTGTGCCCATGGAAGACAGATAAGCACTTTTAACTGGGGTAATGAAGGTAGAAATTGCACGAACACTGTGGCCAACACTGTGGCCAGAGACCCGGCCCACATGATAAAATGGAGAACGCACGACTGAAGGGGTTAACTCTAGTGTCACAGTTAATTTTTTAAATGGACGTGTTGGCGCTAGGCTCCATGTACTGTATGTATATGTGTGTGTATATTATATATATATATATATATATATATATATATATATAGGTAACTAGGTGATTCATCACGCCCTACGGTCGCTCTTCACACCGTCATAAGGGGCTGCGCCCCCTTAACCCCCGCACAACTTTGAGGTGTTCATTAGTTGTATTGCTGTTGCAAATGGGGTCTGCACATGCTGTGAGTGGTGGAGGGTTGGCTGGGGAGTGGGGGGGGGGGGTTAGAAATGGTGGAGGGGGTAGGGACGTGCGGTGTGTGAGGGAGGGGCGCGTGGTGGAGATGGAGAGGTGGGCTCAGAGGGGGTGCAGCGTATGTCAGAGGGGGTTCATAGGTGCCGGTGGTTGAGGTTCAGGGATGGAGGTTGTAGTTGCTAGGTTTTGGGGGGTGGAGGGCGGCGAAGGTACTATGGTTGGTGGAGGGGTGGTTGCGAGGGGTACGTGGATTTGGGAGGGGGTCCCCGAGGCGCTATGGGTGGTGGATGCCTGAGTGCGATCTAGACAGTGGATGGTGGCCGGTGTCTATATATGCTGCGGTCTAGGGATGGGGGAGGGGACTGGAGGTGTTGTGCTTTGGGGCTTTGTGGGTGTGTGGTCCAGGGGGATGGGGGAGGGTGTCCGAAGGTGCCGTGGGTGGGGGAGGTCCACATGGGGTGGGTGGATGGGGGAGGGTATTGAGGGTGGGTAGGTGGATGGGGAAGGTTGTCTGGAGGTGCAGGGGGTGGTGGAAGGGTGGGATATTTGGGGAAGGGGGGGGGGGGCAGGTATGGGGGCTACCTTTGGTTGGTGGATGGCCCTGTGAGGTGCGGGTGGGGTTTGGTGGAGTTGTGGGTGTTCAAGGGTTGGGTTAGTTGGTGTGGCGGGAGGGTTAGGGTAGGGGGTGATCCGGGTGGGTTGAGAATTTGCACGGATGGGGAAGGGGTTTTTTGTGTGCAGGGGTGGGTGATGGAGCGTAAAAGTTGGGATTGGGGGAGGGGTGGGTGGAGTGTTGCTGCGGGTGGAGAAGAGGGTGCGGGGGTGGTGTGGTCAGTGGAGGGTCAGGTGGTGGGGGTGTGGGAGGTGCGATTGACGTCTTTGTGACTGGAGCCTGTGCGGGTAGTGTTGGGCGTTAACTCCCTGGCTGCTGATGTGAGATAATGAGTCGGCTGCAGAGGGAGGCAGCTCCGGCTCTGCAGCAATGTGGTGTGATCATCGCTGCACATGGTCTGCCCTGTGTGAAAGGCGGAATGCCTCCACACTGTGTGGCTGCGGCAGGTGATTTTATTGCTCATCAGGCGATCGTGTCCCCAGCCCTGCGGTCTGGCTGTCATCCGGCAGGCATAGTGTTTTACCCAGAGAAAACAGTATAGCAAATACTGGGCGCTGATAATAATTACAATGATGTTGAATATCAAATGATTAGGACTGCTGCTTCACCCAGAGGTTACTGTCAACCTCACAAACAAATACAGAAAGGTATATACAAAATAATGAAGCGCTGTCCAAATCAATATATATTTAAAACATGTAACATTTATTTGACAATTACAAGACAAACATGAATCACACGGCCGGTGTTTATACTATTATCACTAAAAACATATATAATATATATATTATATACTGTAGCCACTCCGGAATAATTAAGCTTAATTGGTGGGCTAAATGTTAGTAGCCATTAGCATGCCATAATGGAGAGTAGAAAGAGTTTAAAAGCATGAAACTTTTTCAGCTGATAGTTTGATGATAATTCAAAGCTTGAAATTTGTTAGTAGCAAGCGTATTAGGCAACAATTGATCCCAGCCGAGGATAGCACTCCTCTAGTGCTATCCTCGGCTGGGATCAATTGTTGCCTACAACCAGCACCGCAAGCGTGAGGACCTGTTTGGAGCACAAGGAGTGAGACATCACCCCGGCTAACCACATCCCGGTCTGAAGACACGCCGAGTTGCTGCTTATTTAGCGTGGCCACGCTGGACTGATAAGTACATAATTATACTAAAAGCTGTCTGCAGTTGTTACAATCGAGCAAGGAGATTTTTTGCACTAATACGCTTGCTACTAACAAATTTCAAGCATTGAATTATCATCAAACTATCAGCTGAAAAAGTTTCATGCTTTTAAACTCTTTCTACTCTCCATTATGGCATGCTAATGGCTACTAACATTTAGCCCACCAATTAAGCTTAATTATTCCGGAGTGGCTACAGTATATAATATATATATTATATATGTTTTTAGTGATAATAGTATAAACACCGGCCGTGTGATTCATGTTTGTCTTGTAATTGTCAAATAAATGTTACATGTTTTAAATATATATTGATTTGGACAGCGCTTCATTATTTTGTGTATTTTACCCGGAGAGGAGCATGGGGCGGCCTTAGGTTGCAGAAGGAGGGAGCTCCATTGGAGCAGTAATGGGGATTTGTGAGTGTGGCGTCCTGGCGCCGTCCTGCTGCACATGTTCTGCTCCGCTTGCCGGCCAGCATGGCACCCCCCTGTCTGTATGCGGCAGGTGGTGATATAGGGGTGCATGAGGGAGTGTCCCCCGGCGTGGGTGTAAGCCGCCAGGCATGGTGTCTACCCGGGAGAGGAGCGGTGCCCGCCCACCTGCTGTATCGGCTGTGTTCCCCTCCGTGCTGATGCTGGCAGTACCTGTTGCTGCTGCTACCGCTGCCCATGGTCACCTCCCTATACTGTAGGTAGTGTCACTGGGCATCTTGTACCTGACTCTGCTGCTGCCACAGGCAATGATGTAGCTCCCTGCACATGCAGTTAACTCCGCCCAGCGTTGTGACTCCGCCCAGCCACACAGGGACAAATCTGGGCTAATATATATATATATATATATATATATATATGTGTTTCAACATATTATATTTAGTGCTCTACGCATGGTTGAAGAATTGCATGTTTAAATATATAGACCACAGGTTCCCAAATCTTGTTTGCTGTGAATGGTCCTTAGCTACAGGACATAAGGGTCTATTTACTAAGCCTTGCATGGAGATAAAGTGGACGGAGATAAATTACCAGCCAATCAGCTCCTGTCATTTCTTTATCATCCACTAGGGGTCACTGGAGTACTCTTGGGATATGGATGGGCTTCCGTAGGAACAGCACTGAATATTTAAATTTAGAACACTCCACCCCTCCATATCCCCGAGTACCTCTCAGTGTTTTTTCTGTGCTCGAAGTAGTAACAGCTATGTGGCTGAGTCCACAATTACTTTGAATTTTTTCTTTGAATTTTTATTTTTACTATTTTATACATCCCTTTCCCCCTTCCAAAAGGCAGGGTCAGGGATAGTGCAGCTGCTGATAGCAGCAGGGGCGTGTCGGGCCTCTCTGAAAGAGCTCCCTCACAGCCACACACACTTCCTGCAGGCTGGCCGGCGCTTACTAAGAAGCCCCGTCGGAGCCTCTTCACAGACACAACTATTGCAGAACGTTCCAGTACTACATCTCTTCTCCACCGGAGGCGCAGGGGTGTTAGTGGGAATTTGGGATCACATTTCATAGTACTGGCCACGTGTGCTGCACTTGGCCAGATATATATACAGAGACACCTTACTGCTATTTTACTGAGTCGTGCAAGTGTCTGTGTTTGTGTATTGTATTGTCTGTCGCCATAATGAGTAAGGCACCAGCAAAAACTAAAAAGCATAATTGCAAAGTCTGTAACAGTGTATTACCGGATGGATCTACCACATGTACAGTATGTTTTGTGAATTCGGTTCAGAATACCATTTCTGCTCCAGTTTTACAACCAATGTCCTCACCGGACCCTCCGTGGGGTATGTTAGTAAATGTACTAGATAGGTTACAATCAGAATTGACCGCCGCTCGTCAGGAGCGGGAAACGGTAAGATCTGAGTCTAGGGTGAGACCGCCAGAACTACCGGAGGCGTCTCAGCCTTGCGTAAGGTCCAAATCCATTTTGGGTAAACGGGATAAATTTCATATGTCTTATGATTTTCCAGTGTCTGCTATGTTGCATTCTGACGATTCCATGCCAGACCTCACGGAACAAGATGAGGGTGAGGAGGGCGAAGTGGAGTCAGATGGCGAGGATTTTAACAGTTCCGGCATTGATGATCTCATCAGAGCGGTACGTCAGTCTCTGAAGTTTACTGAAACTGAGGAGCCTCTCACAAATGATCAGGTCGTATTTACTAAACGACAAAAAACTCCAATAAGTTTTCCTGTGTCGGAATCTCTTAATCAGATGTTAGTAGAAACACGACAGAATCCAGATAAACGGTTTTCTATACCTCGCAGATTTAAGTCTAGTTACCCGTTTCCAGACTCGGTAACATGTACATGGGAGAATCCACCAATAGTTGATTCTTCAGTGTCAAAGCTTACCAAGAAATTAACCATACCAGTGCCAGCAGCTACTACGCTTAAAGACCCTTCAGATCGCAAGATAGAAACTATGCTAAAATCCATGTATGTAGCAGCAGGTGTGATGCTAAGACCTGGATTGGTTGGCATTTGGGTCACTAAGGCACTCATAATATGGCTTACAGAACTCAAATCTGCTTTACATGACGAAAATCTGATAATTCTTGTAAATCAAATGATTGAGGCGGTGGAGTATCTCTGTACAGCGTCTACTGACGTCTGTCAGCTCACTTCTCGTATTTCATCGTCGCTAGTTACGGCACGAAGAGCACTCTGGCTGCGTGCTTATCATGCGGAGGCAGAGGTCAAACGAGGTATAGAGGCGTTGCCTTACGATGGCAAGAAGTTGTTTGGTCCTGAATTGGACGCATGGATTGCTGAGGCTACGGGAGGTAAGTCTGTTTTCTTACCATTGCCTCCACCGGTATCAAGAAGAAGGTACGCTGGACCTTCGTTCAAATCCTTTAGACCTCAGCCCTTTCGAGGACGTGGCAGAGGATCAGCCACGCCTGCTAGACGTGGTCGCGGACGTGGTTTCCAACAAACCAACACAACTCGCCAGGACGCTAAGGTTACCGACAAGCCAGTGGCATGACGGGCTACCAGCCCATCTCGGTTCTCCGATTGTGGGAGCACGCCTTCAGACGTTCCATTTGGCGTGGTTCCACACATCCGCGGATGGGTGGATCCGCAATTTAGTGTTAAAAGGTTACAAAATAGAGTTCGACTGTCTTCCGCCTCTGCGGTTTTTCAAGACAGGATTGCCTCTGTCGGACGACAAGAGGAGGGTTCTGCAAATTGCCATTCAGTCCCTACTGGATTCGGCAGTTTTGATTCCGGTCCCTGTACATCAACAGGGTCAGGGTTATTATACAAGTCTTTTTGTGGTACCGAAGCCGGATGGCTCAGTCAGACCAATATTGAACTTAAAGGGTCTCAATCAGTACGTAACTTACTACAGATTCAAGATGGAGTCTCTGCGTTCGGTGATTGCGGGTTTAGAGCCAAAGGAATTTATGATTGCGCTAGACCTCAAGGATGCGTACTTACACTTTCCAGTTTGGCAGCCTCATCAGAAATTCTTACGGTTTGCAATACGCCAGAACCATTACCAGTTTCAGGCTCTACCGTTTGGCCTGTCATCAGCGCCCCGGGTATTCACCAAAGTGATGTCTGTCATGATAGCTCATCTCAGATCCCTGGGAGTGACAATAGTTCCATATTTAGACTATCTGCTCATCAAAGCTCCGTCTCAACAAATACTTCTCCAACATGCGCTGCTAACATACGAGGTACTGGTTCACCACGGTTGGATTGTCAACTTCAAAAAATCACATCTAATTCCGTCTCAACGCCTTCAGTTCCTAGGTATGATTCTCGATACGGTCAATCAAAGAATTTACCTACCACAGCAGAAAGTACAAATTCTACGCCATCTCGTACAATTAGTGCTCAAGCCACGCACAGTGTCGGTACACTTGTGCATTCGCCTCTTAGGCACAATGGTGGCAGCTTTCGAGGCGCTTCAGTTCGGAAGATTTCACTCTCGTCCATTTCAGCTGAATGTGCTCGCCCAGTGGTCGGGCTCGCATCTGCAGATTCACCACAGGGTGAGGTTGTCGCCAAGGGCAAGAGTATCTCTGCTCTGGTGGCTCAAGGAACACAATTTAACCGCAGGAAGACGGTTCGGAGGCTGGAATTGGATAATTCTAACTACGGACGCCAGTCTCAGAGGTTGGGGAGCCGTAATTCAAAATTGTCAGCTCCAGGGTCTATGGGCGGATCACGAAAAATTGCTGTCTATAAATGTCCTGGAACTCCGCGCAATTTACAATGCGTTACGACAAGCAGTGCACATGCTTCGCTCTCAGCCTGTCCAAGTGCAGTCAGACAATGCGACGGCGGTCGCATACATCAACAAACAAGGAGGAACGAGAAGCCGCCTGGCAATGCGGGAAGTAGCTCGAATCCTCAATTGGGCGGAATGCCACCAGGTGATATTGTCGGCCGTGTTCATTCCGGGAGTGGACAACTGGGAAGCGGATTATCTCAGTCGTCGGGATTTTCATCCAGGCGAATGGGCATTAAATCCAGAAGTGTTTCACATGTTGGTTCAGCGATGGGGTTATCCTCAGGTGGACCTGATGGCGTCTCGACACAATCACCAAACGTTCCAGTATGTGTCCAGAACAAGAGATCCAAAGGCAGTGGCGGTGGATGCTCTCACTGTCGCGTGGCCGTACAGTCTTGTGTATCTGTTTCCACCGTTTCCGTTGCTCCCTCTGGTGCTAAAACGGATCAAAAGAGAGTCGGTCACAGTCATACTAGTGGCGCCTCATTGGCCTCGGAGAGCTTGGTTCTCGGATCTCCGAGGATTACTCGCAGACGATCCTTGGCCGCTCCCGCTACGTCCAGACCTGTTACAACAGGGTCCGTTCCTTTACCCCGATTTAGCGCGGCTGCGTTTGACGGGGTGGCTGTTGAGACCGCCCTCTTAAGAAGAGGGCATTCCAGATTCAGTTATACCAACCATGTTACGAGCTAGGAAGCCGGTTACGGCAGCTCATTATTACAGAATATGGCGTGCCTATATAGGTTGGTGTGAAGCTTGGAAATTTCCGACATCATCTTTCAAGTTATGCCGCCTTTTGTTGTTTCTACAAACAGGGTTAGATGGAGGACTGCGTTTATCTACACTAAAGGTGCAGGTATCTGCTTTGTCAATTTACTTTCAAAGACGATTGGCTCTATTGCCGTCTATACGCACTTTTCTCCAAGGTGTCCTCAGAGTACAGCCTCCATTCATTCCACCTACAGCGCCATGGGACTTGAATCTGGTTTTAGAGTTCTTACAGTCTTCATATTTTGAACCCTTACAGCAAGTGGATATAAAGTTTCTCACTTGGAAAACAATTTTTCTCCTAGCCTTAGCTTCGGCAAGGCGTGTTTCGGATTTGGGTGCCTTGTTATGCAAGGCACCGTATTTGGTGTTTCATGATGACAGAGCGGAACTTCGGATGAATCCCGCCTTCTTACCAAAGGTAGTGTCATCTTTTCACATCAATCAACCAATAGTAGTTCCGGTGTTGACGGCACATTCTGGAACTCTGGATGTGGTACGCGCATTACGCGTTTATGTATCCCGAACGTCTTCAGTTCGTAAGACGGATACGTTGTTTGTTCTCTATGATGCTGCCAAGATAGGTTGGCCAGCGTCTAAACAAACCTTATCCAGATGGATAAAACTGACCATACGTCAGGCTTACCTTCATGCTAGGTTACAACCGCCTACGTCAGTAACCGCTCATTCCACACGTTCTGTGGGAACTTCATGGGCAGCTGGTCGTGGGGCTTCTACGACGCAGCTTTGCCGTGCGGCTACATGGTCTTCAGTGCACACGTTTGTGCGCTTTTACAAGTTTGATACGTTTGCGGCATCAGCATCTAACTTTGGCCGCCTAGTGTTACAAGTGCCAAACAGCTCTCCCGCCCACGGGGGAAGCTTTGGTACGTCCCAAGAGTACTCCAGTGACCCCTAGTGGATGATAAAGAAAATAGGATTTTGGTACTTACCAGGTAAATCCTTTTCTTTGAATCCATAGGGGGCACTGGACGCCCACCCAGAGCAGTTTTACCTAGTTGTGGTGAGTTCTGAGGATCTTATGGTAACACACTTTCACAGACTGGTTCAAATTACAAGGGCTGGTTAGGGTGTCAACTGTTTAGTTGTCAGTAACGTTATGTGTCAACTTCGTTATTGTCCGTTATGTTATATGTAATACTCCATTGTCAACCTCTCTATAGTTCCTGTTCGGCTCAGTAAAAAACATTGAGAGGTACTCGGGGATATGGAGGGGTGGAGTGTTCTAAATTTAAATATTCAGTGCTGTTCCTACGGAAGCCCGTCCATATCCCAAGAGTACTCCAGTGCCCCCTATGGATTCAAAGAAAAGGATTTACCTGGTAAGTACCAAAATCCTATTTTTTCGTACCCAGCCTGTGACATGGCAGTTAGTAGCTTATCGGTTGGTACTTTATCTCCATCCACTTTATCTCCACCCAAGGCTTAGTAAATAGACCCATTAGTCTTTTTAAAGACTTTTTGAGCAATAAATATCTTACCTTCAAATCAACTGCAACAACAGAGTTGCAGCAAACACCATTCTGTTCTCAGGCTGTTTTGGATTGAGCCCAGCGTCTTCAAGTTCTGATCTTTGCCATCTACAGTGTAGGGACTGGTACATGGTGAGGAACCAGTGGGAATCAGCTGACACCAATCAGGAGGTGTGGCAGCAGTGTGTCCATGCATACACAGCAGTAAGTGGTTCCAAGTGCCTATGTAGGAGCTTGCTGGTGAGAACAAGTTACCCAGTGTGCACTGCAGCCATGACACATGATATTATAACTGATCCTACAGTGGGATTTCATCTTAAACCATACTAAGCCATTAAAGCCAAACAACAGGCAATATCAGAAGATATCAAAAAAAGCTATTAGAGGTCAGTAAGGAATCAAAGCGTGGGCAGACTATAATATCAATACCCACATGGACCAATATGTTTTTTTAAATAACTTTTGAAAGTTAAACAAAGTTTAAAAATTTGAAGTCTATCCCATGCCATGAATAGATATATAATCAAAAAGCTGGTTGTTTCTTCCATCTCTGTGATATTCATTTTGTATCCTCACTTAACCAGGTAAAACCATACTTGCCTACTTTTGAAAACTAATTTCAGGGCGATTGTGAAAGCAACACCCAGAGCCGGCTCCCGCTGTTAGTGTCACGTACCGTGATGGTGTTCGGCTAGCAAGCTGGTAGGCGGGTAAAGGAGGAAGTCCCAAGGCATTGTGGGACGAAACACGTTGACGCTACACCTGAATAATTTAGCAGTGCATTGATCCACGATCACGGAAATAACCAGAGCCGGAGATATCCACCGAGATCCCGCTGCCGCACCTTTGCTAACGGCATCTCTCCCGTTGCCGCTGGCCAGTCATTAACCCGCCTACCACGGTACATGACACTAACAGCGGGAGCCTGCAGCCAGCATATATGGACATCCGATACACACCATCCGGGGCGGTGACAGCCTCACCACCGGGAGAGGAGAGACGGCAGTACCATCATAGCTGGAGGAATCGGTGAGTTTCCCGACCTCATTCTGTTTTATGGACATACGGTATACTACACCCGGGGCGGTGACAGCCTCACCACCGGGAGCGGAGGGACGAATACACTTTCTCAGTGGGAGCTACTGGTGGTGTATAAGGGCATTAATAATGTGCGGCTTATGTGTAAGGGACATTATGTGTATAAGGGCATTAATAAAGGTTGTCATAATGTGTAACGCGCATTATGTTTATAAGGACATTAATAATGTGTCTCATATGTGTAAGGGGCATTACTGTGTGGAATTATGTGTATAAATGCATTACTAATGTGTGGCATTATGTGTATAAGGTGCTCTACTATGTGGCGTTGCGTATAGAAAGGGCACTACTGTGTCGTCTAATGTGAATAAAGAGCAATAGGGTGTGATGTAATGTGAATAAGGCGCTCTACTGTGAGGAGTAATGTTTAAAAGGTAAAGTGATACTACTGTGGGTTGTAATATGAATTATGAACACTATCGCATGATCAAATGTGAATAAAGTTGCAGTACTGTGTGGCGTAATTGGAATTGGGGTTACTATTGTGCGGCCATGCCCCTTGCCAGCAAAACCACACCCCTTTTTGGGCTGTGCGCCAAATGTGCAAACTGTTCCTATTTAAAATATAGGGTGTACAAACACCAAAATAAAGACTGGTATGGGTGAGGGGTGATGGTGCTGGGAAAGAGGTGCAAGGTCAGAGGTGGAACCAGCGGTGGTGCTAGGGGCACCAGTCAAAATCTTGCCTAGGGCATCATATTGGTTAGGGACGGCTCTGGCAACACCTATGAGCGCATACCTTCCAACATGACCCTCTCCAGGAGGGAAAGAATGCTCTGCTCCTGGACCAACTCTTAATTTATGATTACCATCACCTGTGCTGAAACACCTTTCTTATCCATTAACCTGTCCAACACAGGTGCTAGCAATCATAAAATTAAGAGAAAAGTCCAGACGTAGAGCATTTTGGGGCTAATTCAGTAGGGATCGTAAAAAGTGCAAATTTACAAAAATTGCGACCAATCACAAAATTTCGAAAGCACGCCCAAATGGAAAATCTGCAACACTAATTTAATGTTGCAAAAAAAAGGTGGACTTGTCAAATTTGCAAATTTTGCGATGAGATTTAAAAATCTGCATTTTTTGCAAAAAAACGTAGTCGCCTTTTTGCCGTAAAGTGATATACATATAACCCCTCATTTGAATGTGTTGATATGCAAGCTCTGGACTGGTATACAGTATATGAACCTTCACCTGAGATATATATGAAATCAGTCTGGGGCACAAACGGGCATGAGAGGATACCACCTGATTTATCTAACTGTTATGTGGGACATGCGGTGCTGGTTTAAGAGGCTGATTTATGACGGACGGAATGAATAGTAGTTAAGAAATTTGACTGAGGCATTAAAATTGGGGATTGCTTCTCATTTACATATTATACTACTGGTTGGCTGATAGTCAGATTATGCTATCGATACATACTACAGGACGTATGACATTGAATACTACTGTACTTATATAAGCAATTCTAGCTTTACCTATTACCATCAATATTACATACTTAGCTGTTATATAATCTTTTGGGACAAAGTAACAGGTCTGTTTTAGCCTAATTGCTTCTAGCCCAAACGGCTATAGTGCATAAAACAGCTGCTATAGCAGATAGGGGTCTGGGACTCCAGGTCGACAACAAAAAGGTCGACACACCTTAGGTCGACGCTAATTGGTCGACACACCTTAGGTCGACATGGACAAACGGTCGCCATGGACAAGGTCGACATGAGTTTATGTTTTTTTTGTGTTGTTTTCTTCGTAGAGTGACCGGGAACCACGATTAGTGCACCGCTTCGCTCGCCATGCTTCGGGCATGGTGGCTTCGCTTGGCACAGATTACCGTTCCAATCGTAGTCCACGTGGATCGTTAAGTATGAAAAGGTTCCAAAAAAGAAAAAAATTGTGAAAAACTCACGTCGACCTTTTTCCATGTCGACCATGTTCCTGTCGACCTTTTGTCCATGTCGACCTAAGGTGTGTCGACCAATTGGTGTCGACCTAAGGTGCGTCAACCTTTTTGTTGTCGACCTGGAGTCCGGATACCAGCAGATAGATATCTATACTATACTGCTGGCCAGCTGATGTTAGGCCGTGTTATTAATATAGACCATAAGTTAGACAGCATTTAATACTATTATTTTTATACATAGAACTCTAACTCTGATTTTTACTATCAATGCAACATATGTAGCTATCTTTCAAACTTGGGGATAAAATTACAAAATTATTTCTACTGAGCAACTCCCAACCAAATAGCTACACTGCACAAAACAACTGTGTTTGCAGATAGATACTATTCCTTTTGCAGTATGCAACACATGTAGTTATTTTTCAATCATTGGGGCAAAGTAACAAATTTGTTTCTATTCAGCTACTTCCAGCCAAATAACTACATTGCATAGAATGGGTGGTAGTCATGTGACCGCCGGTCGGCTGACCGACAGTCACATGACCTCCTCCGTGAGCCCGACGGCTCACTATCCCGATGGTCGGCATGCCGACCAACAGGGACTATTTCCACTCGTGGGTGTCCACGACACCCATAGAGTGGGAATAGAACCCGTGGCGACCGCAGGTCGCCACCGAGCCCGCAGCGTGGCGAGCGCAGCGAGCCCGCAAGGGGCTTGCTGCACTCGCCCCTCCCCGCCGGGATCCAGGCGTCGGTATGCTGCCGGGATCCCGGCGTCGGTAAGGTGACCGGCGGTCAGGAGACCGCCGGTCACCCGTACTACACCCCATAGAATAACGGCATTTACAGACAGACACCACTCCTCTTGCGGTAGGTTATTGCAGATAGGTGCTGATTTTCTTGCAATAACAGGTAACTTTAGAAAAATATTTATTACAACCAATATATACTGTCAGAAAAGGTCTCTATTGGATAAGAACATAAATAAGCAACACAAACAATGGTTGTTATCAAGTCTGCTATTTTCGCAAAGCTGTTCAATTAACTTTAGATCAGAGCATGACCTTATACATGCCATTCATGTAATATAAAATATGCTTGTATTTATGCAGTGATATTTACTATAATACGTCAGCATTTATCTAAGAACAAGTAGCTAGGGCCATCAATTCTTTGTATATGTAAGCTACCAGTCTCAGTATAAATCCAGGCATATAGCAATAAATTTATATTATCCTAGCTATTCTAGCTTACAATACTATTGCTATTAATCAGTAGCGGATCTTGCCACGGGCAAGCAGTACTTTTGCCCGGGGCGCCGGCGCCCTCCGGAGGGCGCCGCACCATGGCAAGATCCGCTACTGCTGTGCCCCCCGCTGCGTCCCCCCACTGGTCCCACTGTGAAGGGAACTAGACGCTACGCGTCTAGTTTCCCTTCATGTAGAGGACCTTTGCTGTGCGGTGCGCGATTATGTCATCGCGCACCACACAGCATTTCAGCAGCGCTACTCTACTGTACAGGGGGCATAACTGGCCACGCCCCTATTTCCCACCCGGGGCACAAAAAGGACCAGAACCGGCCCTGCTATTAATACCCCTGGTTTTTCAGAAGGGATATCCTGCAGGGAGCCACAGGCAAGTGGCTACTCAAAGAGATCAGAATTTAGGAAAAGATCTCAAACACAGTGTTATTGGGTAGAAAATAATGCCATTCCATTTATCTATCAATCATTAGGTTTTGCTTTCATCTTTTTTGATATATTTTCGCTAAAGTCACATACATTCTACCCTTACTCCATGCACAATTAAGAACAATGATGGTTTGAATGTGTGAAATTTAGGAGAGAAAAAGAGGGTAAGATAAAATTATCCATATCGCCAGGCAGCCAAATCACTGTTTCTATGCCTGCTTTGAAAATAATAAAAAAAAAAATATATTAATAAAAAAGTTAAATTTTAACGAATTCATTTGAACATTTAAAAGAGTGCGCCGCACACTAAGTCTCTACAGGTGTTTAACCCACTAGTGGTTTTCACTGATCCGTGTCTTCTCTACATGATATTGGGAAGCACACACTTAAATAGGGGTTATTTTAGATTGCAGGTTTTTTTTCTGTGGTCTTCCCTCTCTGTCCTTCTCGCTCTCTCCCCCATCTCTCTCTCTTCCCCCAATATCTCACCCAGTCCCCCATGCCTCACTCTCCCACATGTATCTTGCCCTCCACCACGTCTCATCTCTTGCTCCCCCCTTGTCTCTTCCTCTTCCCCACTTCTCGTCTCTCACCCTCCCTATCTCATCTCTTGCTCCCCCCTTGTCTCTTCCTCTTCCCCACTTCTCGTCTCTCACCCTCCCTATCTCATCTCTCACTATCCCCCACGTCTTGTCCCTCTCACTCTCCCCCATGTCTTGTCTCACTCACATCTCTTCTCTCTCTCTCCCCTACTCATCTCTTTCTCCTCCATGTCTCTGTCCAACCCACATCTCTCCCCTACCCTCTCTCCCCATCTGGCTCCCCACTCCCAACATCTCACCCACTCCTCCATGTCTCACTCTACCCACTGTCTCGTTTCTCCCACACATCTCATTTTGCTGTCTCCCCTACACATCTTTCTCCTCCATGTCTATCTACATCTCTCTCTCCCAAGTGTCTGTCTTCTTCCCCCATCTCTGTCTTTGTCCCCCTTCCATAGCAAACACTCCTCCAGTGCGGCTCACTCTCTGCTCAGAGTATGTATCATAAGCTGGGTACACACCTGGCAAACCTATCTAACGATTGGTAAGTGCATACACATTTACCAATCATCCGCCTGTGTTGAGCCTGATGTCACAACTGGGTGGGTATTTAAATGCGTCGTCCCAGTTGAGATGTCAGTCACTGGCCGTCCCTGCAGCAAGTCCGTACATACAGCCAGATACGCCGATATATCTGTGGATATACTGGGCATTGGCTGTGCTGCAGGGCCGATGCGATATGTCTGTGAACAACGTTGTATATCTGCCAGTGATAACCCAGCTTTAGACTCACCCCTCTCTGTGTCTGTGTCTCAGAGAATGAGGGTGGTCTGATCAGGGGGTTAAAGTGGGCCGGAACAGGATGGAACTGTGTTCGCCCACCCACCATGCCGGACCACAGCAGCATCAGTCAGGCACTTATAATGAACACTCCTGGGGTGAGTTTATTACCGGGCAGCAGACGCCATGGCATAGATGCGAGCCACGACTTCCTTGCCCACTGCAAGCATCATGCGGCAGGGTGGACTGATGGAGAACAGGCGGAGGAAGGCTCAGGTGGAGCCCCGCCCCATCACCCATATTCAGAAGTTGGAAGAGCTGCTGTGGCTGCACTGTAGTGGGGAGCGGACAATGAAGCCCCCATGTCTCTCTGGCGAAGCAGTAAGAAGCATAGCCACCAGGACTCTGACCCAGAGGCCACCCACCCGGGGGTAAAAGGGCAACAATTTCACTCGTAAGAGGCTTAAATTACCTGTAGGAGGAACCCCAGGTACCCAACCTGTTTCTTAAGCCATGTATCCCTGGCCCCCCCACCTGAGGCCATGAACCCCTTCCCCCATATGGGGCACAGTACTACTGTGTGGCATTGTGTATATGGGGCACTGCTACTGTAGGTATTATGTGTATATGCAGCACTACTACTGTGGGCATTGTGTGTATAAGCGGCACTGCTACTGTGGGCATTGTGTATAAGGGGCACTATTGTGTGGTGTGATGTTTATAAGGGGTACTACGGTGTAGCATAACATGAATAAGGGGCACTACTGTGTCGTAATGTAAACACGGGGCACTACTATGTTGTGTAATATGAATAAGGTGCTACGTGCGGTGTAATGTGAATAAGATTGTGCTACTGTGTGGCGTCTTTTGAATTAGGGGTACTAGAGTTTGGCCACTCCCCTTTTTGGCACGCACTGTTCCTTTGTAGAGTATGAGAGGTAGGGCACAAATTTATAGTGCCCTACCTCTCACGAGCCCTGGCTCTGACTATAGGGGAAAGGGGGGTATGTGTTCCACCACCTCTCCAGGACCAATTTAAGCCCTGGTTACATCAAATTGACTAAGGTGCTAATTAAGTCACCTGTGGCCAAGCATAGATAAACTTAAAACCTGGACTGTTGGGGTGCCTTGAGGTGAATGTTTGAGAACCTCTGCTGTAGAGCATGAATTAATTTTCATCATGCATATGAATTATTTTGCGTAGTTTATATCTCACAATATACAGTAAGTGCATTGTTAATAAATGATAGTGAGGAACCAGATAGTCTTTAAAATTTGGAGTAGACAAACATGCATTGTAACAAAGCTGGGGGAATGCCCTGTTTTAAGTACGATACTTCCTGGGACTTTTGTGTGTTCATGATCTATCAGAGCCAAAATATACCTGCTGAATACAAACACCTTTTCATTCCATTGCTGGAGCTGCAGTCTTCTGGAGAACAACAGGTATGATCATATTTATTTTTTCTAAAATAAAACAAAAAAAAGCACAATATTTTTACAGAATTTTTTATAGAGATATTTCGTTTACTGCATAGGTTCTCAAACTTGGCCCTCAGGACCCCAAGAAAACGCAAGTAAAATGATTATCTTCACTTGTGAATCTTTTAAAATGTGTCCGTGAGTAATGAATACACCTGCGTGCACCTGCTAGGTGACCTGGAAAACATGAACTGTTTGGGGTCTTGAGGATCGAGTTTGAGAACCACTGGTATACCATATTATCAGTGGAGTGCTGAGTTTACCATTACCATTACAGTCCAGGTTTTAAGGATATTCATGCCTAATTCCAGTTGCTTAAATCAATTGACTAAGGCACAGGTTCTCAAACTCGGTCCTCAGGACCCCACACAGGTTATGTTTTGCAGGTCTCCTCACAGAATCAAAAAGTGAAATAATTAGCTCCACCTATGGACCTTTTAAAATGTGTCCGTGAGTAATTAATACACCTGTGCACCTGCTGGGTTACCTACAAAACATGCACTCTGTGGGGTCCTGAGGAACGAGTTTCAGAACCTATGGACTAAGGTACTAATCATGTTTCCTGTGCTCAAGCATGGCTATCCTTAAAACCTGTACTATAATGGCAAAGATTGAGAGACTCTGGTGGACTGCATATACTGTAGTAGTAGTAGTAGCAGCAAAGAACCTGAACATTAAATAAGCCACAGGTTCTCAAACTCGGTCCTCAGAACCCCACACAATGCATGTTTTGCAGGTCTCCTCACAGAATCACATATGAAATAATTAGCTCCACCTGTGGATCTTTTAAAATGGGTCAGGGAGTAATGAATATACCTGTGCACCTAATGGGTTACCTGCAAAACATGCACTGTGTGGGGTCCTGAGGACCGAGTTTGAGAACCTGTGAAATAAGCTATATAAATATGTATCTTAAACTATAATAATTGTAAGAAGGGATGGTTCATAAGTTATGTAAATAAAACTGAATATTATGGTCTACATTAACATCATCCGAGACAATTGACTGTTAACAAATAAGTCTCTAGTTGCGTTTAAACTTCTTCAAACATTCAGACACTCAATGCTGCTGCTGCTGCCAAAGAATACAGAAAGTCTGCACGCTTTCACAAAAGGAACAAACTGGCTACGCCTAAAAAATCTCTTAAAACGTCTCCCAAATCGTTTTAAAGATAACTCAAAGCTCTTGAAAGATTAAAAAGGTTATGAATAGTATTGAATTTTATTGACATATAATATGCAAGACAGTAAAAAGGAATCAAGCAGTGTAATATAAATATTGCAATTGCTAAAGTTACGACGTTAAAGACATCAGTTTGGTTCTAAAATTATAACTAAAGCCAGGATGTCTGAAAAGTCAAAATAAACTCTCCGTAAATATAATAATTACAGTATGTTCAGTGACCGTGCCGTAATCGCAATGTGTATGTGATGCAGTTCCAACATTAAAGATGAATAGCTATAAATGAGTTGAATTACGGTAGTGAGCTGTAAAGTTTACTAGGTTAGAATCTAAAGTTCCCAGTAATAAATACCTGCATGCCAATGCGGCATCACCAGCTCTGTAAGCTCCGTGCAGCCTGCAGTGAATTAGTGTTTGTTCTGCAGGTGTTCAGTAATAGCATTGTAGCCTTTGTATTATGGGCAGAAGCTGTTGTTCCCACAGCCTACTGATGTTCTAGACTAGAAGAATGCAATGCTTCAACTCCTAAAGGCCCATTCACACTTGCCGATTAAAATGAGCGACGTCGCTCATTTCCCCCCTCCCTGAGCGACGTCGCTCATTTTATCGGCAAGTGCGTATGCTGCCAGCGACGACCGATGCGCGGCCCCGCAGGTCGGCAACGATCGTCGCTGTCGCCAGTGCATGTATGCAGGATCTGGACTGTCGTCCACGACTTGCATGCAGGGCTGGCGGAGGCGTGACGTCACTGAGCGATATGTACAGTCGGCCGCCAACCGGCCGGCCCGAGAGGGGAAACATTTAGATGGCGTCGCTCACAGAGCGACTTCGTCTAATGTGTATGGACCTTCAGTGGAATGACTGCTTCCTAGTCACCAACGTGGATACTGTAGCTCTGATGAGTGCAGGAGAAAGGGTGGCAAGCATAAAGGTACTGTGCTGAGAGGTGTAGGTGCATAGGCAATCACGCACCTCTCAACCTGCTTGCAGGAGAGGATGGTATTCTGGTGGGTGGGTTTCCTCAGCCCCCTCCTGACTCGGGGGTTGATGCACTTGGGCAGAAAGGATGAGTGCAGCATGGCCGGAACAGTCTGGACACCAGAACACTGGACCGGTTACCTACAGTGATTTTTGCCACTGTGGAGCTCTTTGTAACAGTCCCCGTGTATGTGACAGCAGTCAAACAGCAAATGGTGCAGGGAGACATGCACAGAGAGCTCCACAGCAGCCAAGGTTACTGCAGGTAGCTGGTCTGGTCCGGCATTCCGGAGTCCGGACTGTTTTATCTTTCACCTAATCCTCTGTGTTGGTCTAAGGTTTCCCCTTTAATTATCCTGCGTTTGCCCTTGGCCTCCACTCTCCTCCCTGCTACATTTGTATGACAGACAGGTGCTTCAGTTTTAGCACCGCTTCCCCCTCCCCTCCTGTGGACATTATGGGGGGGAATTAAATTGTTATCGCCGCCCCGATCGCAGGGTGTGCTATTAAATTGATGCTGGTCATCACGCTTATCGTGCCCATTAGTGTCCCCGTGTAAAGCAGCTAAACCTGATTAATCGAATGTCTCATTTCAGCTTGCCACCCCCGGGAGGTGCAAGCTGAAATGTCAGTGCTGGCAGATGTTTACGCCCGACAGAAGCAACAATTGAATAGCTCCACCAGCCACGCAGGAGTGACATCTGCTGGCTCTAACAATTGAATTTCCCCTATGTGCAAGGGGCGCTTCTACTGTGGGCATTATGTGTAAGGGGCACTACTACTGTAGGCATTATGTTTATATAAGCAGCACTACTACTGTGGGAATTATGTGTATAATGGGCACTGTGTATAAGGGGCACTGCTGTGTGGCATAATGTAAATAAGGGACACTACTATGTGGGGTAATATGAATCAGGAGCACTGCGTGTGGTGTAATGTGAATAAAATTGTGCTACTGTGTGGCCTAATTTGAATTGGGGGTACTAACGTGTGGGAATACCCCTTCCTTATTAGACCACACCCCTTTGTTAAGGCGCGCACGGTACCTTTATCGAGTATGGGAGAGAGGGTGCAAATTTTATAGTTTGCAGGGAGGCGCCAAACACCCTAGCAATGGCCCTGCTTGCAATATTTATTAAAGAATTACCTTTGCTGAATGGCAAAAGCTCAGATTCATATTTGGTTGTATTTAGTTGATCTTAATTAGTGCTTTTATTTTTTATTTGTATCCGTATTTAATTGTATTTTAAATGGTAAATGCAACTTAGTATTTATTAATACAGGTTGAGTATCCCTTAGCCAAAATGCTTGGGACCAGAAGTATTTTGGATATCGGATTTTTCCGTATTTTGGAATAATTGCATTCCATAATGAGATATCATGGTGATGGGACCTAAGTCTAAGCACAGAATGCATTTAGGTTTCATATACACCTTATACACACAGCCTGAAGGTCATTTAATACAATATTTTTAATAACTCTTTGTATTAAACATAGTTTGTGTACATTGAGCCACAGAAAACAAAGATTTCACTATCTCACTCTAAAAATTCTGTATTTCGGAATATTCCGTATTTTGGAATATATTGGATATGGGATACTCAACCTGTAGTACTATTCAGCCACAGACCAACCTGCTTACGTATACTTATTAAAGCACTGTCTGTATTGTGTATGACTTGTGCACTGTAATTTCAGTATTAACATCTCAGCACAGGGGCAGCTCCAGGGGCTGGGGTTGAGGCAGGTATCACTTCCCGGGCTACTTCCACAGGACCGGGCCCAGGTAAGTTGGCGATCAGCGTGCATTGTCGGAAGCGGGGCCAAACCCGACAGGTTTTAGCCCCGTTTCCGACAATCTCAATCCGCCTTTAAAAAAAAAGTCTGATTGAGATGAGTGAACTGAGAGCAGGAGACGGGGGAGCAGCGGGAAGAGCAGGAACCCAGCGGCAGCATCCACCTGGCTCCAGCAAGCGAGGTCCCGCTTGCTGGAGCCGGGTGGACGCTGCCATGAGCCTCCTGTTGTTACGCTGCTGCAGCCGCTGCTCCCCCGTCTCCTCCCCATCCGCTCCATCTCCCCAGTCGGGCTGCCATCAACTCCACCTGGCGTACTGCCACCACCACCTCCCGGTGGGCTGTCCCCAACCTCTCCCGGCGTGCTGTTATCACCTCCTCCCTGTGTTCCATCGTCACCTCCTCCTGTTGAGCTGTTTCAGCCATCTCCAGGCGTGCTGTCACCAACCCCTCTTCTCCCGGCGAACTATCACCCCCTTCTCCCGGCGGGCAGCCATCCCCTCCTCCATGTGTGCTGCTGTCATCTCCTCCCTGCGGGCCGATATCCCCCCTTCCCTGGGTGCCGGTTGTCCCTTCCTCCCTTCCTGAGGGCCGCTGTCTCCTCCACCCTTTGGGCTGCGATCACATCCTCCCGGCGGGCTGTCATAATCTATCTTCTCTGGCGGGCTGTAACTACCTCCTTCCGTTCGGCCGCCGCTGTCATCCCCTCCACCCGAAACCGCTGACAGCAGCAGCAGGCCATGACAACGGGAGTGGCCAAATCCAACAGTCTGATTTGGCCGCTCTTTTGAATAGGGGTTGCCGGGTCCATTCCAACAACTGCATGTCCGAATGGGCCCGACTCTTATAGAATATACCCCTATATGCCCCATCGATCCTGCTGCCGGGGGCGATGGAGGATGTCGCTGGCGACGCGCAGAAGCGCAAATATCATGGGTACACACTAGACCATGTACCCGACCTGTCACCCCGATCCACGGGATTGAGTGACATATTGTCTAGTGTGAGTCCAGCTCTAACCACATGCTCCCCAATATGATATTAGTACTGGCATTTATTGCAGGAGAAGATGAATGGTGTTTCAGTATCTCTTTTGTATAATCATACAGTCTGGTGTTATTGAAAACTGAATGTTGTACAGTTATATTATTCCTATAATATTTGCGGTCACGTCTGTGGGCGGGATCTAATGGAGTCCGACTTTGAACATGGACTTTTTTTTTTTTTAAAGGGGCAGTCGTTTACGGACCATAACCATTGCATTGTAAAGGATTGCCCACTTTTTAAAAAATTATTTCAGCCCACACACGTCGAGCGAACTGGGACCCTATTACGTCCCTCCCTATAAATTTAATCAGCAAATCAGTTTTCTTGTGAGAGCAGGTGTATTAGGGTGTGAGAATCAGGATGTGAGAGATTTCGTGAGAATTCTCCCTTTTTTTTTAAAGCGGCAATGATTTATATGGCAAAACCAGGTTGATTTTGTCATGTAAATTATTGCCACTTTAAAAACAAAAACAAGAAATCTCTCACTTCCTGATTCTCACACCCTATTACATGGGGGGCATCAATGTATACTCTAATGCAGGGGTTCTCAAACTCGGTCCTCAGGACCCCACACAGTGCATGTTTTGCAGGTAACCCAGCAGGTGCACAGGTGTATTAATTACTCACAGTCACATTTTAAATGGTCCACAGGTGGAGCTAATTATTTCACTTGTGATTCTGTGAGGAGACCTGCAAAACATGCACCGTGTGGGGTCCTGAGGACCAAGTTTGAGAACCTGTGCTCTAATGTTTCTGAACTACAAAACCCAAACGGCACACTCCTCCAGTGGAATACAGGCATAAACCCTCCTACCACATATATCAAGTAGATGGTGGGTTTTAATGAGAATAAAATATCAATGAAATATCTGTAGATAATCTGCATTTCTATCCTATCTCCCACTGATTTAGTGAGTTTACATAAATCTTATGTACAGGTAGAGTACCAGACCTCCAATTTCAACATCTAAGTCATGTTCTTAGGGCCAGAATCAGGCCTGATCGTTGCTGTGTGTGTTTTTTCGCACAGTGGGCTATCATCGATAGACTGCGCATGCGTATGCACTGCATACGCAGGCGTTCCCAAGCGTTTCCAGGGAGGGTGTGTGACGTCAGCTCCGGTCCCCGATCAGCCTGTTCTTATCGCACTGTAGGAGTAAGTACTGGGATGTGCGCAGACTGCACACACTGGAAAAATCATTAGATGGTGAGTGAGGTATGAACGGATTTGCAGCTGTCCGCTGACTGAGAGACATTTGCAGCTTGGCGCACACATGCAATCGCACACTCGCACAGCGACTATACACTCCCCTTGCGTGACGACTATCTGAACGCAGTACAACAAATTTAGCAGTCCAGCGTTCAGGTCTGAATCACCCCCATAGTCAAGTCTTATACCCTAGCCAGAAACATCAATTGATACCTATGTAAAAGAAACTTTTCCAGCATTTTCAATTACAAATGTAGATAACAAACAAATTGAGTCATAATTCGCACTATGAAATCTAGCTTTAAATTAAAACTAGATTTTATAAAACAGGTTATAAATCAATTTTATTGTTTGTTAGCTACATTTGTAATTGGAAATGCTGGGAACGTTTATTTAACATGGTTATCAATTGAGGTTTCTGGCTGGCTATAAGGCTTGACTAAGAAAATGACCAAGATGTAGAAACTGGAGAGCTGCTACTTAGGGAGGCCAATCCCAAGCCATTTTTCAATCCTGGGTATTGGGATAGAAAACTGGTCAATACCTGGGATCGGCTTTCTTCTTGTGTGTCCGTCTGTCTGTCTGTCCGCCCCACACATAAATCAAGTCACCAAACTACTGGGGCAGGAGGGAAGGGAACTTCTTTCTGCCGCAGTGACTGCAGGGGGAGTCGGGAGGAGGAGGCGGCCTCAGCGGCAGGTGACTGCACAGCGTGAACTCACATGCAGAGGTCACCCTGCACTGGGGGAGCCAAGCATTTTGGATGAGGGATACTCAACCTATAATAATAATTTATTATTATTATTAAGATACACAGGAACGCAGCCTTATTGAACTGTTGATGGCAATTAGAATGCTTTTTCCCAAAGAAATCAGAGATACATACATTCAAATGGGTTCATCAGTGCCATTCCCCTGCATTGGTTAATAAGGCACAATGGTCCCTATGGTTACATGTATTGTAAATAAGGTTTCTTGTGGCCACTTACAGCATATAGAACCTCTTGTAAAATACAACACACAAACAAATCCTGAAAAATGCCACTGTCTTTTCTTCAACAAGAAGAATTTACAACTTTGGGGCTCATTTACATTTGAAAGTAAGTCACGTTTTTGACTCGCATCTCAGATGTAGCTGTACACGTCCGCACTGATAGGTGTTACTTTCACAGTCTCCCTGAAATGCTTTTTCAAAAGTAGGCAAGTATGGTAAGTACTACAGGGATGTATGCAAATACACACGCGGGGACAAGGGCTTTGATAGCAGCCTGTGTCTGCGTTGTATAAAAGTAATGTGATTGATTTACTTTCCGTTTCTGGACTGTCTGTACAGACTACACAGTTTATCGCAGCGGTGCAATCGGATCAGTACTGTACATGCTTGACAGGCAGAGGCAGTCGATGGGCGGGAGAGGGCTGGACGGCGGTGCGAAGCCGTCATTTAGGGGGCGCGGTCCGGCCGACGCAGGCGTGGCCAGACCATTGGGGGGGGTGGGCTGCGGCAACTGCGTGATGTCACACGCAGCCGCTGTGACCCGGGCAGCGAAGAGGTTCTCCCGTCCAGCCGCAGGAGCTATGCTGGCCGGGAGCTACTCCTAAAATGCAAAAGCGTCGCCGCCGTGCCGTATGACTAAGCTAAGCGACACAAGTATGCAGCACAAACATAGGACGTGCTGGAATTTGCCCAGATGTAATACTGCCATAGGAGAGCGTATCCCTAAACCACACACACACGGCAAAGCCTCTAAAATTAATTTGGATAATAATAACCCTTTCATTTGGAGCTATTATAATATGCAGCACAGGTAAGCGTACCCCTACACCACACAGGGCAAATCCTGTAAAAATTATTTGGATAATAATAAGTAATTATAACCCTTTTATTTGGAGTAAATAATATACAGCACAGGACACCACCACTGGACTTATGGCAGCACAAAACACCACCACTAGACTGGACTTATAGGGCAGTACCCCTGGAGTTGTACGGCAGTGTAGACAGGATGGCACTTTAAAAAACTAGTACCCAAACAGCACATGATGCAAAGAAGAAAGAGGTGCAAGATGGAATTGTCCTTGGGCCCTACCACCCACCCTTATGTTGTATAAACAGGACATGCACACTTTAACAAACCAATCTATTCCGCGACAGGGTCTGCCACATGACTGTGGCTGAAATGACTGGTTTGTTTGGGCCCCCACCAAAAAAGAAGCAATCAATCTCTCCTTGCACAAACTGGCTCTAGAGGCAAGATGTCCACCTCCTCCTCATCCTCCGATTCCTCACCCCTTTCAGTGTCTACATCCTCCTCCTCACAGAGTATTAATTTGTCCCCACTGGAATCCACCATCACAGGTCCCTGTGTACTTTCTGGAGGCAATTGCTGGTAAAGGTTTTCCCGGAGGAATTTATAATTAATTTTGATGAACATCATCTTCTCCACATTTTGTGGAAGTAACCTCCTACGCCGATCGCTGACAAGGTTACTGGCTGCACTAAACACTCTTTCGGAGTACACACTGGAGGGGGGACAACTTAGGTAAAAATAAAGCCAGTTTGTGCAAGGGCATCCAAATTGCCTCTTTTTCCTGCCAGTATTCATACGGACTGTCTGACATGCCTACTTGGATGCTGTCACTCATATAATCCTCCACCATTCTTTCAATGGTGACAGAATCATATGCAGTGACAGTAGAAATGTCAGTAATCGTTGGCAGGTCCTTCAGTTCAGACCAGATGTCAGCACTCACACCTGACTGCCCTGCATCACCGCCAGCGGGTGGGCTAGGAAATCTATTCCTCGCAGCCCCAGTTTTGGGGGGAAATGAAGGAGGAGCTGTTGACGGGTCACATTCCGCTTGAGTTGACAATTTTCTCACCAGCAAGTCTTTGAACCTCTGCAGACTTGTGTCTGCCAGAAAGAGAGATACAACGTAGGCTTTAAACCTAGGATCGAGCATGATGGCCAAAATGTAGTGCTCTGATTTCAACAGATTGACCACCCTTGAATCCTGGCAAAGCGAATGAAGGGCTCCATCCACAAGTCCCACAAACTTTGCGGAATTGCTCTGTCTTAGCCCCTCCTTGAATTTCTCCAGCTTCTTCTGCAAAAGCCTGATGAGGGGAATGTCCTGACTCAAGCTGGCAGTGTCTGAACTGACTTCACGTGTGGCAGGTTCGAAGGGTTGGAGAACCTTGCACAAGACGGAAATCATTCTCCACTGTGCTTGAGTCAGGTGCATTCCTCCTCCTTTGCCTATATCGTAGGTTGATGTATAGGCTTGAATGGCCTTTTGCTGCTCCTCCATCCTCTGAAACATGTAGAGTATTGAATTCCATCTCGTTACCACCTCTTGCTTCAGGTGATGGCAGGGCAGATTCAGGAGTGTTTGCTGGCGCTCCAGTCTTTGGCACGCAGTGGCTGAATGTCGAAAGAGGCCCGCAATTTTTGGGACCACCAACAGCATCTCCTGCACGCCCCTGTAATTTTTCAAAAAATTCTGCACCCCCAAATTAATTGCATGTGCAAAACATGGGACGTGCTGGAATTTGCCCAGATGTAATGCACGCACAATACTGGTGGCGTTGTCCGATATCACAAATCTCCAGGAGAGTTTAATTGGGGTATGCCATTGTGCGATGATGTCCATCAGTTTCCGTAAGAGATTGTCAGTGGTGTGCTTCTTACGGAAAGCGGTAATACATAGCGTAGCCTGCCTAGGAACGAGTTGGTGTTTGCGAGATGCTGCTACTGGTGCCGCTGCTGTTGCTGTGGGAGGCCATACATCTACCCAGTGGGCTGTCATAGTCCTTAGTCTGCCCTGTTCCACTTGTCCACATGTCCGTGGTTAAGTGGACAGTGGGTACAACTATTAGGACACGGAGGACACTTTTTCTGACGTCTCTGTACATTCTAGGTATCGCCTGCCTAGTGAAGTGCAACTTAGATGGGATTTGGTACCGGGGGGGACTACCTCCATCAATTCTCTAAGTCCCTCTGAACTAATGGCAGATATCGGACGCACGTCTAACACCAACATAGCTGTCAAGGCCTCAGTTATCCGCTTTGCAAGAGGATGACTGCTGTCATCTTTCATCTTCCTCGCAAAGGACTGTTGGACAGTCAATTGCTTACTTGAAGTAGTACAAGTGGTCTTCCGACTTTCCCTCTGGGATGATGATCGACTCCCAGCAGCAACAGCAGCGGCAGCAACAGCAGCAGTAGGCGTTACACTCAAGGTTCCTCCAGAGGAATCCCTGTTAGGAGAGTACTCCTCAGTCTTGTCAGTGACATGGCCTGCAGGACTACTGACATTCCTGACTGAGGAGGAAGTTGACGTTGAGGGAGTTGGTGGTCTGGCTTGCAGGAGCTTGAGGTACAAGAGGAAGAAGGGATTTAGGTGTCAGTGGACTGCTTACACTCTTACCCAAAGTTTCAGAACTTGACACTAACTTCTGATGAATGCGCAGCAGGTGACATATAAGGGAGGATTTGTCCTTGGTGGTTAACGTCCTTACCCCTACTTATTACAGATTGACAAAGGCAACACACGGCTTGACACCTGTTGTCCGGATTTGTGGAGAAATAATTCCACACCGAAGAGGTGGCTTTTTTAGTATTTTGCCCAGGCATCACAATGGGCTTATTCATCCCGCGGACAACAGGTTTCTCCAACGGTGCCTGATTTAAACAAACCGCATCACCATCAGAATCCTCATCATCAACTTCCTCCTCAGCGCCAGTAACACCCATATCCTCATCCTGGTGTACTTCAACAGTGACATCTTCAATTTGAATATCAGAAACTGTACTGTGGGTGCTACTTCCAGCTCTTGCAGAGGGCGTACAAATGATGTAAGGAGCCACCTCTTCCTGTCCAGTATTGGGAAGGTCAGGCATTGCAACCGCCGACACACTTACACTCTACTTGGGGATTTGTGATACCATCTTAGAACGCATAGATTTTTGCTGTGCTTTTGCCAGCTTAACCCTTATAATTTTTCTAGCAGGAGGATGAGGGCTTCCATAGTCATGTGAAGCTGAACCACTAGTCATGAACATAGGCCAAGGCCTTACCCATTCCTTGCCACTCCATGTCGTAAATGACATATTGGCAAGTTTACGTTTCCTACTTTTTTTTTTTTTTACTGAACTTTGGCTTTTTGGATTTTACATGCCCTCTACTATCACATTGGGCATCGTCCTTCGCAGACGACGTTGATGGCATTTCATCGTCTATGTCATGACTAGTGGCAGCAGCTTCAGCACTAGGAGGAAGTGGTTCTTGATCTTTCCCTATTTTATCCTCCAAATTTTTGTTCTCCATTATTTTTCTGGAGTTATATAACAAGGGGGGTAATTCTGAGTTGATCACAGCAGCAAGTTTGTTAGCAATTGGGCAAAACCATGTGCACTGCAGGGGGGACAGATATAACATGTGCAGAGAGAGTTAGATTTGGGTGGGTTATTTCATTTCTGTGCTGGGTAAATACTGACTGCTTTATTTTTACACTGCAATTCAGATTTCAGTTTGAACACCCCCCTCCCAAATCTAATTCTCCCTGCACATGTTATATCTGTCCCACCTGCAGTGCACATGGTTTTGCCCAACTGCTAACAAATTTGCTGCTGTGATCAACTCAGAATTAGGCCCAATATGCGGTACAGGAGAGCGTACCTCTACACCATACAGGGCAAACCCTGTGAAAATTATTTGGATTCAATTTTATTAACCCCTTTATTTGGAGTAAATAATATACAGCACAGAACAGCACCACTGCACTTATATGGCAGCACCACTGGACTGGATTTATATGGCAGTACCACTGGACGTATACGGCAGTACCATTGGACTGGAGTTATAGGCCAGTACCACTGGATTTATGCGGCAGTATCACTGGACATACATGGTAGTATCACTGGACTGGATTTATACGCCAGTACCGCTGGAATGATACGGCAGTACCACTGGACTGGATTTATACGCCAGTACCACTGGATTTACACCTCAGTATCACTGGACATATACGGCAGTGTTACTGGATTTATATGGCAGTATCACTGGACTGGATTTATACGTCAGTACCACTGGACATATACGGCCGTACCACTGGACTGGATTTATAAGCCATTACCATTGGATTTATACGGCAGTATGACTGGACATATACGGCAGTATTACTGGATTTACTGTATATGGCAGTATCACTGGACTAGATTTATACGACAGTACCACTGGATTTATATGACAGAAACCACTGGACATATACAGTAGTATTACTGGACATACAGTATACAGCAGTATCGCTGGATTTATACGGCCGTACCACTGGACATATACGGTAGTATTACTGTACATACAGTATACAGCAGTATCGCTGGATTTATACGGCCGTACCACTGGACATATACGGCCGTACCACTGGACTGGAATTATAAGCCATTAACACTGGATTTATATGGCAGTATCACTGCCATATACGGCAGTATCACTGCCATATACAGCAGTATCACTGGACAAGATTTATACTCCAGTACCACTGGATTTATACGGCAGTACCACTGGACATACATGGTAGTATCACTGGACTGGATTTATACGGCAGTACCACTGGAATGATACGGTAGTACCACTGGACTGGATTGATACATCAGTCCCACTGGAAATATAAAGCAGTATCACTGGATTTATACGGCAGTACCGTTGGACATATACAGCAGCACAGGGACACCACCACTGGACTGATGCAGGATAACACAGCACCACTGCAATGGACTGGACTTATACAGTAGCACTGGACATATGGAAGCAGAGGACACCTCCACTGTGACTGGACTGATTCAGAGCAAGGCACTACCACTGTACTGATGCAGGACAACACAGCACCACTGGACTGGAATTATACAGCAGCACTGGACATATAGCAGCAGAGGACACCACCGCTGTGACTGGACTGATGCAGCACAAGATACTACCACTGTACTGATGCAGGACACGGAGGACGGAGACATGTCCTCTCTCTACACTCTCCAATGCCGGAGTGAAAATGGCGGCGACTTATATGGAATCCAAACCCCACGAGAATCCGACAGTGGGATGATGACATTTTGCCTCGTTCTGGTTTCTGAGTCAGGCGGGAAAACCTGAGCCTGACTCGAATCCGGGCTCGGGTAGTGAAGTTCGGGGGGGTTCCGGTTTCAGGGAACCGAACTCGCTTGTTTCTACTGATTATATAAGCTGCCATAAAACAGTAGTTGTCCTATCTGTTTACTCCTACTGTATGCACAAGTCACTTCTGCTAGTTTGGCACCAACAGACAATGGGGGTAATTCAGAGTTGTTAGCAGTTGGGCAAAGCCATGTGCACTGCACGGGGGGGGCAGATATAACATGTGCAGAGAATACTAACTGAACAGTTTGGATGCTTCATCAATAACTATTTAAACTAACAAAGGGGGGCAGTGAACCAAACAGGAATAAAGAAATCTGCTCCCCCAACACAGAGGTATTGTTTCTGCAGGCAAAGGGAATAGGAAGCATATCCACAGCAACAGAAGATAATTCAGATCAAAACCAAATAAAAATAGGCAGAGAGAAGAACATAGCTAGGAACAGAAAAAGCACAAACAAAACTCTAAAAGCTATGTGTGCAAATGCTAGGAGTTTAGGAAATAAAATCCCAGAAATAACTGCAATAATGACAAGGGATGATCTAGACATTGTGGCAATTACAGAGTCATGGTACAATGAAAATCATGACTGGGACATAGTTATACCGGGATATACTTTATTTAGGAAGGACAGAATTGGAAAAATCGGAGGAGGGGTAGCAATGTATGTAAAAAATGCCATAAATACTACATTAATACAAAGTATTGAAGAAAAAACTGAGGCCCTTTGGGTGACCATAGAAACAGGGGAAAAGTTGATTATTCGTATTGGCGTGATATACAGGCCACCAGGTCAGAAAGAGGAACTTGACAAGAACCTATTGCAGGACATAACTAAAATGGCATTAAAAGGAGAGGTAATAATCATGGGAGACTTTAATCTTCCTGATGTAAACTGGGAGGTGTCTGTTGCTAGTTCCACTAGAAGTAGGAACATTTTAAATTCCCTTCAGGGAGCATCCCTCCACCAATTGGTGAGGGAGCCCACTCGGAAAGACGCAATATTAGACTTAATACTTACAAATGGAGACAGATTATCGGACGTAAAAGTGGGTGAAAACCTGGGATCTAGTGATCATCAAGCAGTATGGTTCAGCATTAAGACAGAGACTGACTCGTCCCATACAAAAACAAAGGTGTTGGATTTTAGGAAGGCTGATTTTGTAGGGATGGGAAAATGTGTAAGCGATTCTTTGGCAGAGTGGAGGAACTTGGAAACAGTGCAGGAGAGGTGGAAAACATTAAAATGTGCAATATTGAAGGCAACAGACCTTTGTATCAAAACGGTTAGGAAAAACACAAGGAAAAGGAAGCCAGTGTGGTTTGCAAAAGAAGTAGCAAATATTGTGAGAGCAAAAAAGATGGCTTTTAGGAAATATAAGCAGACACAAAATAATGAAGACAAAAAGATATATCTTGTTAGACAGAAGGAGACAAAGAAGGTAATCAGATGTGCAAAGGCACAAGCTGAGGAGAAAATGGCCCAGTCAGTGGGTAAAGGAGGCAAAACTTTTTTTTAGGTATATAAGCGAAAGGAGAAAAACAAAAGGCGGAATTATAAAACTAAAGACGGACACTGGGAGTCTTGTTGAAGGAGACAATTTAATAGCAGATCATCTTAATGATTATTTTTGCTCAGTATTTACTACTGAAAGAGAGGGGAATGGTCAAGAGTCTGGCAATTACAGTTTAATGCCAAAAAATGCAAAATCATGCACTTGGGTCTCAAAAATCCTAAAGCTAAATACAGTATTAATGGCACTATACTGGAAACTACTGAGGAGGAAAGGGATCTAGGAGTCACTATTTCAGATGACTTAAAGGCAGGTAAGCAATGTAACAAGGCAATGAGGAAGGCTAGTCAGATGCTTGGCTGCATTGGGAGAGGAATCAGCAGCAGAAAGAAAGTAGTAATAATGCCACTGTATAGGTCATTGGTACGGCCTCATCTAGAATACTGTATTCAGTTCTGGAGGCCATATCTTCAAAAGGATATTAATACATTAGAAACTGTACAAAGGAGGACAACTAAAATGGTGCATGGCCTACATCACAAAACATACCCAGAAAGACTGAGAAATCTCAATATGTATAGTTTGGAGCAGAGAAGGGAAAGGGGGGACATGATAGAAACTTTCAAATATATCAAGGGTTTTAACAAAGTCCAGGAGGGAAACATTCTCCAAATGAAGAGAAGCAATAGGACACGAGGACATGCACTGAGACTGGAGGGGGGGAGGTTCAGGGGAAATTTACGGAAAAATTATTTCACAGAAAGGGTAGTGGACAAGTGGAATAGCCTCCCATCAGAGGTGGTAGAGGCTAAGACAGTAGAGCAATTTAAACATGCATGGGATAGACATAAGGATATCCTTACAAAGAAATAAGGATCAAATAAGGTTAGAGATAAAAATAATATAAAAATAAGAATTTACTTACCGATAATTCTATTTCTCGGAGTCCGTAGTGGATGCTGGGGTTCCTGAAAGGACCATGGGGAATAGCGGCTCCGCAGGAGACAGGGCACAAAAAGTAAAGCTTTACGATCAGGTGGTGTGTACTGGCTCCTCCCCCTATGACCCTCCTCCAAGCCTCAGTTAGGATACTGTGCCCGGACGAGCGTACACAATAAGGAAGGATTTATGAATCCCGGGTAAGACTCATACCAGCCACACCAATCACACCGTACAACCTGTGATCTAAACCCAGTTAACAGTATGATAACAGAGGAGCCTCTGAAAGATGGCTCCCTACAACAATAACCCGATTTAGGTAACAATAACTATGTACAATTATTGCAGATAATCCGCACTTGGGATGGGCGCCCAGCATCCACTACGGACTCCGAGAAATAGAATTATCGGTAAGTAAATTCTTATTTTCTCTATCGTCCTAGTGGATGCTGGGGTTCCTGAAAGGACCATGGGGATTATACCAAAGCTCCCAAACGGGCGGGAGAGTGCGGATGACTCTGCAGCACCGAATGAGAGAACTCCAGGTCCTCCTTAGCCAGGGTATCAAATTTGTAGAATTTTACAAACGTGTTCTCCCCCGACCACGTAGCCGCTCGGCAGAGTTGTAATGCCGAGACCCCTCGGGCAGCCGCCCAAGAAGAACCCACCTTCCTTGTGGAGTGGGCTTTTACCGATTTTGGCTGTGGCAGGCCTGCCACAGAATGTGCAAGCTGAATCGTACTACAAATCCAGCGAGCAATAGTCTGCTTAGACGCAGGAGCGCCCAACTTGTTGGGAGCATATAGTATAAACAGTGAGTCAGATTTCCTGACTCCAGCTGTCCTTGAAATGTATATTTTTAAAGCTCTGACAACGTCCAACAACTTGGAGTCCTCCAAGTCGCTTGTAGCCGCAGGCACTACAATAGGCTGGTTCAGATGAAATGCTGACACCACCTTAGGGAGAAAATGTGGACGAGTCCGCAGTTCTGCCCTGTCCGAATGGAAAATCAGATATGGGCTTTTGTAAGATAAAGCTGCCAGTTCTGACACTCTCCTGGCCGAAGCCAGGGCTAGTAGCATGGTCACTTTCCATGTGAGATATTTCAAATCCACATTTTTTAGTGGTTCAAACCAATGAGATTTGAGAAAGTCCAAAACAACATTGAGATCCCACGGTGCCACTGGAGGCACCACAGGGGGCTGTATATGCAGTACTCCCTTAACAAAGGTCTGGACTTCAGGAACTGGAGCCAATTCTTTCTGGAAGAAAATCGACAGGGCCGAAATTTGAACCTTAATAGATCCCAATTTGAGACCCATAGACAATCCTGATTGCAGGAAATGTAGGAATCGACCCAGTTGAAATTCCTCCGTCGGAGCACTCCGATCCTCGCACCACGCAACATATTTTCGCCAAATGCGGTGATAATGTTGCGCGGTTACTTCCTTCCTTGCTTTAATCAAGGTAGGAATTACTTCTTCCGGCATGCCTTTTTCCTTTAGGATCCGGCGTTCAACCGCCATGCCGTCAAACGCAGCCGCGGTAAGTCTTGAAACAGACAGGGACCCTGCTGAAGCAAGTCCCTTCTCAGAGGTAGAGGCCACGGATCCTCCGTGATCATCTCTTGAAGTTCCGGGTACCAAGTCCTTCTTGGCCAATCCGGAACCACTAGTATCGTTCTTACGCCTCTTTGCCGTATAATTCTCAATACTTTTGGTATGAGAGGCAGAGGAGGAAACACATACACCGACTGGTACACCCAAGGCGTTACCAGCGCGTCCACAGCTATTGCCTGCGGGTCTCTTGACCTGGCGCAATACCTGTCCAGTTTTTTGTTGAGGCGAGACGCCATCATGTCCACCATTGGTCTTTCCCAACGGGTTACAAGCATGTGGAAAACTTCTGGATGAAGTCCCCACTCTCCCGGGTGAAGGTCGTGTCTGCTGAGGAAGTCTGCTTCCCAGTTGTCCACTCCCGGGATGAACACTGCTGACAGTGCTATCACATGATTCTCTGCCCAGCGAAGAATCCTTGCAGCTTCTGCCATTGCACTCCTGCTTCTTGTGCCGCCCTGTCTGTTTACATGGGCGACTGCTGTGATGTTGTCCGACTGGATCAACACCGGTTTTCCTTGAAGCAGAGGTTCTGCCTGGCTTAGAGCATTGTAGATTGCTCTTAGTTCCAGAATGTTTATGTGAAGAGACGTTTCCAGGCTCGACCACACGCCCTGGAAGTTTCTTCCTTGTGTGACTGCTCCCCAGCCTCTCAGGCTGGCGTCCGTGGTCACCAGGATCCAATCCTGTATGCCGAATCTGCGGCCCTCCAATAGATGAGCACTCTGCAACCACCACAGAAGAGATACCCTTGTCCTTGGAGACAGGGTTATCCGCTGGTGCATCTGAAGATGCGACCCTGACCATTTGTCCAGCAGATCCCTCTGGAAAATTCTTGCGTGGAATCTGCCGAATGGAATTGCTTCGTAAGAAGCCACCATTTTTCCCAGGACTCTTGTGCATTGATGTACAGACACCTTTCCTGGTTTTAGGAGGTTCCTGACAAGTTCGGATAACTCCTTGGCTTTTTCCTCCGGGAGAAAAACCTTTTTCTGAACCGTGTCCAGAATCATCCCTAGGAACAGTAGACGTGTTGTCGGAATTAACTGGGATTTTGGAATATTCAGAATCCACCCGTGCTGCTTTAGCACTTCTTGAGACAGTGCTAATCCCATCTCTAGCTGTTCTCTGGACCTTGCCCTTATTAGGAGATCGTCCAAGTATGGGATAATTAATACGCCTTTTCTTCGAAGAAGAATCATCATCTCGGCCATTACCTTGGTAAAGACCCGAGGTGCCGTGGACAATCCAAACGGCAGCGTCTGAAACTGATAGTGACAGTTCTGTACGACGAACCTGAGGTACCCCTGGTGTGAGGGGTAAATTGGAACGTGGAGATACGCATCCTTGATGTCCAAGGATACCATAAAGTCCCCTTCTTCCAGGTTCGCTATCACTGCTCTGAGTGACTCCATCTTGAACTTGAACTTTTTTATGTACAGGTTCAAGGATTTCAGATTTAGAATAGGTCTTACCGAGCCATCCGGCTTCGGTACCACAAATAGAGTGGAATAATACCCCTTTCCTTGTTGTAAAAGAGGTACCTTGACAATCACCTGCTGAGAGTACAGCTTGTGAATGGCTTCCAAGACCGTCACCCTGTCGGAGGGGGACGTTGGCAAAGCAGACTTCAGGAAACGGCGAGGTGGATCCGTCTCTAGTTCCAACCTGTACCCCTGAGATATTATCTGCAGGATCCAGGGATCTACCTGCGAGTGAGCCCACTGCGCGCTGAAATTCTTGAGACGACCGCCCACCGCCCCCGAGTCCGCTTGAGAAGCCCCAGCGTCATGCTGAGGCTTTTGTAGAAGCGGGGGAGGGCTTCTGTTCCTGGGAAGGAGCAGCCTGTTGCAGTCTCTTCCCCCTTCCTCTGCCTCGTGGCAGATATGAATATCCCTTTGTTCTCTTGTTTTTAAAGGAACGAAAGGGCTGCGGTTGAAAAGTCGGTGTCTTTTTCTGTTGGGGAGTGACTTGAGGTAAAAAGGTGGATTTCCCGGCTGTAGCCGTGGCCACCAAATCCGATAGACCAACACCAAATAACTCCTCCCCTTTATACGGCAAAACTTCCATATGCCGTTTTGAGTCCGCATCACCTGACCACTGTCGCGTCCATAAACTTCTTCTGGCCGAAATGGACATAGCACTTACCCGTGATGCCAGTGTGCAAATATCCCTCTGTGCATCACGCATATAAAGAAATGCATCCTTTATTTGCTCTAAAGACAGTAAAACATTGTCCCTATCCAGGGTATCAATATTTTCAATCAGGGACTCTGACCAAGCTACCCCAGCACTGCACATCCAGGCTGTCGCTATAGCTGGTCGTAGTATAACACCTGTATGTGTGTATATACTTTTTTGGATATTTTCCATCCTCCTATCTGCTGGATCTTTAAGTGCGGCCGTCTCAGGAGAGGGTAACGCCACTTGTTTTGATAAGCGTGTGAGCGCCTTGTCCACCCTAGGAGGTGTTTCCCAGCGCGCCCTAACCTCTGGCGGGAAAGGGTATAAAGCCAATAACTTCTTTGAAATTAGCAGTTTTTTATCGGGGGCAACCCACGCTTCATCACACACCTCATTTAATTCATCTGATTCAGGAAAAACTATAGGTAGTTTTTTCACACCCCACATAATACCCTGTTTTGTGGTACCTGTAGTATCAGCAATATGTAACGCCTCCTTCATTGCCAAAATCATATAACGTGTGGCCCTAAAGGAAAATACGGTTGATTCGTCACCGTCGCCACTGGAATCAGTGCCTGTGTCTGGGTCCGTGTCGACCGACTGAGGTAACGGGCGTTTTACAGCCCCTGACGGTGTTTGAGGCGCCTGGACAGGTGCTAATTGATTGTCCGGCCGTCTCATGTCGTCAAACGACTGCTTTAGCGTGTTGACACTATCCCGTAATTCCATAAATAAAGCCATCCATTCTGGTGTCGACTCCCTAGGGGGTGACATCCCCATATTTGGCAATTGCTCCGCCTCCACACCAATATCGTCCTCATACATGTCGACACACGCGTACCGACACACAGCAGACACACAGGGAATGCTCTTAAAGAAGACAGGACCCCACTAGCCCTTTGGGGAGACAGAGGGAGAGTTTGCCAGCACACACCAAAAGCGCTATATATGACAGGGATAGCCTTATAATAAGTGCTCCCTGTATAGCTGCTTTAATATATATATTTTTGCCACAATTTTGCCCCCCCTCTCTTGTTTTACCCTGTTTCTGTAGTGCAGTGCAGGGGAGAGCCTGGGAGCCTTCCTGACCAGCGGAGCTGTGTGAGGAAAATGGCGCTGTGTGCTGAGGAGATAGGCCCCGCCCCTTTTTCGGCGGGCTCGTCTCCCGCTCTTTAACGGATTCTGGCAGGGGTTAAATATCTCCATATAGCCCCCGGAGGCTATATGTGAGGTATTTTTTGCCAAAAAATAGGTTTACATTGCCTCCCAGGGCGCCCCCCTCCCAGCGCCCTGCACCCTCAGTGACTGCCGTGTGAAGTGTGCTGAGAGGAAATGGCGCACAGCTGCAGTGCTGTGCGCTACCTTAAGAAGACTGAGGAGTCTTCTGCCGCCGATTCTGGACCTTCTTCTCGTTTCAGCATCTGCAAGGGGGCCGGCGGCGAGGCTCCGGTGACCATCCAGGCTGTACCTGTGATCGTCCCTCTGGAGCTAATGTCCAGTAGCCAAAGAAGCCAATCCATCCTGCACGCAGGTGAGTTCACTTCTTCTCCCCTAAGTCCCTCGTTGCAGTGATCCTGTTGCCAGCAGGACTCACTGTAAAATAAAAAACCTAAGCTAAACTTTTCTAAGCAGCTCTTTAGGAGAGCCACCTAGATTGCACCCTTCTCGGCCGGGCACAAAAATCTAACTGAGGCTTGGAGGAGGGTCATAGGGGGAGGAGCCAGTACACACCACCTGATCGTAAAGCTTTACTTTTTGTGCCCTGTCTCCTGCGGAGCCGCTATTCCCCATGGTCCTTTCAGGAACCCCAGCATCCACTAGGACGATAGAGAAAAGAAAAAAAAGGTGCAGACTAGATGGGCCAAGTGGTTCTTATCTGCCGACAAATTCTATGTTTCTATCTATGAGAGAGTTAGATTTGGGTGGGGTGTGTTCAAACTGAAATCTAAATTGTAGTGTAAAAATAAAGCAGCCAGTATTTACCCTGCACAGAAGCAAAATAACCCACCCAACTCTCTCTGTACATGTTTGCCCAACTGCTAACAAATTTACTACTGCAATCAACGCTGAATTACCCCCAATTTGGACAGTAACTGTCACTAACGTTTCACTTCTTGAAGAAATTCCAAACATTGTAAGCCCCAAGTGAGACGGGAACAAAAGGGCAAATATCTTCTGAATATTTATTTATAACAAAACTATATATGGAAAAAAAAAATAATTTCATACTAGTGAACATTTATATCTATTATATCATTACAGTTACACGATGTTCGGGAAACAATATCCATGGTATAGCTTGATGGTGCTTATCAAATTGTCCTTTTGTGGTGAGTAATCTTTGTGACATTAAACAATATCATACACACCATAAGCTGGGTACACACCATTCAGTGGTGCGACCCAATGACTCAGGATGCGATGTAATGATACATCACAATGGTGGTCATTCCGAGTTGTTCGCTGTGCAGCGATGAGGCAAAAAAAGGCACTTCTGCGCATGCTTATGCGGCGCAATGCGCGCACACAAAGTAATATTACACAAGGTCTAGCGAAGCTTTTCAGTCGCACTGCTGGCCGCAGAGTGATTGACATGAAGTGGGTGTTTCTGGGTGTCAACTGACCATTTTCAGGGAGTGTTCGAAAATACGCAGGCATGCCAGGAAAAACACAGGCGTGGCTGGACGAACGCAGGGCGTGTTTGTGACGTCAAAGCAGGAACTGAACAGTCTGAAGTCACCGCAATCGCTGATTAGGTATTAAGCTACTCTAAAACTGCACAAAAAAATGATGCCGCCGCTCTGCGATACTTTCATACGCACTTCTGCTAAGCTAAAATACACTCCCAGAGGGTGGCGGCATAGCGTTTGCAAGGCTGCTAAAAACTGCTAGCGAGCGAACAACTCGGAATGACCACCAATAGCTGTAAAAACAAAACTATCCACTGTCCGACGGTGCAGTGTATTATTACATGCTGCATATAACTACACCACATCAGGAGTGGAATCATAACATTAGACATGCAGTACATCCAAAGGGATGAGACAAAGAACGGTGTCCGGGAACTAAAGATTCGGGGTACACACTTTATGCAGAGCTGGAATAAGGGGGCGAGTACCCCTGGGCCCCCCTCTCTGCAGTGCTCCCCCCCGACCCCCAACCACCACCACACTCCCCTTCCCTCCCTTGGCCAGAACCGCACTCACCGAGCTCTGATGCTCTATGGTGCCGCAATTTGAAAAAGTTTGGGAACTTCGAACTCTGTTGGTATAATAAACAGCTTGTTTCCTCCAATCTTTAATTCCGGGAATGTGAGCGGTAGAGATATACTCTCAATCACCTCTTATAAGAATGGTGTAATCCAGAGGGAAATTAAACTCGTCTACCTACAAAAACCGACTGATCAGCCCCAAGGGTAAGAGTGACTTTATCATACCAGTTCTCCTAAAAGGAATACAGGCTATAGATGTGAAAATTTACAACGGGACTCCACGGTGTGCACATTGCGGTTCAGTAGGACTTTTAACTATTTGCTGCTTGAGAGTGATTTTTTTTTATTTTTATGTGTGCAATATCTATGTTCATTGTATTAATAAAAAAATAAAAAAAATCATGTATTTTTATATGCTATATATATTCTTATTAGTACACAGAGCTTTCCCAGTGGAGCGCTATACCAATTTATCCTTAAAATGGCGAGTAATTTCTGTCAGTAGCGCCAACCACCGCGGGACTCTGGATAATTTTATGGGCTTAGGGTGTGCGGTGCACCCATTACAGATACACCAATGGTCATAGTGGTAAAACATTATGCTACTGACAAGACACAAACACCTCCTTTGCATACAGAAAATGTCAGTAAAGTTCTAAACCATGTGGCTAACTGTGACACCCAGGTAAGTAAGTATTGTATAGGTTTCTAGGTAAGTACTAGACGTTTAGGTCAGATGAATAGGAGATAATACCTGTGTTGCGCTTCTTACTAGAATTCTGTGATTGGATAGCCTGACCGACACAGGTTTCACCCTTCTCTCACCAAGAGGTATCCTTTCACACAGAAGCTATTATGCATATTAATAACGTACACAGTAATTTCATTAATTACAGTTTATTTAACTGAAAACTTGTCTGGCTGGATCTCTCTTCTAGCTGGAAGAATTTCTAGTTAGTCAACACAGTACATTGGCGGTCATTCGAGTTGTTCGCTCGCAAGCTGCTTTTAGCAGTCGTGCAAATGCTATGCCGCCGCCCTCTGGGAGTGTATCTTAGCAGAAGTGCGAACGAAAGGATCGCAGAGCGGCTACAAAATAATTTTGTGCAGTTTCAGAGTAGCTCCAGACCTACTCAGCGCTTGCGATCACTTCAGACTATTCAGTTGCTGCTTTGACGTCACAAACACGCCCTGCGTTCGACCAGCCACGCCTGCGTTTTTATCTGGCACACCTGCGTTTTTCCACACACTCCCTGAAAACGGTCAGTTGACACCCAGAAACGCCCTCTTCCTGTCAATCACTCTGCGGCCAGTAGTGCGACAGAAATGCCTTGCTAGACCTTGTGTGAAACTACATCGTTCGTTGTAATAGTACGACATGCATGCGCATTGCGCCGCATGCGCAGAAGTGCTGGGTTTTTTGCCTGATCGCTGCGACTGAAATCTGCAAGCGAACAACTCGGAATGACCCCCAGTATGCAATACACCACTTCCCAAACAATGAAACACTTTTACATATACAAATATCTTTTAAACACAGTTTTATAGAGCGTTAATTACCACAGCGTAAACTTTCTATTATGGATCCTATAAATAAACTACACTCCAGTTCAGCTGATTGGGTATAGGTGGTCATTTCCCCGCTTAATGGGCCCGAGTCATGTGTGTAAGTAAAACAAGCAAAACAAGTAACTTTGTGTCTGGAACATACCAAGTTGCCGCAAGGGGAGCAAATCATACTTACCGACATTAGTACTCTTTTCTGGGAGAAGCCTGGAGAGGAGATGCAGGCCGGCAGCAGTGGGAACGTGGCCAGGCTAATGGCATCATTAGGCCATTGTTACGCCTCTGCAACGCCCTTAGATGCACTCTATCCTGGAAACTACCTCCCAGCAGTAACTACTTGCGGCGTTGCTGTCCAAGTCGCAGTTATAATTCCTTAATGCGCTAATATAACCAGTTTTGTTCTAGATTAACAGGGGAGCGATATCACAGTTTGGCTTTACTGCAGACTTCTGCCTCCGCTATATGTCCTTGAATTCCAGCATTTCAATGTCCATTAACTCTATTAGATCGAAGTGCAAATTTATAGAACTTTAAAAGAAACTGTTTTACTGGAGTGGCAATGAATGTTTTTTTTTTTTTTTTTTACCATTTAAGCCTGGGGTGGGGAACCTTTTTTCTACCAAGGGCCATATGGATATTTATAAAATCCTTCGGGGGCCATACAAAAATTCTCAACTTAAAAATTAGCCTGCCCCGCAGTAGGTCTGCCCCTTAGAGGTACTGAGTGCACGTGCCAAGAAATGGGTGTGGCCAATTATAATAGATGTGATACACATATGCCCCCAATAGTGCAGTGCCAGATCCACAAATGCCCCCAAGTGCCAGGTATACAAATGCCCCCACAGTGCCAGCTCCACAAATGCCCCCACAGTGCCATGTATACAAATGCCCCCACAGTGCCCCCCCACCACCCCACTGTGCTGCTCACCACTGCTGCTCCATCCGGCGGCGCGTCTCGGGTGTCAGGGGAGGGAGGAGAGCGTGGCTATGTCGGCCGGCGGCGGCTTGTAGGACCTCAAACCAGCCGTTGGTTCGTGAGCCAATCAGAGCCCGCGGACCGGCAGCTCCCGATTGGCTGCCAGTCCGCGAGCTCTAATTGGCTCACGAACCAGCGGCTGGTTTGAGATCTTACCTGCCGCCGGACATAGCTGCGCTCTCCTCCGTGCCTGACAGCTGAGACACGCCGCCGCCGAACTGAGCGGCGGCGTGTCTCACTGACACAAGCGGGTGGGCCGGAACAAACGGCTTTGCGGGCTTTATATGGCCCGGAGGTTCCCCACCCCTGTCCTAGAGGATCCTCAGTTTGCTTGGTACAGGTAACTTACTGCAACTTGGGATCAAGATATTCCTCCCACACCTTCATCAGGAGCATGTGCTCATGATGAATGTGTGGGAGGTTCCACACAGAAACACGTTGAGCCATAACTAAGTCCTATCAGTAGTTTCGGACAACGCCTAAACTTAATACCATATCCGAACCAGCTTTAAAAGGCCAGAGAGGAATATCTTGATCCCAAGTCGCAATAGGTTACCTGTACCAAGCAAACTCCATCTGCTATTGGATTGTACGGACTGCATACCTCAGACTGGAATAACCATCTCGGATCTGCTGGGTAATATACCGCACCTTTAACTCTGCCAATATTTGTACTTTACATTAACCAGGCGAGTGTTCTGAAAGATAGGGGTATTCACAGCCCCACCACCCTGAAGGAGGAGGCAGAACATTCTGTTTAAATGGACTGGTCCTACTAGAGACTGCCAATATTTAAACTCTGGATGTGGACTTTTTACATATTAGCAATCTAAATGTATTTTTTATGTAATAAATGTATTATTGTTTTAAATAGAATCACGGTGTATATATTCATTCTTGTCTGCAAACCACTAGCGCCACGTTCTTTATATATTTATTGCTACCTTGTTTAGGAGTCTAACACACTCCTTGGGGGCAGCTGGTAGTTGCGCCGTAACAGCCTTCCATTTTTTTTAGGTGTACTGTAGAGCTGAGGAGTTGGATAGCTGAACTCGGCTAGGTACTTGAGCACAGGTGCACCGAAGAACAGGGTAGCTGCAAAGCTGGGACGTGGCTAGGTACTTGAACACAGGTGCAATGCAGAACAGAAAGAGAAGGACAGGAATGCCAGAGCACAGCTGAATACCTTGTCACTGGTGAACCGCAGATCAGGGTAGCAGAATAACTGGAACAGCTAGAGCACAGCTGAATACTTAAGAACTGGTGAACTGCAGATCAGGGTAGCAGAATAACTGGGACACAGCTAACAGCAGAGTCAGTGAGAGAAACTGATATCCTTGGATTCTTGCATGGAGTCCTGGAACAGACAGCCACCAGTGGAGCCTTGAGCAGACAATGTACAACAAAGCACTGTCACTGGAAAGGCTCAACTCACCAGCTTTATACCCTGGACTGCCAGTGGATTGGCTGGAGGAGTCAGCTGAGACTGAGCCTGGCCTGGATTGGACTGAACCCTGTTCAGAGGGAAGATGGCGACATTCATGACTGGTCTTGGAGGGAACTTGGTTTAGGCCCAAACACCAGGAAGCAGAGCACTATGGAGAATCACTCTGAGGATAATACACAGAATACTGAGAGTGCTGTGCAAAGACAGCATGAATAGACTTCAGTGACAAGTTGCACTATGAGCAGGGCTAGAACAGCTGCTAATCACTGAATCCTATAGATTACTCTCGCAGAGGAATTCTCACACAGGTGACTAATTAGGAGTTTACACAGACTGAGCTTGTGTGCAGAATTGCAGGAGAGATGGCAGAGGTAAGACACAAACCATGAGAGAATTAGTCAGGATTGTGACAGGCACCTCCTTATATACACCATACAGTGCTGTGATTGGAGAAACTAAGCAGGTGACTGGAAAGTGCTACTCCATTGGCTGACTGTCGGTCAGCTTACTGTACCTCTTCTAAGATAGTGGCGCCCACTGGATGAAACTAGTGGGAACTCTTTACAGTTAATGCCAGGGACCATGCTGCAGAGACACGGGAGCAATGGGAAGTCACAGAACGGATACCAGAACATCTTGAGCATATCCGCAGCTGAAGCGACCAGCAAGTGGGTAAGAGAACTGGATACTGCTGCTGGGACCTGACAGATGCTACACTATTCTGGAGAGCAACAGATCTAGTGGCTTTAAACTCTTTAGTTAACTCTTTGGTTTACTTAATTAGGATCAGGGTCAGAATGGCCCATAGGGGTATGGAGAAATCCTTGGTGTGCCCCACTGCCTGAGGTGTCCTCCCCCCTACTCTAGTGATCAGGTTCCAGTTCCAGACTGTGCAGTCAATTTATAAATTGTTACTCTATTAGAGGGTCAGTTACCTGGAGGAGCAGGTCCTATCGAAACTACACGAAAGCCGGGTACACACCTGCACCATGGGGGTCATTCTGAGTTGATCGCTCGCTAGCAACTTTTTGCAGCGCTGCGATCAGATAGTTACAGCCTATGGGGGAGTGTATTTTCGCTTTGCAGCCGATGGCACAAAAAAGTTTTTTGCAGTTTCTGAGTAGCTCTGGACTTACTCAGCCGCTGCGATCACTTCAGTCTTTTTGGTCCCGGAATTGACGTCAGACACCCGCCCTGCAAATGCTTGGACACGCCTGCGTTTTTGCAAACACTCCTAGAAAACGGTCAGTTGACACCCACAAACGCCCTCTTCCTGTCAATCATCTCTCAGCCGGCTGTGCGAATGGATTCTTTGTTAAATCCATCGCCCAGCACCAATCCTCTTTGTACCCGTAAGACGCGCCTGCGCATTGCGGTGCATACGCATGCGCAGTTTTGCAGAAATTTAACCTGATCGCAGCGCTGCAAAAAGTTGCTAGCAAGCGATCAACTCGGAATGATCCCCCATGTCGGGACGATTTGCCATTTCGTAATGGCAAACTGACTACATCGTGCAGTGTGTACACATGATTGCATGCTCCCATGGGTCATTAGCAACAGATTCCGGACGACCGTGCTGCAGGGCCAACAGAAGATATCGCTAGCGACCAATTGCAGTATAATTGAAGGATGAAATGATATGTTGTTCCGTCCGTCATATGTGTACAGACAATTTCTGCTGCTCAGGGCCAAAAGGAATCTGGGCCAACCATCGTGACGCTTGGCCATCGCTCTAGTGTGTAGCTGGCTTTAGAATCACCTAATGGTTAGCCAAGTGTCTGTGGTGGCTGGCCACACCCTTAAGCAGTGACGTAACTACCGTGGGTGCAGGGCGTGCAGCTGCTATGGGACCGCAGCTGCTTTCAGGGCCCGCTGCTCCCCCTGCACCCAGTCATGGGCTGCCTCTGAGGCCTGCCACTCCCCCTTCAACCCTGATCACTGATGAGCACCCGCCTGCCGCCACGTAAAGGCAGTGGCAGGGAGTGGGGGGGGGGGGGGCTACATGGCAGGCTCTGAGCACCAGCAGATCAGCACAGTACTGTGATTCGTTGTAATTTAGGGGGCGGGGCCTAATACCATGATGCCCCGCTCCCACCAGAGACCTCTGCAAGTTTGCTGTATCAGCCGGTAATGTATATCTCCTGTTTGCTCCCCCCTGCTCTCTCCCTGACACTTTCTCTTGCTACACACTCTCTCTCTCTCTCTCTCTTTCTCTCTGATGCTCTTTCTCTCTCTCTCTCTCTCTCTCTCTCTCTCTCTCTTTCTCTGGCACTGTCTCTCCCTCTCTCATGCCCTTACACTGTCTCTCTCCCTGGCACTGTCTCTCCCTCCATCTCTCTCCCCCTGACACTCTCTTTCGGTGATACTGTCTCTCTCTCCCTCTTTCTCTGACACTATGCCTCTTTCTCTGACACTATCTCTCTCTCCCTGACACTGTCTCTCTCTCCCCCCCCCTCTCTCCCTGATACTGCCTTTCCCTGGCGCTGTCTCTCCCTCCCTCTCTCTCTGCCTGGCACTGTCTCTCTTCTTCCCTTATAGTGTGTCTTTCTCTCTCCCTGACTCTCTCTACTTGACACTCTCTCTCTCTCTCTCTCTCTCTCTCTCCCTGTCTGTCTCCTCCTGACACTCTCACTCTCTCCTGCTCCTCTTCTTTTTCGCTCTCCCTCTCTCTCTGACAATCTCTCTCCCTCTGACACCTTCCCTCTCTCCCTGATGCCCTCTCTCTCTTTCCCTCTCACCCCTTTTTCTCTCCTCCTGAACCTCTCTCTCTCCCTTTCTTGCTCCTCTCTCTCTCTCTCCCCCCATCTGATACCCTCTCTCTCCTCCTCTCACCCCTTTCTTTCTCTCTCTCTCTCTGACCCCTCTCCCTCCCTTTCTTGCTCCTCTCTCTCTCTCCCCCCATCTGATACCCTCTCTCTCCTCCTCTCACCCCTTTCTCTCTCTCTCACCCCTCTCTTTCCCCCTTTCTTGCTCCTCTCTCTTCCTCTCTCTCTCTCTCTCTCTCTCTCTCCCTCTGATACCCTCTCTCTCCCTGATGCCCTCTTTCTTTCTTTCTCTCGCCCCTCACCCTTGATGTCTCTCTCACTACCCTCACTCTCTATTTGTAGTGACAGTGTCGTGGAGGAGGGGGGTCCCTTTCAATATTTTGCTATGGGGCCCGCAACATTCTAGTTACGCCCTACTGCCAGTGGCGCATGCAGGGGGGGTTTCCGAGTACCTAGAAACCCCCCTGATGACACAAATTTTATTTTTGAGACGGAGACAGCTGTGTCTTTTAAAAGAGTCTCACTCTGAAATGTTGACAAACAGCTACAGCGTCCTGTGCTGATTTTCTATGGTTTACCAGTCTCTATGGGTGCCAACCTGCCTCTGTGTGTGTGTGTGTGTGTGTGTGTGTGTGTGTGTGTGTGTGTGTGTGTGTGTGTGTGTATATATATATATATATATATATATATAGTACACATACATGCACATATACATACACACCCATGCAAACCCCCCTTTGCTAAATCCTGCGTTTGCCCCTGACTGCTAGGGACAGAAGACAGGTTCACTTCTCCACTCTTTTCACTGCTTAGTACATCTTGCCCCTTAATGTGTTCTGTTGTATTCTACTAAGAAGCTTGGTAGAAATCACTGGTAATTTTAACAGGAGTTGATATGAGTCACCTTATTTGCACGTTGATACCATAAAGTGGAAGGTACAGTACTTGGAATAGGTTCTCCCTCTGGAGAACTTTGATCAGAGTTTGGCAAGGGATAAGTAATCTGTTGTTGTGCAGATGACTTCATGCTTTCTCCTCAGGACAACTGCTGCCAATTCTGTGGGGAAGCACCCTACTGTAGTTTCGCTATAAATATTTTCCTAAGCGGTTATCTCATACTTGCCTACCCTCCCGGAATGGCCGGGAGGCTCCCGAAAATCGGGTGACCCTCCCGGCCCCCCGGAAAGGTGGGCAAGCCTCCCGCTCTCCCCCTCGGCCGCCCGCAGCAGAGAACAAGTGGGCGGCCCGAGGGGGTCCGATGACGCGATTCGCGCTGAATCGCGTCATCGTAGCTCCGCCCCCCGCTATGCAGCGCCTCGTTTCTTGGCACAGCACAGCGGGGGGTGGAGTCACGATGACGCGATCCTGATGCAACGCCCCCGGACCGCCCATCCTGCTGCCGGCCACACCCCCGGACCGCCCGTCCTGCTGCCGGCCACGCCCCTATGCACCTACAACGCTGCCTCCTCCCGGAGGAGGAGGCAGCAAATTAGGTAAGTATGGGTCATCTGAGTTAGTAGAACTAAGGAGACAGACATGTTTTGCAGTTACAAAACCAGTGACGACAACACAAAGATTATGGGGGACATTTATCAAAGCTTGGAAGAGATACAGTGGAGAGAGATAAAGTACTAACCATTCAACTCCTAACTGCCATTTTACAGGCTGTGTGACATATGTATCAAACCTAGGGGAGAGATAAAGTATAGTACCAGCTAATCAGCTCCTGTCATGTTACAGTTTGTGGCCCAGATTTATCAAGCCTTGGAGAGTGATAAATTGCACTGTGATATAAGTACTGTACTAACCAGCAGTCTGTAACATGGCAGTAAGGAGCTGAATGGCTGGTACTTTATCACTGTGCAACTTATCACTCTCCAAGGCTTGAGAAATCTGGGCCACAATGACAGTTAGGAGCTTATTGGTTGTTACTTTATCTCACTCCATTATATCTCTCTCCAAGGCTTGATACATTTCCCCCTATGTAACAATGTGCACTATGGAGCCTCACAGCCAGGGCTGGATTAAACCTTGGGGGGGATCCGGGAGACTTAAGTCATGGGGTCTGGTGGGAAGGGGGTGTATATTAAATTGTGCATAACTCCCAACTTGACACATTCCAGAAGGGACAAAATGCTCTCTACCTGGACTTCCCTCCCAATTCCTAATATATGATTGGCATCATCTGTGTTGAACTATTGATAAAGGTATTTCAACACAGGTGATTGCAATCATAAATTAAAAGGGAAGTCCAGGTAGAGAGCATTTTATCCCTCCTGGAATGAATCGTTTTGGGGGGCATGGATCGTGTATATTAAATTTAAACCTACGGTGTATATTTGATGTAAACTAATACTTTAATAATGTCTGGATACAGTTTACAGCGCCACTTTATTGAGAGACATGTACTTTCTAAAGTTTTCTTGTAGTGGAATAAAGACAATTTAAACAACATTAAAATGCACATTGAAAAATAAAATCTATAATATATCTTGTCACATGCAAGAATAGCAAAAGCCTGCTTACACACTGGTATCGGGCTCAGGAGGACTCTCTGAATGTGTCTCTCTCTTAAGATCAGAATGCTGTCATTAGATAACAGGTTACACAGGATCCAAACACCCAGACGGGGAAGAGGAGAAGCTGGGATCCCTGGATCGATTACAACTCTCTGCCTCTTGTTTGTCCTCTGGTCAGGAAGCGCCATCAGTAGCTCATGAAACCTGATACTCCTGCGTCTCTGCCTGCAATTCATACTGTCGTGCTCACATTCTGGCTACTTGGTTCTGCTGCTGCACAAGAGGGAGAGCTTTGATGTCAGTGTACTTCGGCCAGGGAGCCCCCTGACAGAGGGTGGGGCATGGGATACAGTATCGTCTGTGCCCCCCGCTGGCTATGCTCACAGCCAGCAGTGCAAGCATGCAGGTACGCTCGGGTATGGGGTACCCATAAGAATTTGGCAGCGGGTACTCAGTACCACCTGCCACACACTTTGCCATTACCACAATTATAATGTACCACAAAGCAATATGACCATGGTGCTTGGCAGCATGACGGCTCCTCCCACTTTGTCAGGTTTACTGGGAGTGTGACAGTGGCTGTATTTTCCTGTTATAATGGAGTCATTACTATATAGCAGGGGCGGGGAACCTCCGGCCCGCGGGCCGTATAAGGCCCACGAAGCCGTTTGGTCCGGCCCACCCGCTCCTCTCAGTGAGACACGCCGCCGCACAGTCCGGCGGCAGCGTGTCTCAGCTGTCACCACATGGAGGAGAGCTCGGCTATTGTCGGGCGGCGGCGTGTAGGACTTGAAACCAGCCGCCGGTTCGAGAGCCAATCAGAGCTCGCGGACCGGCAGCCAATCAGGAGCCGCGGCTGCCGGTCCGCGTTCTCTGATTGGCTCTCGAACCGGCGGCTGGTTTCAAGTCTTACATGCCGCCGCCCAACATAGCCGCGCTCTCCTCCGTGTACCCGCCGAAAGGAGCGGTAAGCGGGACGCGGGTCATCTGTATACCTGGCACTGTGGGGGTCATCTGTATACCTGGCACTGTGGGGTCATCTGTACACCTGGCACTGTGGGGGTCATCTGTATACCTGGCACTGTGGGGGTCATCTGTATACCTGGCACTGTGGGGACATCTGTATACCTGGCACTGTGGGGACATCTGTATACCTGGCACTGTGAGGGGCATTTGTATACCTGGCACTGTGGGGACATCTGTATACCTGACACTGTGAGGGGCATTTGTATACCTGGCACTGTGAAGGGCATTTGTATACCTGGCACTGTGGTGACATCTGTATACCTGACACTGTGAGGGGCATTTGTATACCTGGCACTGTGGGGGCATTTGTTTACCTGGCACTGTGGGGGCATCTGTATACCTGGCACTGTGAGGGGCATTTGTATACCTGGCACTGTAGGGGCATCTGTATGCCTGGCACTGTGAGGGGCATCTGTATGCCTGGCACTGTGGGGGCATCTGTATACCTGGCACTGTGGGGGCATCTGTATACCTGGCACTGTGAGGGGCATTTGTATACCTGGCACTGTGGGGGCAATTGTGGATCTGGCACTGCACTATTGGGGGCATATGTGTATCACGTCCCATTTTAACTGGCCACACCCATTTTTTTGGCGCGGGGGCAGACTTGTATGGCCCCCGAAGGATTTTATAAATATTCAAATGGCCCTCGGTAGAAAAAAGGTTCCCCACCCCTGCTATATAGTGTTATTAAATTGGGGGATTACTATATATTTCTATTATACTGGAGGCATTACTATATATGTTTAGCCTTGCCTTCATATTTTAAAAAAAGGGGCTGTCGTGTGGCCACGCCGCTAGTGTCATGTGGCCACACCGCTAGTGTCATGTAGCCACTCCCACTAGCAGCATGTGGCCACGCCCCATCACAACACATGACCACGCCCATTTTTCGGCACTCAGTACCACTAAGAAAATATTTCTACTTGCACCACTGCTCACAGCTGTGACAGTCTGATTAGTAACACACCCAGAAGTTTGCACATTTGACAGTGACAAATCATACTTAAAACTGCACCAGTTTAATGTGGTGTTTGTAAAGAAATAGCAATTAAATGATCGTCATTCTGTCACTAGTGCCGGCCCTACCATTAAGCAGCTTTGAAAGTTGCCAATGACCCCTGCACTTACAGGATCACATAGGCTACAAAGCATTTTAACTAATCGGGCTGTACCAATGTGCAATATGAGGCACTTACATTCATGTATTCATTCATGTATCTTACCCCTGCCTTCCCATAGACTATATGTTTGTGAGCTGGGCCTTCCTTTATCTTTGTATGGTTCCTGCTTATCTGGCCTTTTGTTTCCATAAATAATGAGAAAACATCCAAATTATTCAAGTAAAGTGGATATTTACCAATGTGAAAGCTAGCAATCCTAGCATATACAGACTTCCCAAAATCCCAACACCACACGCCTCAAATTCCATTGGCTCCACATCCAAATGATATCCACTAGACCAGTGTTTTTCAACCACTCTGCCGTGGCAGACTAGTGTGCCCTGAGCAGTCTCCAGGTGTGCCGCCATAGAAGCACAGCCAGGCCCGTCAGTGTTTTGCCGCTACTGAGGCCCTGGAACGATCAATACTCGTGGGTTTAGTGGTTGCAGAGCCAGTTCTAATTTTGGGCCCGGGCAGTGTTGGGCTCTTCTGGCTTTCCCAGATGTGGCTCAGGCGTTACCTATGGAGAAACTGCGACATGACATCCCAGGACACGCAACTGCACCATGCATCACCATTATATCTGAGTGTGCCTTGGTAATATTTACATCTTGTTCAGTGTGCCGCCAGTTGTAAAAGGTTGAAAATCTCTGCACTAGAATCTAACATCACATTGAAAGAATAACAACCTCAGGGCTTAAAAGACTTATTACAGCCTTGTAATATGCTGCACTCACATGTGCAGTGTCTCAAAGTAATAATATTATTATCTTATTTCTGTAACAAGCCAGAAATACTTCAGCGTCACACATGGAGGGGCGTACAAATGGGATACAAAGTACACACCATGCGTCTCACTGGCTACTGCCACTCTGTGTGTACACGGGGTGTAGTATGGTATGCCGGCGGCCGGGCTCCCGGCGACCAGCATACCGGCGCCGGGATCCCGACCGCCGGCATACCGACAGTGTGGCGAGCGCAAAGGAGCCCCTTGCGGGCTCACTGCACTCGCCACGCTGCGGGCACGGTGGCGTGCTACGTGCGCCACGCTATTTATTCTCCCTCCAGGGGGGTCGTGGACCCCCACGAGGGAGAATAGCTGTCGGTATACTGTGCGCCGGGATCCCGACATTCGGCATACTGAAGACCACCCTGTACATGCTGTGGATTGCACCTACAGTCCCACAGTAGCAAAAGAAATCGCTTGACTCCACAAGTATGGACATATTGGCGGTCATTCAGACCTGATCGCACGCTAGCTTTTTTTGCAGCGGTGCGATCGGGTCTGAACTGCGCATGCGTATGCTCCGCAATGCGCAGGCGCGTCGGCCACCTGCGACGGGGATCGCCGGACAACGACGGATTTAACAAAGATCGCAAGAAGATTGACAGGAAGAGGCCTTTTGTGGGTGTCAACTGACCGTTTCCAGGGAGTGTCCGGGAAAACGCAGGCGTGCCAAGCCATTTGGAGGGAGAGTTCCTGACGTCCCGGAACCCGGACGGATCATTGCAGTGGCTGAGTAAGTCCTGGGCTGTGCGATCGCACCCCTGCACAGCGATTCCCCCCTCCCCCTGTAGGCGGCAAGTACCTGATAGCAGCACTGCAAAAAAAACACCTGCGTATGATCAGGTCTGAATCCCCCCCATTGTGTGTGACTCAGTGGACATGTGCACCTCGTGTCATTAATGCTCTTTCCTTTATTCCCCTGTATGTTAACTGTAGAGTAGATAAGTCATGTTCTGCTCTGTGAGTAGTCATATTTTGGTTGCAGCCCTGTGTATGTATGTTTTCTTGCTTGTTTAATTGTGTGCCATTCTACTGTGTCAGGAAAATTTCTGCTTCTTTGTAAAGGAGAAAATGTAATTCACATTCGTTGCAATCAGTAGCGGATCTTGCCACGGGCAAGCAGGACTTTTGCCCGGGGCGCCGCCTTCCGGAGGGCGCCGCACCATGGCAAGATCCGCCACTGTGCCCCCCGCAGTGCCCCCCGCTTTGAAGTTTCCCTTCATGGAGAGGACGTCATCGCGCACCGCACAGCAAAGGTCCTCTCCATGAAGGGAAACTAGACGCTACGGTCTCTAGTTTACCTTCATGGAGAGGACCTTTGCTGTGCGGTGCGCGATTACGTCATCGCGCACCGCACAGCATAGTGGCACAGACACTAGGGGTCATAATTGACCTCTAGTGTCTATGCTGTTCTATGGGAGAGCGGTCTGGATCAGGAACGGGGATAGTAAGTATACTTTTTTTTATTTTATTTTTTCTTTCAGCGGCACTACAGGGGGCCCAATGGGGGCGTAACTGACCACGCCCCCATTTGAAGCCAAGCCCGTATACTTTGCCCGGGGCGCCACAAGGGCAAGAACCGGCCCTGGTTGCATTATTACAGGACACAATTTTTCTCCATAGCATTTAGGCAACCACGCCACCTGCAGGTCATACTTGAAACATCACTTATAGGCCCTCATTCCGAGTTGTTCGCTCGCTAGCTGCTTTTAGCAGCTTTGCACAAGCTAAGCCGCCGCCTACTGGGAGTTAATCTTAGCTTTGCAGAATTGCGAACGAAAGATTCATAGATTTGCGAAAAGAAACTTCTTTGCAGTTTCTGAGTAGCTCGAGACTTACTCTGCGACTGCGATCAGTTCAGTCAGTTTCGTTCCTGGTTTGACGTCACAAAAACACCCAGCGTTCGCCCAGACACTCCCCCGTTTCTCCAGCCACTCCCGCGTTTTTCCCAGAAACGGCAGCGTTTTTTCGCACACACCCATAAAACGGCCAGTTTCCGCCCAGAAACACCCACATCCTGTCAATCACACTCCGATCACCAGAACGAAGAAATTTCTAAGTAAAGCCGTGAATAAAATACCAAACTTATTAGCAAATTTACTTGGCGCAGACGCACTGCGAACATTGCGCATGCGCATTAGCGACTAATCGCTCCGTTGCGGAAAAAAATAACAAGCGAACAACTCGGAATGAGGGCCATAGTACAATGATATTGATGGTTTAATGCACCATGGGAGCCATAGGTGCCGATTTATGTTTTTGCAGGTGGGTGCTCGGCGGGAGGCGTCAGCGGGAATGAACGGGCGGGCCGCAGCAGTGACTAAAGCCCATTACACATTCTGCCACACACCGTAATGCCCATTACACATTATGCCACACACCGTAATGCCCATTACACATTATGCCACACACCGTAATGCCCATTACACATTATGCCACACACCGTAATACCTATTACACATTATACCACACACTGTAATGCCCATTACACATTATACCACACACCGTAATACCTATTACACATTATACCACACACTGTAATGCCCATTACACATTATACCACACACCGTAATAGCTATTACACATTATACCACACACTGTAATGCCCATTACACATTATACCACACACCGTAATACCTATTACACATTATGCCACACACCGTAATGCCCATTACGCAATATGCCACACACCGTAATGCCCATTATGCGTTATTCCACACACTGTAACGTCAGTTACATATTATGCTACATACAGTTATGGCCCTGACACCATTTTATGCCCCACACACAATAATGCCCCTTATAAATGATGCCACACATTAAGGCTTCTAATTACTTTTAAATTACCTGCCTGTTGTCACTTGTCTCAAGCTCGTTGCCAAGGGTTTCATGCACGTTGTCAGGGGTTTCATGCTCTGGGTTTCATGCTCGCAGGGGTCTCCTGCCAGGGGTTTCATATGCGTTGTCAGGGGTCTCCAGCACGTTGCCAGGGGTTTCATGTGCGTTGCCAACAAAGTATGGGAGGGTGGATGCGGGCATGACTAAGTATACTGCTAGCCAGTGGCGGAACTAGCAAGTGGTCGGCCCAGGTGCAAAAATATGCTTAGAGACCCCACTTAAAATGCGGCGGCCATTTTTGGTGGGATTTTTTACACTGCACTGTACTGAAGCGCTTCCGCAGCCCTCAGCGTGTCTCTCTCAATCCACTGCAGGGGCTGCGGCGGCTAGCAGTAACTGGTGCAGTGGCTGGTTCCGTGGGTTTCCTGATTGACCGTGGGTGCTCGGGACCGGGAGCACCCACGGAATCGGTGCCTATGATGGGAGCAGTGGGGCAAGTAGAAAAAATGTCTTATAGGTACTGTGCGCGTTTGCCAAAAAATGGGTGTGGGCAGCCAATGAAAATGGGAGCATGATACGTATATGGGGGGCCAGATGCACAAATGCCCCCACAGTGCCAGATGCACAAATGCCCCCACAGTGCCAGATACACATATGCCAGATATGCCCCCACAGTGCCAGAAACACATATGCCCCCACAGTGCCAGATGCACATATACCCCCACAGTGCCAGATGTGCCCCCACAGTGTCAGATATGCCCAAACACTCCAGATATGCCCCCACTTTGCCAGATACACATGCCCCCAGAGTGCCAGATATGCCCCTTCAGTGCCAGATATGCCCCCACAGTGCCAGATACACATGCCCCCAGAGTGCCAGATATGCCCCCACAGTGCCATATATGCCCCCACAGTGCCAGATATATCCCCACTTTGCCAGATACACATGCCCCCACAGTGCTAGATATGCCCCCACAGTGCCAGATACACATATGCCCTAAGAGTGGCAGAAATGCCCCTTCAGTGCCAGATATGCCCCAATTTGCCAGATACACATGCCCCCAGAGTGCCAGACATGCCCTCAGAGTGCCAGATATGCCCCAGCAGTGCAACTCACCATTGTTGCTGCTGCCTGGGGCTGGCACTGTCTGCTGCTGCTGCTGGGGAGAGGAGAGCGTAGCACGCACCCCTCCTGCTCCTCTCCTGCCCTCAGGCCGGTCTCCACTTCCTCCTGCTGCGCGGCATCCTGTATATTAGATCTGGCGTTGGTGCGCGAGCCAATCAGTGCTTGCGGTCCAGAAGCGGCGGCTCCTGATTGGCTGCCGGTCCGAGAGCTCTGATTGGCTCACGAACCGGCGTTTCAGTGCACGCCACCCCCGCCACTGCCCCCGGACTCAGGGGACTCAGGCAGTTGAGGGACAGGAGAGGAGTGCGCATGCTGCGCTCTCCTTCCTCCAACACCCGGTGTCTGCAAGGTGGTGGTACGGCGTACTGGCTGGGAATTTCTTACCGGTATGCAGCACTGCATGGGAGAGATTTCTGACTGAAAGTGAGAGACAGCTGCAGTTGACAACCAGAAGCAGCTATGAGAGTAGTGATGGCCATCGGTGGGTAAACAGTTGATGGACACCATTGACTGTACCATTGGTGGCTGCCATCGATTGTATAAATAAAACCATCGGCAGTCGCAGGGAAACCATTATTGGTTTTACCCACTGATGGTCATTTCTGTTCTTTGACATGCTGGGCTGCCAGCCTATCAGAACCGGGGGGAATGGGGGGGCTTCGTGAGTGCGTCGGGTGGAGGGCACTGTGTACCGGTATTAATGAAAAAAACAACCCATCAGGGGGCTCTATATCACTGATTATCCACCATCTATGGCAAAACTATCTGGCTTCAGCTGTTTTGCAAACATTGGTTGTCAATGACCATCCCTAACGTGTGGGTTGTAGGTAACAATTAGTGGGGGCTTTATATCTACATTTTGGAAAGCGCAATGGAATATGTGTGCACTATATAAATAAACATTACTAAAATAAATAAGCTGATGCAAAGAACAGTAACACATAACATTTAATGTGAATATTCCTTCATATTATTACTTATATAACCTGTACTTATCTGCTCTTTCAGGACCAGTACCCATACGGCTGATAAACGGACCTGGCATCTGTGCTGGGAGAGTTGAAGTACTCTACAATGATAAATGGGGATCAGTGTGTGACGATTTCTGGGACAGCCCTGATGCACAGGTTGTGTGTAGTCAGCTGAAGTGTGGAGTTGCTTTGATAGCTCTACCAAATGCAGCTTTTGGACCAGCTAATGATACCATTTGGTTGGATGATGTGAAATGTCTTGGAACGGAGTCGGATATCACTAAATGCCCCCATAATGGTTGGGGAAAACATAACTGTAACCATAACGAAGACGCCAGTGCTGTTTGCTCAGGTAAAAATAACTGAATTCTAGTATGAAAGTATTTTGCATCAACAGGGAACTCCCCCCCCCCATTTCTTCCCCAAGCCTGAAATCATAACTGATGTGTTGCAGAAGAGGTTGGACACCGGATGGTATAATATAATTACTTCCCAGCTTTGTTTACTCCAAAAATATTCAGATGTTGATTCATGGATACTGCTATATTTCTGTGAAAGTGCCTGTGAATCACTGTATACTGGCGTGAATCACTGTATATACCCACAAGAACCATTGACCAGAAGCAATAGGCTTCTAAATACTGAACCATAAATAGAAGAGACAAAAAATAGCGTCTTTCCTTCTGTCAGAACCCTGGGGACTTAATGATGAAAGTGTGTTGATCCCAACTTTACAGGGGTCAAATTTTAAAAACTCCTATGTGTATATAGGCCTGAAGTTATCCCAATTTTAAGTTCTCCAAAGCTTTAGATCTTACACGAGCCCAAGTTCTAACCCATGCCTTAAAACTTCTTAGGACAGACACTTTGGTATAAAACAACCATTAGTAAGTTTACGGCTCTAAAGAAACCCATATTCTGATCAACCTCTGTATAGAATTGATGAGATGACAATACGGATTATTGAAAAACTAAGTCAGACAATAACGTCAATCTGACGGCTGAGTGCCATAGGTTTCGGATGTGGCCTAACCTGTTTTTTGGAATTCAAATCATAAAATGTGATCAGGCTGCAGTATAAAACTATTAGGATTCCTTACAGAACTCTTTAATTACTATATACTGTTTGTAGGAAACACTCGGAAAGTATAGTTTGTTACAGTATGTTGTAACCCTTTGAATACCACTATCACAGGCTCCAAAAACTACTGCTCTCCTAATCATAACCAAGCATTTTGTGAACCAGGGGGAAGCAGTTCACAAGGACCTACAGTAATGCCTAATAAATTCCTGAACACGTGGACACAACGGGATGTGGTTAAGATACCAGCTGTTGGGATCCCAACAGTAGGAACCCCGGCACCGGAATCTCAACAGCCGGCATTCCAACCGGGGAAGGTCAGGTTTAGGCGCCACCCAGGAGATTAGGGTTAGCCTCGGGAGGGGGGAGTAGGGATAGGCACCACCAGGGGGAGGTTAGGTTTAGGCACTAAGGGGGAGAGTTAGGCTGCGGGAAGGGGGGGGGGGGGGGTAGGAGGGTTAGATTTAGGCACCACTGGGAGAGTGGGGAGGTTAAGGGTAGGCACTAAGGGGGAAGGTTAGGGGAGAGGAAATAGCATACTTACCTCGCCCCTGTTAGACTTTTAAAGTTCGGGATGCCAGTGTTGGTATTGTGACCGCTGGCTTCCTGTCTGCTGGTCACACATACCGAACGCAACACAACATTTACTATTAAATCTCTCTGTGTACCATGTGTCTCAATGCTCCTCCATGGTCAATTTAGATACTTAAAAAAAATGTAAAGGTAAATGTAATGTAATAAACAGAACAAAATCCTATTACAATAGGTACAACATGAAAAAAGGATGCCAGATGGCAAAGTGTGCAGTTGATGGCCATGAGACAGGGGCATAGCCAGAACTTTCTGGCTCCCATAGCAACATTTTGAAGAGGCCCCTTCTCTCTCCATAGTGGTTGTCATGTCATGCCCCATAGTAGTGCCATAGTTCATTTTATGCCCCATAGTGGTGCCACAGGATTTTCAATATAAAGTCCGTTCAGGAAAAGGACACTTCAATTTGAAGCGGTTTAGACTTATTCACAAAAGGACCACCGTTTTATTTTATATATCTTTATATTTTTCTTCTTTTGTTGATTGAATTTTCATATACTTTGTTGGACTTATTATCAAGCCACGTCCCCATATCACCTGACAAACAGATAGACAATCTATATGTTTGAAATCTATTTTATTATTTTGAATTCAAATGAATTCATTTGACAATTCATCACTTTGTCTATATCAAAGGTATCCATCATATTGTACCTTTCCATTTAACCACGTTAGCTGACAGCACTGTAGGGGTTGAGCGCAGTTAGGTGTAACACCTGGTTGTCATTTGTTAATATATAGGGGGATTAGGACACCCCTTGAACCAGCAGCACACCCCAAACAGTAATACCTTTTACACCTCTGTGCGCCGATTACCCATCCTGGTTACATTTATCACATAGCTTCAAAATACGGTTTGTATTTGATTTCGCAAACAAATGTTCCTCATCCTTCCTGCATATACCATTCAGGATTCGTATATCAATCACACCAGCTACATAAATAAATACAGGTTCCAAACCCATACCAATCCATACCACTTTACATATAGAATAAAGAAATTCCTCGTGATTAACATCTTTCCCTGAGGAGCTTACACTCCCTTCCATTACCCACCGTGCACTGCCCAACATCAAAAGGTTTTTGTTATTCACCCGATCTGCTAGGAGAGGGCAATTAGCATCCCATTTCCTAGTCACAGGAGGTAGGGGATCCTTATTCAGTCATATATAGTAAGTGCATTTTTCCCTTTAAAATACATGTGACCACATCTTAAATATAAATACATTTAAACATGCAATCCTACAACTGTGCACAGAGCACTACATATGACATGTTAAAACACATCATTAAACATATTTTTAAACAGTCCGCATCTGGCGCCGTAAGTACATTTAACAGTGGCGCCAAGCGCCTATTGTCCCTAAAATGGCACCGGGCACTTAAGGGTGCCGTGGCCGCCATTAACCATGTGGCCGCCAGGGTCTCCGGCCACAGAACATTATTAACATCCACTGCCCATTGACCTCTTATTTTATCTCACCTTACTTGCCACTGGTGATGCTTAAAGTGTTCAATCCCTACTGACAGCTTTTGAATCTTACACGGCAACCCCACATCTGTTTTGGCAGCCTGGCTAGCTACCTAATGTCAGGTCATATCATGGCACAACTGTTGAAAGGCTGTCTCTCCTTCCCTGCATCATGCTTAGCCTCCTGCGTCTCCTCAGTCCCTTCTGCTTCCACACCATGGTTTTGTGGTGGGTAAGAATGGCCTATCATTGGCCCACGTGCAGATTGTCTGTTTGGGTTCATTCCGTTTAGGAGAGATTTGTCAAAGCTTGGAGACAGTTAAAGTACCAACCAATCAGCTCCTAACTGTCATTTTTCAAACACAGCTTGTAAAATGACAGAAGCTGATTGGTTAGTACTTTCTCTCTCAACTTTATCTCTCTCCAAGGTTTGATAGATCTCACCCTATAACTGAAGTCAGTACCACCCTACTGAAAGGTTTGCTTTTGTTGGAGGTAAGTTGATTTGAAAAATTATGAAAACTAATGCTTAGTAAATATTTTATTTGGCTATCTCAAACTGATGGCGATGCCCATTGGTTTGAGAATAACCCCAAACCTGACACTTAATAAATTAACCCCTTAGCCTTAGTATTCATAATTTCATTGTTTTTTGAAACTTGAATAGTAGAATAATTTTAGATCAATCATAAGTGAATTAAACTTAATCGGCAATTTTAAACTCTACGTTTTTTTTAAATCTATGTAACATTATTATAACTTTATTGAACAGTCTTAAACATCTGAAAAATATAAGTGGATATTAGAATTAATTATGGAAAGATCTATATTTAAATATATAGAATTGTATTTTAAAACATGAAACTGGCGAATATTGATTTTTTTTTCCCATTGTGACGTAAACCTGTTATGTTTATGTTTTTTCATTTCTATTTTCCCTCTTACAGAAAATTTGCCCAAACCGGTAATCTCCATAGTTTTTGTAAACCATTCATTTGAGCTGCAATGTACTGTTCCAAAGTTGCATCTGAATCTAACCATTTCCATAGTGAATACAAAAACCAACGCTACACTAACCAGAATTTTGACTACTCGGAAGAATTATGTAACCCACAAGCCCAGTGAACCAGAGAAACATGGAGTTGCTTTATACGCTTGTCAATATGAAACAGGGGCGAACAATGTGTCCTTTATATCACCTTTGAGTGACCCTTTATGTGTAGGTAAGTCATCATGTGTATTATTTATCTGTATGTTATTATGTAATATTTCTTTTAAACAGGTTTTCCTGCTTACAGTAGGTTACACCAATTTCCAAACATAACTTTGAAAAGTTGTGAGAGAAAGTGTTCAATGTGTTGAGACCAAGCATCCCCTTTGATAAGGTTTGTGACTGTTTTGAGGTAGGTATGGTATGTGTGTACCACTATTTAGTCCAACACATACTCTAGGCAGGGCCATCTTAACAGCAGTGGAGGCACCTGGGCAATAGTGGATCTTGCTACGGGCAAGCAGGATTTTTGCCCTGGGCGCCGCCGCCATATGGAGGGCGCCGCCGCCGTGGCAAGATCCGCTACTGGTGCCGCCCCCGGTACTGTGCGGTGCACAATTAAGTAATCGAGCACCGCACTGCATTGTGGGAGCGGCACATGTAGACGCTAGAGGTCATAATTGACCTCTAGTGTCTATGCGGTGCTATGGGAGAGACGTCATGACGTCTCTCCCATAGATCAGAGGAGCGGTGCCGGCGGCAGGAGACGGAGGGCAGCAGCAGTCTGTAAGCAGGAGCGGGGATTGTAAGTATTAATTTATTTTTATTTTCTACTCTACAGGGGGCACAGTACTGGGGGCAATACTACTGGGGGCACTGTACTGGGGGCACAGCTACAGGGGGCATAACTGACCACACCCCTTTTCCATGAAGCCACACCCCTATTTTTTCTCTCGGGGCACCGCAAGGTCTAGTTCCGGCCCTGCACCTGGGCATAGCAATGCACCGGGGCCCCTACCCATCCCCCAGCAATAGGGGTGGGGAAGCTATCAGCGGCAGCTCTGATCTGATCTATCTCCCGCTCAGCATGTAGGACCTTGAGCAGTAATTTCTGCTAATTACTCCTTTACTGGACAGATGGTGGGAGATGGGGTAGTTGGGAAAACACTAAACCTATGGAAGGGGGCATTGAGATGAATGAAGGGGCCCCGGTACATGACTTCCAGGGTGGTAGGGGGTGTTTAATATGCAGGGGAAGGGTGGATAGTGGGGGATGCAATCGTGACCGGCGCTCGGGATCCCGGTGGTCACCATGCCGACACCGGGATCCCGAGCAATCAAAATGCCGGCAGACATAAAGCAAAGCCTCAGGAACTACTTCCATGGGTTGGTGTCCACGACAACCATAGAGTGGGAATAGAACCTGTGGCAAGTGCAACGAGCCACCAAACCCGCTGCATGGCGAATGCTGTGCTCACCTTCTGCCGGCAATCTGCTGCCGGGATCCCAGGGTGGGTATGCTGACCGCCGGGATACTGAGCTCCGGTCTCCCAAACCAATACTGGAGGCACAATCTACAACAGGCGATAGCGACGAGCAGAGCAGCGCATTACTATAGCTATGGGCATACACTCAGAGAGATCCGTGCTTAATTTCTAAGCAATCTAGTCAGATTGCTTAGAAATAAAGCACAGATCTCTCCGGGTGTGCCCCCCTTAAGGGATCAGATTTCAGAAGCCCGAGCAATCCACCAACGAATATACAAACCTGCATACCAGGTGTGTGGAGCTGAAGCAGGGACCAGCTGCTGGAAGGCTGATACTGTAGCTCTGGTTCTGGGCATAGTAGAGACAACCTGCCAGTTTCCACCAAAAGGGGAGAGTCCCAGCTTTTGGAGTATACCCTCAGAAAATCTCCAAGTCAGACAGAACCTGAGATACAACTGCCCATTGAGCCCATACGAAAAGATGGCCTTGACTCTAGGAGAGCTATGTTCACCTGGGTTGATTATGACAATCAGTCTCCCAAAGGCCTCAGGGAAATTGTGTCAACCACTAGCCATAGACTTCCTTTACTAGCGGTTGGCTATGTTGTGCCAGAAGTGCTAGTCAACTGGAACATGGCACATGCCAGACTGGCTGTCCTGTTATTTTACCCGGTGCTGCCACATCCTTGTCTTGCACATGCTTCCCAACTGGCTCCACAGTTTACTGTGTGCCATCTGCTGCAGTGGCAGTTATTACTACCTGGGTGCTCTCCTCATTTCCAGTGTGTTCCTGAGATACTCCAAGTGCTTGTCACTACTACTGGTCACTCTCCATAGTTTTCAGTGCATTGCTGTGATACTCCAAGCATTAGCCATTATACTGGAGGCTCTCCTCAGTTCCAGTGTGTTCCTGAGATGCTCTCACTACAGTCACTATTACTGGGCACTCTCCACACCTTCCAGGTTGGTCATGTGTCAATAGTCCCTTTGCTGGGTGCTAACCACAGACTCTAGTCACTCATTAATGTCTGTGCTGTGCCAGGGCCGAAACTAGGATTTTCGTCACCCAGGGCAAGGCAGTAATGTGGCACCCCCACCCAAAAAATGCAGATCTCTTTACTTTTGAACAATTTTTAGATGCTTTTTATTTAACACTCCTGTCACTCAAATGGCCAGTAAAATATTTATATCATGTGCCACACCATGCCCCAATTCATATTATATGATACATAGTGCCCCAAATCACATTATACGGCACACTGTGCCCTAAATCACTTTAAATAGCACATAGTGCCCCCAGTTCACATTATATACTGCACAGTTCCCCCAATTCACATTATATGCCACAACACTCCCCAAATTCACATTATCAGCCCCATTGTGCCCCTATTTAACATATGCACCCCCAGTTCATATTATTGGCCCTATGTGCCCTCAATTCACATTATGTGTCACACAGTGCCACAATTCATATTACGTGATGCACAGTGTTCCCAAATCACATTATACAGTACATAGCACAGTGCCCCCAATTCACATTATTTGCCCTATAGTACAATCAATTCACATGACAGGGAGCTATTTGTCGCAGCCCAGATCACAGCGGCTGCGTGTGACGTCACGCAGCCGCCACGGCCTGCCCCCCCCCAACGGCCCAAGCATGCCTGCGCAGTTCAGGCCTGATCGCTGTTGTGCGAAAACGTACAGCACCAATCAGGTCTGAATTAGCCCCATTGTCAGTAGCTGGCAGGGACTGCTGGTCTTTGTTTGTACTGATATTTTGGGGGCTCTTGGGTTATTTCCTTGTAAATCAGATTAAAGCTTTAAAATAGATGCATTTATGACCCAATACAGGAACTGTCATTGTTTAGAGTTGGCAAATGGCATACCATATATTTGCAAATGTGTGTAACTAAGTCCTGTGAGTGTTAGTCACTAATAGAATGCTAGTGTTGTTACTAGTTATATACTCCTTATAGAACATTTCCTTGATTTAGTTGTAAATGGAGTTTTTAGCTATTCCCAATCTCATGTTCTCACAAGTCTGTTTATCAAGGAGGCAAAGTCTTTCTTCCATGCTGCTTCATGATAGCTTTACACAAGTCTAGCAGCGTCAACAGGGTTGGGCTGATCCATAGGTGTACCGGGAAAACCACCTGGTGGGCCCTACTGCTTAACGGGCCACTCCCTCTTTATACATTACTAGAGGGTACTGTAAGTAATTTGGTGGAGCAGGCCCAAGAATGAACTTGGAAGCTTGATTTGTTGCTATGGAAACTTCACCAAGATTAGCCCTCTTGCCAATCAAAGTGGGCAGCACTGACACACCATTCTTCCCTATATTTTAAAGGTGCACTGTTCTTTGTATGCTGACTATATACTCTATAACGGTTAGCCACACCTCCTCGGGTGGCTGCCACACCCCTTGGCTTGGTCCTTGACCACTGCATTCCCCACATATTCAGGGTTTGGTAATCCCCAGTGAAAACTGCAGGTCTTTACCGACCAACTGGTGCCAGGTGCAATCTATTTTTTTGCATGGCTCATTTCTGGTGGAAACCTAGAGTTGTTCCAGATGGGAGTAAGCAGGGAAACAAAAGACATGATACGTTGTTTTAAAGTATTAATTTCATAGTTTCAAAAAGAATCTAAGAGATGGAAATAGGTGGAAACAAAGGAGAAATTGTGTCACAAATGTGGGATTTTGTGAATCCAAGGTCAGGTCTCTGACTGATGTGGAACCAGGAGTTGGTATAGTGAAGGTAGCTGGACTGATATAATTCTTGCTCATAGACTGCTGTTACAAATCCAATACTGAGCAGTTGGCAGAGACCCAGAACAGGGGAGCGGAGTCTATCACGTTGGTGGTCTTCACCAGGGACTCCCGCAAGGAAGTTTGAACTTTGCTGCGCCCGACGTGCAGGTCGTGGTCCCCCTGTCTGTCCCGTATTGGCATTAGATAGAATCTGTGGTAACTTGACTGGTTAAACGACGGACAGACTGTGGAATGGAAACTGGAACCTATGATACTAAATAGTCAGCTGGAGCCGATGGTGCCTAGATGTTTGCTGGAACCAAAGATGCTAAGATGTCAGCTGGAACCGATGGTGCTTAGATGTTTTCTGGAACCAAAGATACTAAAATGTCGTCTGGAACCGATGGTCTAGGATATTGGCTGAACCAATGGTTAGATATCATCTGGAAACGATGGTACTAAGATATCGGCTGGAATCGATGGTACTAAAATATTGGCTGGAACCGATGGAGCCAGTGGATGCACAGAATGGAAATCACATTGGAGTCACTTTGCGGAGAAAAAAACACGAGTACAGAAAGCATGCAGCTAGGCTGAGAGCAGAGTTGCACTGGTGGCTTGTGACTCCAATTCAGACTCTTTATACCGTTAGAGAGGCAGGGATTGGTAGCTGCAGTCAGCTGGGTAACTGATTGTTCAGGATTGGATGCAGACTAGTCATGTGACTGGAGCCAAGATGGCGGCTCCCCGTTCGTGGAGCTGGCGGGAATAATCTCCTCTGGACCCCCATGCCTTGCACGGCTGACCTCCTGCTATCCGTGGCGCTGCCAGACAGACAGGGCTGGAGCTCATGGAGAGGTGAGAAGTGGGTCTCCTGCAGCACCTGCCTCCGGACTGGGACAGATTGTTGAACTTTGTGTAGAAGGGAGAGGGGGACTGCAATCGGGAGGGTCAAAGAAAAGATACCACAAGGTCTTCCAGACACTTATAGATAGTTGGAAACTTGACCTCTATCAAGAAATTGTTTATTTTGCATTATCTGAAAAGCATGGATGGTGTGGTGGTTAGCATTACTGCCATACAGCATTTAGGTCATGAGCTCCGTTCACAGTTATGGCTTATCTGTGTTGGAGTTATTTGTGTGGGTTTCTTCCAGGTCCTCCAATTTTCTCCCACACTCCAAAAACATACTGGTACTGTAGGTTAATTGCATTCTGAGAAAATGTACTGTTTTGTGTGTGCACATGTATGTTAGAGACTTTAGACCAGGCATGGCCAACCTGTGGCTCTCCAGCAGTTGTGAAACTACGAGTTCCAGCTTGCCCTACCACAGTTGGGGTGTATAGATTCACAACAGCAGGAGAGCCACAGGTTGGCAAGGCCTGATTTAGACTGCATTCTCCAATGGAGCAGAGATCAAAACAAATTACATATATTATCTGTACAGCGCTGCATAAACTTTTGGCACTAGATAAATGAATAATAAGAATTTTACAATGGTGAAAAGTAAAGTAGTTAGCCAATAGTTACAGTACGCTGTTGACAGTGTAATGTTGACTGCACAATGTTAAAGCATCATGTTTAAAGCTTTAGGGGGACATGTACTAAGTAGTGATAAAAGTAGAGAAGTGAGCCGGTGGAGAAGTTGTCCATGGCAACCAATCAGCTGCTCTTTATACTTTTATAGTACTGATTGGTTGCCATGGGCAACTTCTCCACTAGCTCATTCTCCACTTTCATCACTGCTTAGTACATCTCCCCCATAATCTCAACTCGGTTAAAATGCTTTCAATAACATTACCACTGCATCGTCATTATACAATCGACTTTACACTTTCAACATTTTGACTGTCAATTGTATAAAGATTATACGAAACCCAAGAAAAGTATCTAAAAAATGTAATTTTCTCTGCATATTACATCATACATTGACTTCTGAGTCCTAGATAAGAACATAGATGTCCTTGGTGTAGATGTCCATTGTTCTTTTTCCAAGACACCTTTTATTTTTATTATTTTCATTTTATTTTATTCTCTCTAAACACACTGTAATGGGGTAAGTGGACGGTGAGGTTTGGTGGGTTGGAGGTTTGGACTTCTTCAGCTCCCCTTCCAGAGCGGAGCATGTGCAAAACCCTGGGGTTGGCAGCTGTCTAAGTTTTATGAGGTATTGGAGGTGTTTGGTGGCTATGGACCCTTTCCCTAAGATGTTTTCACCCATACATTGTTCATTGTACCTTGTTCAGAGAGGAAGGTTGGATTGATACGCAATGGTAATGCACTGACAGCAATCTCCAACAAAAAAATTATCTTATTGAGCCGCAAACAACTCTAGATTAAAGATGGTGATTAGTTATCTGGCAAAATTGGACAATTACAATAATAATAATGATGAATTTAAGAAGACAAGAAAATCAGATTTGACCACAGCCAATGTCACTGTTCTTTAGTATTGCAAAAAGAATGTAAATAGCAAAGGTATCTTCGGATCTCCAGCTATGCAACTTTCTCTGTAGTAATTGTCTTCAAACAAATAACCCAGTCTTTACTCTTTAAAGCAACTCAATGTCTCTTTCAAGTTCCTCTCACAAGTAATGTCTCTGCACTGGTAAAGTGTGTTCAAACAGGTGTCACTCTGTGGGCATCCCTTTTCTCCATGTGGTTGTGAGCAGTATGTGTGTGACAAATGCGCAATTGGGTCTAACACTCACCCGCTTGTAATCCGCAACACACACAGTCTCTGTTTACTCACTTTGAACCTCTCAGGCTCTCTGACTGGACCTGTCTCAGTGGTTTTCAGCCTCTCAAGATGTCTGCACCATCCGCACCCCTGCATAGGCTTGGTAGTCCACGGCTGCGATGTCTTACAGCCCCGCTCTCCTTGTTCTCTGCACTCATGGAAGAACCCTGCTGCTCTGCAGCACTGCTCTACACCGCTTGCGTGACCACCTGGTTTGCTCCGATTCAGCTTCTCCCACTCCACTCCTCATAACACTACCCGTTCCTTCAATGGCTTCTCTCCAACTCTGTCACCTCCCTCTTCTTCTCACAAGGCTCCGCTTGCTTTCTCTCTCTGTCCAATTGGCTCTGCCACCTCACCAGTATAGAACACATGACCATCCTTTAACCCCTGCTGTACCAGTAACACTAACTACCAGGTTGCAAACACTGTTCTTTTTATTTTTAAAGGGGCACATACAAGTTTCGGGGGGGGGGGGGGGGCACACGTGTCAGGAAAACTGATGATCAGTCCCCCCGCTGCAGCTGATCTATGTACATGCAAAGATCAGCTGAATAGTGCTCAGGGGGTAAACAAAGTTCTCCATCTCGCACTTTTGCCCCCGGTGCATCATTTTGGAAGAAGATGAATTAGGGCGACAAAACGGCCATCGGACTGCCAGCCAGATGGTGCAGCTTGTAAAGATTTGATGGCATTTGATAAGTATTTGAGCTTGTTTTGCATGCTATGTACTTTATTGTGGTCTGATAGTACTTACAATGTGGTTTGAGGTTTTATAAAACGATTGTGTGTGTGTGTGTGTGTGTGTGTGTGTGTGTGTGTGTGTGTGTGTGTTAGTATTCTGGTTTATACTGGACTATTGCTGCTATATAGATATAATGTATATATATATATATATATATATATATATATATCTGTACACACAGACAAAAGTCCAGCACTAATATGAACGGAGCATATTATTGTCACTGTTTCAGGGCTCCCATGCCCTTTCATCAGGACTACATCAAGCCAAACAGCATGCATGAGCTTGGGATTATTGCAGTGCACAGATTGTTCAACCATACTCACAATAGCACTAATATGTAGCGTAGATGAAGCAGAGCATACAGCGGACCAGCTTGTCATGTTATGCTAGTGGCAATATATGCAGGCTAAAGCGGTTACCCCAGAGCTTAGTACTGAGTGTGGGAACTGCAAGGGACTGCAGATTGGACCTGCAGGTTTTTTACATTGTGAAACTGCAAGGGATTGTAGCTACAGATATAGAAGCCAGGAATCCTTTTGAAGATTAGTTGAACTGGCAAAGCCCAGGTGCTTTGTAATGGTTTATATAGGGCACTCTGCAACAGGATTGGACATTGAAGTCATGTGAGAAGTAAGTCTCTGTGAATGGCTTCAATAGTGTCATCTGGCCTCAGGCAAGATGGCTGCACCCATGAAGCCAGAAGAGCAAAACATATTCTTTCTTAATACCTTTGAATAAAATATTTATCCAATGTACAGTACTAATGAGTTTTTATTTCATAAACCAGCTACCAACATTGGCATGGAGGTTTGCCTGTAAGCATTAGAATTTTTTGGATGCTTCATTCATAACATGTACTATGGAAGAATCATCTAGAATTAGAGATGCACTTAAGGAATGTATTCTAACAAATTTAGGACATAATCCTCATTGAGAAAATGGATAGGAGTCTTATTTGTTAAAGTTTGTGATTACTAATTCCCTCTGTTTTGCAGCACATTCAGACAATGGAAGTCACGTGATCAGTATCTCAGAGAACGGATTGTTGTGCACTAGTAGTGTAGTAGCAAGCAACTGGAGTACTACTACTACTACTACAACAACAACAACAACAACAACAACAACATCTGGTCACATTGAAGTTGGAACAGTCATGGAGCAAAGCACAGGTGAATGATGAACATTTACATAGTTTTAGAAGGATGAGTTAAGTTATTACATAGCAGTATACAATTCCTATTTTAGAGGGCTATTTATCATAGGTAGAGGTGGGGTTCTGGAAAGCCTCATTCTTATCACTGTATATTGTAACAAAAAGGAATGAAGTTTTGATGCTATTTATCAATCATCTCTTACCTGGACAGTGGTTTCGGCAACAGCTCATGGCAGTGACAAGTAAACAGTAAAGTGTTAGCTTATCTATCACCTCACAGCCGGGTTTGGGCCCCACTTGCCTAAATCACATTGTAGAAACCCCTTCGGTATAAAACCAAAATGTAGCCTATAGCTACAAACGTCATCAAAAGAAGGTGTAAGTTATCAAGTGTATTGGCTCCAAAAAGCTTTTCATATGTCAATAAATTGGAGAAGACCACAATCCCCACTGAAAAAGATGGGAACTCTGTATTCCTGCTTTACTTAGCTGAATATAGCAAATACCTCTGGTATCTTCTGAGTTCTGCCCTTGGTGAATTGCAGTGATACCGGATCATACAGAAACTGATGATTCCAATTCATTTAAGGAAGTTTCCACATTATTTAAAGGAGTGATAAGTTTGATAACTAGGCCCTTATTCTGCATTTTCACAAAAGATCTGAAAATGTACAAGACGGTAATGACTAGAAGTGGAAGCTAAACACCTACATACCTTCATCCAGTTGTACGAGATCCCTATTTTGCACATGTGCTTCTATCTCCAGCATATTACCCCAATTTCTCTCATTTATTTTGATAATTAAAGTGTAGTTCATGGAAAGTTCTTGATTTTTTTTTTATATCTTCTTTAATTACCGTAAGTAGTGTATTCCAGTTAGGGGTGTCTACTGTTTGTTCTATCTGAATATAACGTATCTGCTTCTATCCTAGCTAATCTGGGTCTCTAGCTTTAGGGGTAATCCATTAATAATGTGATTAGTGGAGCAAATCCTGCATTCTGTGTATGTGCCACAATGTACTATTGAATGCAATGCAGCACTGATAGTGTGGCATGGAACGAACTACTATAAATGGATGAATTAGAGCCACTGGGGGTAATTCAGACCTGATCGTAGCAGCAACTTTTTAGCAGTTGGGCAAAACCATGTGCACTGCAGGGGGAGCAGATATAACATGTGCAGAGAGAGTTAGATTTGGGTGGGGTGTGTTCAAACTAAAATCTAAATTGCAGTGTAGAATTAAAGCAGCCAGTATTTACCCTGCACAGAAACAATATAACCCACCTAAATCTAAATCTCTCTGCAAATGTTATATCTGCCACACCTGCAGTGCACATGGTTTTGCCCAACTGCTAACAAATTTGCTGCTGCGATCAGGTCTGAATTACCCCCTCTGTTATTAGCTAGTAATTGGGTAACCATTCTTACCACTTGACCCTAAATTCCAAAAGAAAATAAGAGCTGTAGTAGATAAACTGAGAGAAATGAGAGTGTGGGGAATTAAATCCACTTTATTTTTTATTTCAGTCATTTATGAACTAGAAAATATAGCAGCACTCAGTAAAATGTACTTTGTGCAAGTGCATTCATTAGTCCTCCTCATGGTATGTGGTTAGGATCCTGGTAGCTGGGATCCCCACAATCAGAATACCGTCAGCGGGATCTCGACGGTCTGAATCCGACATCGGGATCCCGAAGGTAAGTATGAGGGGATTAGGGGTTAGGCAGCAGGGGAAAGGTTAGGGTTTGGCTGCAGGCGTGGGGGAGGTTAGGGTTAGGCTGGGGGTGGTGTTTAGGGTTAGGCTGAGCAGGGCCGGATCTAGGGGGGGGGGGCGAAGGGGGCGACCGCCCCCCCTAACACAGTCATAGCCACACCCACTTTTGAGCAGAAGAGAGCTCTACGGGGTGAGCCTGAGGCAGAACGATGTGCTGCAGCTTATACCACAGCAGTACAGAGGAGCCAGGAGAGCAAGAGTTACAGAGCATTTGCCCCTCACTTGCTGGTGTGTGGGTACTAGGGCTAATAAATACAATTACCCCATAGCACAGTCACATGTACATAGAACACTCAGAAAGCTCTATCTCAGTCTCACTCAAAAAGTTCAGTCAGAATTGAGAGAGGAGGAGTTAGGATTGCAGATGGGAGGAGTTGGGACTGTAGAGGGAGGAGTCAAGATTAAACAGTAAACCGCCCCCCCTAAAGAAAAGTCTAGATCCGTCCCTGAGGCTGAGAGAGGGGGAAGTTAGGCAGTGGGAGGGGGAAGTTACGGTTAAATTGCGGGAGGGGCGGGTTAGGCTTAGGAGTAGGATAAAAATACTTACTGCCATCCGTCGAGATTCTTACCGTCGGGATCCCACTGTCGGTATTCTGACCATCGGGAACCCAACTGCTCGGATACCCAACCCCTCCTCATGCACAAGGTGCACTCCTACATTAAACTTTAGAGAACGGTTTCTCATAAAAAAAAAAATCAAAAACCACTATGCAACCTTAGCAAAATCATCAAAGACAGATTACTTCAGATTTGCTTTCAATTTAGGACCACCCTTCTATCATTCATAATTCTGCATGTTTTCCTCAACTGCTGCTCATTTTTGTCTTAAATTAACCTAAAGAATGAAGAAATTTAAGGGATGATTTCATTTCATACGTAGTGATGGGAATCCCCAAATACACAGGTGTATGAAGGCAAAAATAGGCATATTATGTTGCAAACAGCCCTTTGTGTTCATTTCTGGTTTGTAAATGACATTTAATGGCCTTCGTGGAAACTTTATGAAAATGTGGGCAACGCATATGCTAAAATGTGTTGATGATTTCTCATAAATTACTTTTAGTCCTTGATTTTGTGGTCTCGTTTTAGTGAGAGGCATTTGTTTATCCTGGCACCTAATTTCTGCTCATCGCAGCAATATCGTAATGGCTTGGGAGCTTGGTAAATTGCTGTGGCGCATGATTATTCCAATACTCGCCTCTTTTCTCTGTCTTTTTGTGTTTGGAACAGCCCGTTATATGTTTACCATTCCAATTTTAGTAATTTTAAGTAATTCCATTGAATTTAAAGAATACCATTTCTTCCAGTGACGTGTCTTTTTAATCATTTTTTTTTTATATAATCCCCTCCTCACCGAAGGCCACACCCCCTAGCGTATAGCAGTTTGGAGATAGGGCCGTGTGTCACTCCCCCGTTTTTGTTATGCTGGTGGCCTGTGCATTGCGCCGTGAGTTGCTGTGCAGCCTCTCCCCGATCTCACTGCTGCTCAGTGACACTGTCTTAGGGGCTGACACCAAAATAGATGAGTGGCTCTGCTGTTTTGGGTCCACCCCCTCGGGTGGTGTCACAGAGTGTTGCCCCACCTTAGTGATGCCACTGAAACCATTTAGTACAGACTGCTTTTTTGGGGGGCAAATTAAAAATTTTGAGTAAAACCAGATCTCCCAATGTTGGGGGTAATTCAGACCTAATCGCTAGGCAGCGTTTTTTGCTGCCCTGCGATCAGATAGTTGCCACCTACAGGGGGATGGTGAATTCGCTGTGCAAGTGTGGGTTCAGATGTGTAGCAGAGCTACACAAACTGATTTTGTGCAGTCTCTGCTCAGCCCAGGACTTACTCAGCCGCTGCGATTGCTTCTTGCGGATTCGGACCGGAGCTGACGTCAGACACCCTCCCTTCAAACGCTTTGACACGCATGCGTTTTTCCGGACACTCCCTGGAAATGGTCAGTTGCCACCCACAAATGCCCTCTTCCTGTCAATCACCTTGCAAACGCCCGTGCGTTCGGATTTTTCGCACCATCCCGTCACTGACCACCGATCCCCATTGCTGCTGTCCGTCGCGCCTGCACATTGTGGTGCATACACATGCGCAATTCAGATCTGATCGCACGCTGTGTGAAAACGCACAGCAGCGATCAGGTCTGAATTACCCCCTTTGTCCGGCAGGGAAGAGGGACACTCGCACGTGCCTCAGGCCTGAAATTAGGGGGCGTGGTCTAGCAGCAAGGGGGTATGGCCTCAAGGGAAATGCCGTGATCACTAGTCAAGCCCCCGTTTCTGTCACTGAGGCTGCTGGACATGCCCCAAGTCCCTCTTTCCCGTGAATAGATGCATGTATGCAGCGTGTGGCAGGGGGCCTCACGTGGCCCATGAGTCAGTGGTGGATTTCCCACTAGCCTAGTGAGGCACGTGCCTAGGGACGGCACTTGCTGGGGGGTGGCACACAAGGCTGATAAGGCCAGTGGGACAATGGGCAGCAAATTGTAATCCGAGAGCTGGTAGTTGGGTGAGGTTGGTGCCGCTTTGGTGGCCTCAAGGCATCCGGACTAGCCCTAAAATGATGGGGACAGTGACATGATTAGGGGGTAGGGGAGGGGGCAGCAGCCAATAACGTGCCTAGGGGCAGCCTGACCCCTAAATTCGCCCCTGCATTGAGTGGGACAGTGGAATAGTGCCTGAACAACGTGACTGTCCCGCTGAAATCGGATCAGTTGGGAGGTATGCTAAAACACTGAGAGGTCTATTTACTAAGCCTTGGATGGAGGTAAAGTCCACAGAGATAAAGTACCAGCCAATCAGATCCTAGCTGCCATGTCACAGGCTGCTTTGAAAAATGACAGTTGGGAGTTGATTGGCTGGTACTTTATCTCTGTGCACTTTATCTCCATCCAAGGCTTAGTAAATAGACCCCTGAAAATGACTAAACTCTCTGGCACCCATTCCTTGTGGGTTATCACAATGTACATCATATTCTGGAAGAATTTCTCTACATTAAGAAAAAGAATAAAATACCGTATATACTCGAGTATAAGTCGACCCGAATATAAGCCGAGGCACCTAATTTTACCACAAAAACCTGGGAAAACTCATTGACTCGAGTATAAGCCTAGGGTGGGAAATGCAGCTCTAGCCGTACACAGCCCTCAGTGCCAGATATGCCCCACAGTGCCAGATATGCCCCACAGTGCCAGATATGCCCTCACACTGCCAGATATGCCCCACAGTGCCAGAAATGCCCTCATGCTGCCAGATATACCCCACAGTGCCAGATATGCCCTCATGCTGCCAGATATACCCCACAGTGCCAGATATGCCCTCATGCTGCCAGATATGCCCCACAGTGCCAGATATGCCAGATATGCCCTCATGCTGCCAGATATACCCCACAGTGCCAGATATGCCCCACAGTGCCAGATGTGCCAGATATGTGCCAGATATGCCCCACAGTGCCAGATGTGCCAGATGTGCCCTCATGCTGCCAGATATGCCCCACAGTGCCAGATATGCCCTCATGCTGCCAGATATGCCCCACAGTGCCAGATGTGCCAGATATGTGCCAGATGTGCCAGATATGCCCCACAATGCCAGATGTGCCAGATATGTGCCAGATGTGCCAGATATGCCCCACAGTGCCAGATGTGCCAGATATGTGCCAGATATGCCCCACAGTGCCAGATGTGCCAGATGTGCCAGATATGCCCCACAGTGCCAGATATGCCCTCATGCTGCCAGATATGCCCCACAGTGCCAGATGTGCCAGATATGCCCCACACTGCCAGATGTGCCAGATATGCCCTCATGCTGCCAGATATGCCCCACAGTGCCAGATACTTACCCTCCGTCGCTCCCACGCTGCCTTCTGAAGGAGGGACACGGAGGGCACAGCGCGCGGCTCTCCTGTATCCCTCCTGCGTCTCCAGCGGCGCGTGTGTGTTAAAGGAAGTGCCGGTTCGTGAGCCAATCAGAGCTCACAAACGGGCACTTCCGTTAACACACACACGCCGGAGACGCAGGAGGGACACAGGAGAGCCGCGCGTTGTGCCCTCCGTGTCCCTCCTAAATACTGACTCGAGTATAAGCCGAAGGGGCTTTTTCAGCACAAAAAAAAGTGCTGAAAAAGTCGGCTTATACTCGAGTATATACGGTACCTATTATTGTGAATGACGTGCCACAATTTCCCTCAGCTAGGAGGGCTTTCCACAATACACTGTGTAATTCCAGATTAGATAATATGTGTGTGGTATTGAAGGTTGACCACACTTAGGTCGACCACTATTTTTTTTAAACATTAAGGTTTTTATTGAAGAGTTTACACACAAAAAATGGGGAACAGAATAAAGAGATAGGGAAACACAGGGAAAGTCCGGAATGGTTACAATAAGCAAACTTAAACAACGCAAAGTCTAAGGGGTATACAACTTGTTACATTGAACATACAGATACAAGAAAAGGAGAAAGCGCTAAAAGGAGACATGAAGAGGACATATCTAGTATCCCGGCATTCTCGTAGAGATAATTCTAGGAGAGATCGAAAACCCAAGGCTTCAGACTCGTGGTGTCAAACCAGTCCCTAGATTGATTTAGCAGACATGCAGCATGATACTTTTCTATATCTGGGAAAGCTACTCCCACAGACAGTTTAGGCCGAACAAGAGTCTTCTTAGCGATTTTCAGTCTAGATCCTCCCCACACATATCTGGTCAAGACCTGGTTAAATTTATTATAGAAGAGTCTGGGAAGGGGCTTCGGTATGGCACGAAACAGGTACATTAATTTCGGTATGAAACCATCTTATCAACAGCAATCCTACCCAACCAAGACACCTCCTGCAGCATCCACTCCCCAGTCAGCTAAGTAAACGCTTTTAATAACGGGGCATAGTTACACTCAATCAAGTTGTCTTCTCTAGTTAGGTTTATACCCAGGTATCTCAGAGAGCAAGACTTCCAGGCATATTTATACCTATCCTTCAACTTAGAGACCACAGTCGGAGGTATATGGAGTGGGAGGGCTTCCGTTTTATTCGTGTTTAACTTATAAAAAGAAACATCTGAATAGCTTTGAAGGACCTCATGCAAAACTGGCAAGGAAGCTTCGGGGTCAGTTAGATATAGCAGAATATCGTCCGCAAACAAACTGATTTTGTGAGAAATGCCCCCTATAACAGGGCCGCTAATCACATCTCGAGATCTAATGCAAGCAGCCAAGGGTTCTATTGCCAGCAAAAAATAAGATTTTACTTACCGATAAATCTATTTCTCGTAGTCCGTAGTGGATGCTGGGACTCCGTCAGGACCATGGGGAATAGCGGCTCCGCAGGAGACAGGGCACAAAATTTAAAAGTTTGACCACTAGGTGGTGTGCACTGGCTCCTCCCCCCATGACGCCCCTCCAAGCCTCAGTTAGGACACTGTGCCCGGACGAGCGTACACAATAAGGAAGGATTTTGAATCCCGGGTAAGACTCATACCAGCCACACCAATCACACCGTACAACTTGTGATCTGAACCCAGTTAACAGTATGACAAACGTAGGAGCCTCTGAACAGACGGCTCACAACAATAACAACCCGATTTTTTTGTAACAATAACTATGTACAAGTATTGCAGACAATCCGCACTTGGGATGGGTGCCCAGCATCCACTACGGACTACGAGAAATAGATTTATCGGTAAGTAAAATCTTATTTTCTCTGACGTCCTAGTGGATGCTGGGACTCCGTCAGGACCATGGGGATTATACCAAAGCTCCCAAACGGGCGGGAGAGTGCGGATGACTCTGCAGCACCGAATGAGAGAACTCCAGGTCCTCCTTAGCCAGGGTATCAAATTTGTAGAATTTTACAAACGTGTTCTCCCCTGACCACGTAGCTGCTCGGCAGAGTTGTAATGCCGAGACCCCTCGGGCAGCCGCCCAAGATGAGCCCACCTTCCTTGTGGAATGGGCCTTGACAGATTTAGGCTGTGGCAGGTCTGCCACAGAATGTGCAAGTTGAATTGTGCTACAAATCCAACGAGCAATCGTCTGCTTAGAAGCAGGAGCACCCAGCTTGTTGGGTGCATACAGTATAAACAGCGAGTCAGATTTTCTGACTCCAGCCGTCCTTGAAATATATATTTTCAATGCTCTGACAACGTCCAGCAACTTGGAATCCTCCAAATCGCTAGTAGCCGCAGGCACCACAATAGGCTGGTTCAGGTGAAACGCTGAAACCACCTTAGGCAGAAAGTGAGGACGCGTCCGCAGTTCTGCCCTGTCCGAATGGAAAATCAGATATGGGCTTTTATACGATAAAGCCGCCAATTCTGACACTCTCCTGGCTGAAGCCAGGGCCAGTAGCATGGTTACTTTCCATGTAAGATATTTCAAATCCACCGATTTGAGTGGCTCAAACCAATGGGATTTGAGAAAATCCAAAACTACATTAAGATCCCACGGTGCCACTGGGGGCACAACCGGGGGCTGTATATGTATTACTCCTTTTACAAAAGTCTGGACTTCAGGAACTGAAGCCAATTCTTTCTGGAAGAAAATCGACAGGGCCGAAATTTGAACCTTAATGGACCCTAATTTGAGGCCCATAGACAATCCTGTTTGCAGGAAATGTAGGAATCGACCCAGTTGAAATTCCTCCGTCGGGGCCTTCCTGGCCTCACACCACGCAACATATTTTCTCCAAATGCGGTGATAATGTTGTGCAGTCACCTCCTTCCTGGCTTTTACCAGGGTAGGGATGACCTCTTCCGGAATGCCTTTTTCCCTTAGGATTCGGCGTTCAACCGCCATGCCGTCAAACGCAGCCGCGGTAAGTCTTGGAATAGACACGGTCCCTGCTGAAGCAGGTCCCGTCTTAGAGGTAGAGGCCACGGATCTTCCGTGAGCATCTCCTGAAGTTCCGGGTACCAAGTTCTTCTTGGCCAATCCGGAGCCACGAGTATCGTTCTTACTCCCCTTTGCCGTATAATTCTCAGTACTTTTGGTATGAGAGGCAGAGGAGGAAACACATACACTGACTGGTACACCCATGGTGTTACCAGAGCGTCTACAGCTATTGCCTGAGGGTCTCTTGACCTGGCGCAATACCTGTCCAGTTTTTTGTTGAGGCGGGACGCCATCATGTCCACCATTGGTCTTTCCCAATGGACCACAATCATGTGGAAGACTTCTGGATGAAGTCCCCACTCTCCCGGGTGCAGATCGTGTCTGCTGAGGAAGTCTGCTTCCCAGTTGTCCACTCCCGGGATGAACACAGCTGACAGTGCTAACACATGATTTTCTGCCCAGCGGAGAATCCTTGCAGCTTCTGCCATTGCCCTCCTGCTTCTTGTGCCGCCCTGTCTGTTTACGTGGGCGACTGCCGTGATGTTGTCCGACTGAATCAACACCGGCTGACCCTGAAGCAGAGGTTTTGCCAGGCTTAGAGCATTGTAGATTGCTCTTAGCTCCAGTATATTTATGTGAAGAGACGTCTCCAGGCTTGACCACACGCCCTGGAAGTTTCTTCCCTGTGTGACCGCTCCCCAGCCTCTCAGGCTGGCATCCGTGGTCACTAGGACCCAGTTCTGTATGCCGAATCTGCGGCCCTCTAACAGATGAGCACTCTGCAACCACCATAGCAGAGACACTCTTGTCCTTGTGGACAATTTTATCCGCTGATGCATCTGCAGATGCGATCCGGACCATTTGTCCAGCAGATCCCACTGAAAAGTTTGTGCATGGAATCTGCCGAATGGAATCGCTTCGTAAGAAGCTACCATTTTTCCCAGGACTCTTGTGCATTGATGCACAGATACTTTTCCTGGTTTTAGGAGGTTCCTGACTAGATCGGATAACTCCCTGGCTTTCTCCTCCGGAAGAAATACCTTTTTCTGAACAGTGTCCAGAATCATCCCTAGGAACAACAGACGTGTCGTCGGGATCAGTTGGGATTTTGGAAAATTCAGAATCCACCCGTGTTGTTGGAGCACTACTTGGGTTAGTGCTACTCCGACCTCCAGCTGTTCTCTGGATCTTGCCCTTATCAGGAGATCGTCCAAGTAAGGGATAATTAAGACGCCTTCTCTTCGAAGAAGGATCATCATTTCGGCCATTACCTTGGTAAAGACCCGGGGTGCCGTGGACAATCCAAACGGCAGCGTCTGAAACTGATAATGACAGTTTTGGACCACGAACCTGAGGTACCCTTGGTGTAGGAGGGGTACCTTGACTATCACCTGCTGAGAATACAGCTTGTGAATGGCCTCCAATACCGTCGTCCTGTCGGAGGGAGACGTTGGCAAAGCAGACTTTAGGAAACGGCGAGGAGGGGACTTCTCGAATTCCAACCTGTAACCCTGAGATACTACCTGCAGGATCCAGGGGTCCACCTGCGAGTGAGCCCACTGTGCGCTGAAATGTTTGAGGCGACCCCCCACCTCCCCTGAGTCTGCTTGTAAGGTCCCAGCGTCATTCTGACGCCTTTGTAGAAGCCGGGGAGGGCTTCTGCTCCTGGGAAGGAGCTGCTTGTTGCAGTCTCTTACCCTTTCCTTTGCCTCGGGGCAAATAGGAATGTCCTTTTGCTCGTTTGTTCTTATAGGAACGAAAGGACTGCGGCTTTTTCTGCTGGGAGGTGACCTGGGGTAAAAAGGTGGATTTCCCGGCCGTTGCCGTGGCCACCAGATCCGATAGACCGACCCCAAATAATTCCTCCCCCTTATACGGCAATACTTCCATATGTCGTTTGGAATCCGCATCACCTGACCACTGGCGCGTCCATAAACTTCTTCTGGCAGATATGGACATCGCACTTACTCTTGATGCCAGAGTGCAAATATCTCTCTGTGCATCTCGCATATAAAGAAATGCATCCTTTAACTGCTCTATAGTCAGTAAAATACTGTCCCTATCCAGGGTATCAATATTTTCAGACAGTGACTCCGACCAAGCCACGCCAGCACTGCACATCCAGGCTGAGGCGATTGCTGGTCTCAGTATAACACCCGTATGTGTGTATATACTTTTTAATGTATTCTCCAGCCTCCTATCAGCTGGATCCTTGAGGGCGGCCGTATCAGGAGACGGTAACGCCACTTGCTTTGATAAGCGTGTGAGCGCCTTATCCACCCTAGAAGGTGTTTCCCAGCGCGCCCTAACCTCTGGCGGGAAAGGGTATAATGCCAATAACTTCTTTGAAATTAGCAGTTTTCTATCTGGGGTAACCCACGCTTCATCACACACTTCATTCAGTTCCTCTGATTCAGGAAAAACTATCGGTAGTTTTTTCACACCCCACATAATACCCCTTTTTGTGGTACTTGCAGTATCAGAGATATGCAAAGCCTCCTTCATTGCCGTGATCATATAACGTGTGGCCCTACTGGAAAATACGTTTGTTTCTTCACCGTCGACACTGGATTCAGTGTCAGTGTCTGGGTCTGTGTCGACCGACTGAGGTAAAGGGCGTTTTACAGCCCCTGACGGTGTCTGAGACGCCTGGACAGGTACTAACTGGTTTGCCGGCTGTCTCATGTCGTCAACCGACTTTTGTAGCGTGCTGACACTATCCCGTAATTCCATAAACAAAGCCATCCATTCTGGTGTCGACTCCCTAGGGGGTGACATCACCATTACAGGCAATTGCTCCGCCTCCACGCCAACATCGTCCTCATACATGTCGACACACACGTACCGACACACAGCAGACACACAGGGAATGCTCTGATAGAAGACAGGACCCCACTAGCCCTTTGGGGAGACAGAGGGAGAGTTTGCCAGCACACACCCAAGCGCTATAAATATATATAGGGACAACCTTAATAAGTGTGTTCCCTTTATAGCAGCTCAAATATTATAAATATCGCCAATAAGTGCCCCCCCTCTCTGTTTTTACCCTGTTTCTGTAGTGCAGTGCAGAGGAGAGTCCTGGGAGCCTTCCTCGCAGCGGAGCTGGGCAGGAAAATGGCGCTGTGTGCTGAGGAGAATAGGCCCTGCCCCCTTTTCGGCGGGCTTCTTCTCCCGGTTTTTTTGGAACCTGGCAGGGGTTAAATACATCCATATAGCCCCAGGGGCTATATGTGATATATTTTAGCCAGAATAGGTATATTACATTGCTGCCCAGGGCGCCCCCCCCAGCGCCCTGCACCCTCAGTGACCGCTGGTGTGAAGTGTGCGGAGAGCAATGGCGCACAGCTGCAGTGCTGTGCGCTACCTCATGAAGACTGAGACGTCTTCTGCCGCCGGTTTCTGGACCTCTTCTCTATTCGGCATCTGCAAGGGGGTCGGCGGCGCGGCTCCGGTGACCCATCCAGGCTGTACCTGTGATCATCCCTCTGGAGCTAGTGTCCAGTAGCCTAAGAAGCAAATCCATCCTGCACGCAGGTGAGTTCACTTCTTCTCCCCTAAGTCCCTCGTTGCAGTGAGCCTGTTGCCAGCAGGACTCACTGAAAATAAAAAACCTAACAAACTTTTTCTAAGCAGCTCTTTAGGAGAGCCACCTAGATTGCACCCTGCTCGGACGGGCACAAAAACCTAACTGAGGCTTGGAGGGGGGTCATGGGGGGAGGAGCCAGTGCACACCACCTAGTGGTCAAACTTTTAAATTTTGTGCCCTGTCTCCTGCGGAGCCGCTATTCCCCATGGTCCTGACGGAGTCCCAGCATCCACTAGGACGTCAGAGAAATAAGAGGGGATAGCGGGCATCCTTGACGCGTGCCATTCGAGATATTAAAGGGTGAGGAAAGGCATCCGTTAACAAAGACCCGTGCACTAGGGGAGGAATAAAGAGCTAAGATAGAGTCCAAGATCCTTCCAGAGAAGCCAAATTTGTCCAGAATTAATCTCATAAAATCCCAATTCAATCTATCAAAAGCCTTTTCGGCGTCGAGAGACAAGACTAGGAGGGGTTGTCTTCTAACGGCTGCATGCTCAATCACATTAATCACCCTGCGGGTATTATCCGGGGCCTGTCTGTTCAGTACGAAACCCACTTGATCTGGGTTGATAAGAGAGGGGAGCAGAGGGCTGATACGGTTGGCTATTAATTTGGCGTAAATTTTTAAATCCGTATTTAGTAACGCAATCGGTCTAAAATTTTGGACTGAGGTGGGGTTTTTTCCCGGTTTGGGGATGGTAATGATTTGAGCTTCCAGCATCTCCCTAGGGAAGTGGCCTGCCTCTGAGGCTTCATTGAACACCGACAGGAGCACCGGGGCCAAGCTCTCCCTAAAGGATTTATAGAAGCCAGCAGGATAACTGTCGGGACCCGGGGCCTTGTCTGCGGGGAGGGAGTCAATAGCCTTTTCGACTTCAGCTAAAGTCCAAGGCGCACTTAGAGAGCTACAAGACTCCGGCGACAGCGAGGGGAGAGGAAAGTTGCTCAGAAAATTCTGAACATCTACGCCTGTAGGTTGAAAGGTAGAAGAGTCCCCCTTCAGGTTGTATAGTTTGGAGTAATAGGACGCAAAGACATCTGCAATTCCGTCTGGATCGTAGACTCTGTTACCCCTATCCGAATGGACAATATTAATTTTTTCTTTCGCCTTCTTACCCCTCAGCTTCCTCGCCAGCAGTCTACCAGCCCTATTACCATAAACATAAAATTTTTGATTCAGTCTATGTAGGTTGCGTTGCACTTCCGCTGGATATAATACATTCACCGCCTCCCTTGCTTCTTTCAAAGACTTAAGAAGGGCTTTATCGTGCGGATGTGCCTTGTGAGAACTCTCCAGGGAGGAGACTGTAAGCTCAGCTTGTTCAAACGTTTTGCGATATGCCCGCTTAAGTTTAGCCGCTGTTTGAATTGCCGTCCTTCCTGTCACTGCTTTGAGGGCACACCAGAATGTGAAGATAGACGTTCTCAGAAAGATAATAATCTAAGGTGGATTGGATCGCCTGCGTGGTCTCCGGCTGAAGAAGACTGAGTTTACCCAAACGCCAAGGGGCCGGGGCGACCCTTCTATTATTTATATCCCATTCGATAAATAGTGGGGAGTGATCCGACCAGGACATGGGGAGGATGGTGATTGCACGGATGGACTGTAGGGTCCACTTATCCGCCAATGCTAAATCTATTCTAGAGTAGGATGCGTGCACCGCGGAGTAAAATGTGTAATCTCTATCCATTGGATGCTTAACGCGCCAGAGGTCTAAAAGATCATATTCCGCCAGTAGCTGGCTAAAGCCCTTTGCATTCCTATGGAGCTGACTGGAGAGTGAGGGTCGCTTACTAGAATTATCGACGAGAGGGTCTAAAGTCAAATTAAAAGCCCCCATTAAAAGTAAACCACCCTTAGCCAATTGTTGCACCTTAGCGCAGAGTTTCCTGCAAAATGCTAGTTGCTTGGTGTTAGGGGCATAGCAGGAAACTAATGTCACCTCTTTGCTTTCAAGAGTACCTACTAAAATAAGGATTCTCCCCTCAGGGTCGCAATATTGCGAAGCGAGGGTAAATGCGCAGTGCTGAGATATCAAGATTGCCACTCCCGCCTTCTTAGCCGGCCCGTTAGCCAAATAGCAATGGGGGTATCTCCCATTAGTAAACCGTGGAGTGGCAGAATTAATAAAATGAGTCTCTTGGACTGCTATAATTTGAGCTTTAAGTTTATGAAAATAATTAAGCGCTAATCTCCTCTTGTGTGGGGAATTAAGCCCTTTTGCATTTATAGAGACAATGTTAACCATAACGTAAAACTGTCGGGGAATGCGTTTCTAACCACAACCAACTGGCTATTAAAAAATGTATGTACAGTAACATATCCGGACAAAAAAGAGAGAAAAGAGGAAGGGAAAGGCAAAAGAGAAGAGGAATACAGAAAGAAAAAACAGAAAGAAAAAACAGAACATTAACCCCGCTCGGGGGCACATTTGGACGCCTAACCATGGCGACTCCAAGTTAATCAGTGGGGGGTAGTGGCAATCCGCCCGCACCCGAACCGAAAATAAACTAAATGTAGGCTCTCGACACCCCGTCCCTGGGCCCCCGACTGCCACCAGGAGTAAATGAAACTTGAGTAGAATTCCCATCCAACAAGGAATTGTGGGTGGCAGTCGGGGCAGCAGAGACAGACAGTAAACAAGGAAATACCGGTGAGGAGGCCACACTGAAAAACATTCTAGAGACATAAACAACCTCCTCAGAGAATCGCCAAGGAGTTGATGCAACGTAGGAATATACAACATAACAAACTAATTAGGAAACATGAAAACAAAGCAAGTGTAGCCAATCAAACCATATTCAAAGTTCTGCAGCCGATTAGGCCCAGTCCCGCTGAAGGCCCCGTTCGGGAGAGGTGTGTGTAGGAGAACTTGCAGAGTTCCATGTTGCTAAGATCTTTTTACCCTCCTCGACGTTCGTTATAACCACTGTGGACCCCTCTCAACAAATGAGTAACTTCGTAGGAAATCCCCATCTATATAGAATGTTCTCTTTCCGTAGCACTGATGTGATGGGGTAAAGAGAGCGCCGTTTCGCCAAAGTGGCAGGGGACAGGTCTCCGAAAAGTTGAAGTGAGCCCAAAGCCTCTGACGCAGCATCCGAGGGTCTAGCAGCTTTCAAGATTGCTTCCTTCACATGGTAATAGTGTAACCTCATACATGGTAATAGTGTAATCTCATAGGTCGACCACTATTGGTCGACAATCACTAGGTCGACATGGATTCTAGGTCGACAGGGTATCTAGGTCGACATGGTCTAGGTCGACAGGTCAAAAGGTCGACATGAGGTTTTTAATCCTTTTTTTTTGTGTCGTTTTCGCCGTACAGTGACCGGGAACCCCAATTAGCTTTGCTCGCCATGCTTCAGGCAAGGTGCCTTGCTCTGCTACCGCTGCGCTCGGCACAGGTTACCCTCCAGCGAGTAGCATAAAATTACTTTTTTTGCAAAAATTTTACTTTTTGTAATTAGGTTAAATTTCAGAGTGAATGCACAAATAAACACACCCAGAAGAAATTGTTCCTTCTTTCTAAGACCAGAATCCACCTGCTTCTCCTGGTTACTTGTCACACATTAACACAACAACATGATGTGAATAAAAAGAATTGTGTGTTGCTGGCCTACCAGTTTGTTACAATGCAATAAATGAAAGTAGCTTGGGTGCCACAGTGGGTGGAGTTCACATACTAAGGGAGTACCTTCATTGCCAGGAGTACTTATTATAAACTCTTTATCTATTACAGTACTTCTTCCAAATGCTACTGAGATGATAACAATCTCCCAGAACCCTTTGCTGCAGACTAATGGTACAGTACACAGTTTGCAAAATCTCATGACTACTCCTGGTCAAATCGAACATGGAATAAGCATTGATCAAAGTACAGGTAGTGTAATAATGCAAAATATCAATCATTTATGGGACCACAAAACTCAAATTTAATCATGTTTTTTTTTTTTTTCATAGAGTCTTCACAAATATGTATGGAATTGTGTTTAACATTTTCAAGAATTTAAGTTATTTAAGACCCACACTAGACTTAGGGCCTTATACAGAGGTGGATGCAGTTGTGGCATCAGATGCAAGTGGCAGATATTATTATTATTATTATTATTATTATTATTATTATTATTACATTTTATTTATAGGGCGCCACAAGTATTTTGCAGCGCCGTACACAGGACAGTACAGGGAGACAAAACTTAGCATAACAGTAAATAAATAACAAAAATAGAGCACCACAATTCTCAAAACATAATACAGCTTAGATGTAAGTAGCAAGGGAGTAATCATTGTACTACTTGGGGCTAGCGGCCATAGATAGAGAGGAGCCTTTACCAGTAGGAGGAAAAGCAGGTAAAGATGGTCGCTGAGTGAAATGTGTCGAGAAGAGGGCTTAGACAACAAGAGGAAAGAGGGCCCTGCTCTGAAGAGCTAACAATCTAGTGTGGAGGGGCGACAGACAGATGACATGAGGTGCAAGCAAGCAGGAGGAAGCCTGATGGCAGTATGCAAGCAAAGCAGAGATGTTTAAGGCATGGGGCAGGGGGATGGAGGAGCAGCATAAGGACTAGGTTATGCATCGGCAGGGTATGATGAATAGGTGGGTTTTCAGTGCCAGTTTGAAGCTTTGCAAGGTCAGGGAGAGTATAATGGAGCGGGGGAGCGCGTTCCACTGAAGGGGTGCAGCACGGGCAAAATCTTCAACTCGTGCATGGGAAATGGGAAGCAGTGACCAAGGCAGAGGAGAAGGCGACGGTCATCGTCCGACCATAGTGGGCGGGAGGGAGTATGAAGGGAGAGGAGGTTGGAGATGTAGGGAGAAGTGGAATTAGAGATGGCCTTGTATGTGAGGGTGAGGAGTTTGAAGAGGATTCTGTAGGGGAATGGGAGCCAGTGTAGATTTTGTCGAAGGGGAGTGGCAGAAGTGGAGCGGCGGGAGAGGAAGTTGAGCCTAGCTGTGGAGTTAAGGACAGATTGGAGAGGAGTGAGGTGGGAGCAAGTGAGGCCAGTGAGGAGAACATTGCAGTAGTCGAGTCGTGAGATGACCAGTGAGTGGATGATAAGTTTAGTTGCACTCTGGGAGAGAAATGGCCTGATGCGAGCAATGGTACGTAGCTGGAACCGACAAGATTGCACCAGAGCTTGGATGTAGGGTGCAAAGGAGAGGGAGGAGTCAAGAGTGACGCTCAGGCAATGGAGTTGGGGAACGGGGGAGATAACTGTGTTGTCAACAGTGATAGAGATATTTGTAGGGGGTGTTGCTCTGGCTGGGGGAAAGATAATGAATTCAGTTTTGTCCATGTTGAGCTTCAGAGAGTGTTCAGACATCCAGGAGGAGATAGCAGAGAGGCAGCTGGACACCTGAGAGAGGACAGAGGGGGACAGATCAGGAGAGGAGAGGTTGAGTTGTGTGTCATCAGCATAGAGGTGGTATTGAAGGCCAAATGAGTTAATGAGTGCACCCAGGGAAGAGGTGTACAGGGAGAACCGAAGAGGGCCTAGGACAGAACCCTGAGGGACACCAACAGGAAAGACGGAAGGGTGTGAGGTGGTTCTGGATGCAGACACAGAAAAGGAGTGGTTAGCGAGGTAAGAGGTAAACCAGTCAAGGACAGTGCTAGAGAGGCCAACGTTTTGGAGTGTGCAGTAGAGGAGAGGGTGATCCACGGTGTCAAAGGCAGCAGAGAGGTCCTGAAGGATGAGTAGAGAGAAGTGGCCCTTGGATTTGGCTGAAAGCAGGTCATTGGTGACTTTCACCAGGGCAGTCTCGGTGTAGTGGAGTGGGCGAAAGCCAGATTGTAGTGGATCAAGGATGGAGTTGTCAGAGAGGTAGCTTGTGAGACGGCTGTAGACCAGTCGTTCAAGTAGTTTGGAGGTGAAAGGGAGAAGAGAGATGGGGCGGTAGCTAGTGAGTGATGAAGGGTCGAGGTTCAGCTCCTGTCACAGATGAAGAGTCGGCACACACATAGCCCAGTCTCCAGGGGCAGCCAGCATTTCCGTTGATGCTGGACATGCCCACGGAGTGACGGAACTCAGATCCGTGTGAGGCCACACCCTTTTTTTATTAGGCCATAGCCCTTTATTGGCCGGCGGCACCCTTCGGCATGGGGGAACTGTGCAGAGGGCACACCGGGTGTCGCTACACCCAGTGACGCCTCTGAATTAAGTATGAATAAAATATCCTTAAAACCAACGCTGGACTGTATGGTGCTTTTTTTGAATTGTCATTTGCATAGTAAAATATGTGAATTTGTTTTATTAGTTTTTTATTTCTAAAATTGGCCCTTAAATTGTCTATTAAAGGTTACCTACTGTATATTGGTAGTCATTCCGAGTTGATCGCCAGCTGCATTTGTTCGCAGCGCAGCGATCAGGCTAAAAAACAGCAGTTCTGCGCATGCGTATGCGGCTCAATGCGCACGTGCGTCGTGCGGGCACAACGAACGATGTAGTTTTGCACAGGGTCTAGCGAAGCATTTCAGTCAAACTAGTGGCCGCAGAGTGATTGACATGAAGTGGGCGTTTCTGGGTGTCAACTTACCGTTTTCAGGGAGTGTTGGGAAAAACGCAGGCGTGGCTGGGCGAATGCAGGCGTGGCTGGGCGAACGCAGGGCGGGTTCGTGACGTCAAAACAGGAACTAAACAGTCTGAAGTGATCGCAAGCGCTGAGTAGTTACTGAACTACTCTGAAACTGCACAAAAAAACTTTGTAGCCGCTCTGCGAAACATTCGTTCGCACTTCTGCTAAACTAAAATACACTCCCAGTGGGCGGCGGCATAGCGTTTGCACGGCTGCTAAAAACTGCTAGCGAGCGATCAACTCGGAATGACCCCCACTGTATGTAGCACACACGGTTAGCTCAGATCACAGACAGCAGACTGGTGGCCAGGGAAGATACAGAGACAAATCTGTCTTCATCACTGAAACATTTTTGGGACAGTGACAGGACGTTTCTGATGAATAATATTGATTCCATGAACTCTTGCCAGCCAGCCCAGGTATTACCCAGATTCTAATCCAAAAGACTAGTGGTTTCAATTGAAAAAAAGGCTTTAGAATTATGCAGCTATAATTTTAAACTGAGAACACAGGTATTATTATGGTTTGTTAGCAAACCAATAAAGGTAAGCAATTGGGCAAACCATGCTGCACTGCAGGTGGGGCAGATGTAACATGTGCAGAGAGAGTTAGATTTGGGTGGGGTGTGTTCAAACTGAAATCTAAATTGCAGTGTAAAAATAAAGCAGCCAGTGTTTACCCTGCACAGAAACAATATAACCCACCCAAATCTAACTCTCTCTGCACATGTTATATCTGCCCCACCTGCTGTGCAAAATAGTTTTGCCCCTTAGTGTGCTAACAAACCTGATTAAGGCCCATATACAGAAAAATAAGTTTGTTACAAGTACAGTTAGGATTCTGTGCTAAAAACAAAACAGAAAATTAGGATCTGTACTTTGCATGGAAAATGTACCCAGATCCGGGGGTCTTCCCCATTTTCCCGGGGTTGGGGGGGGAAGGGGGGGGGGGGGGGGAGCACCACCCAATTTTTTTGGGAGCCTTCTGGCAGTTCCGGGAGAGTAGGCAAGTTTATAGGTATGCAGACAGAGGGGGGGGGGGGGGGGGGGGGTTTGCAAATCCCACCCCCAAATTTCCCTTCAGCACACTAAAAATTACCTGTGACCATACCTGGAACTATCTGGTAATAGAAATTCAGAGAATTAGTCACACATGTTTGCAAACACATGTTTAAGCTGCTGAGCCACTTCACGGCTTCTCCTATATCAGCAGTCCTAACACTACATAATAGCAGTGCCCACATAGGGCCATGTAATTTGTCACAGTAGGCCTCATGATAAAGGCTATTACTAAAACACATACAGACAGAGAGCTAACTTCCCCGGGAGCCTCCCCCAGAATCTCCCATTGGCACTACAAGGAACAGCATGCCTTCCAAATACTGCTCCCATTCAATGCCTCTTGCACACAAGCAGACAAACAATGGTAGTTGCGCGATCATTCCTGGAGATAATTATGCATCAGGTGCTGGAAAGGGGGAGGGGTCACAGACAAACAGAGAGGGGGGGTTGCAAATCCCTCCCCTAAATTTTCCTTCAGCACACTAAAAATTACCTGTGACCATACCTGAACCTATCTGGTAATAGAAATTCAGAGAATTAGTCACACATGTTTGCAAACACATGTTTAAGCTGCTGAGCCACTTAACGGCTTCTCCTATATCAGCAGTCCTAACACTACATAATAGCAGTGCCCACACAGGGCTATGTAATTTGTCACAGTAGGCCTCATGATAAAGGCTATTACTAAAACACATCCAGACAGAGAGCTAACTTACCCTGAAGCCACCCTCAGGATCTCCCATTGGCACTACAAGGAACAGCATGCCTTCCAAATACTGCTCCCATTCAATGCGTCTTGCACACAAGCAGACAAACAATGGTAGTTGCTCGATCATTCCTGGAGATAATTATGTATCAGGTGCTGGAAAGAGGGAGGGGTCACAGATAAACATAAGATTGTCCAGTGCGTTTTACTACCTACAGGTGAGTTTGACCATATAAAAATATAATATAATATATTGTGGTCCACCTGTGAATGCACCTGCAATGTAGAGTAAGTCCTAAATGATCACCAATGTTGAAATCACATGACACTTTTTTGTTATTATTTCACCTTTATACTGTATTTGGAACTCGGAGAACATCAAACATCAAAGACCTTCTATACGTTGCTATCGCAACCACTGTTGGACAATGGTGTAAGATTGTCTAATGCAAGTTTACCTATTATGCTATAGGTGAGAAAGACCATTTAGAGATATAAATTGCACATGAACAAGTCCAGTATACACTACAGTAGGTTGACTGAATATTACCATAAAGAAACTTTCTTCTGAGGTTTCACAAAGATGTTTTTGATACAAACTTGTCCTATACGCCCAGAAACTCTGACATTCCACAGATCACAGACTTCAAGCACTGAGCTCACACACCTACTCTATCTTGGTGCAAGCCCTTCAAAATTTCTCTCAATACACTGTTTATAGGAATACATTTAAATTGGCAACCAGTGTGCCATTTAAATGTCTGAGGCACCGATGATTGCAGAGACTACTAAGAGAATTGTCATGCACCTAAAGCAATGTTTAAATGTAGAAGTTAGACAAGGCAAAACCACCAAGACATAAGCTATTGGTAAGATTTTAATATTGGAAGGCTTTGATCGAAAAAACGTAAAAATAGCTATATCTGCCTGGAGATTGCACCAGGGTTGCTGCGTTGTGGGACCCACTCCACTGACCAACTGATGAATTCCCTTTATTAATAATGTAGCCTACTGCTTAACCCTCAATTGTCCTTATTCTAGGCACTTGCTAAAAACTGTACTCCATGTTTGATATGTGGTAGTATAATAATATTTCAAAATGTTTGTATAATGTGCATGTAGGCTCTTTTTATCCATCCCTGGATCACAGAGAGTACGGTTAGGCATCAATTCCTAACTCCACAATGCACAAGGAAAAATCTAAACTTATTTTATTGTATTATTTTAAACATCCATATTCACAGGTTATAATTTCAATTTAGGTTGACGTGATCCCAGCAGTTGGGATGCCGGCAGTCACATGACCGACATCGGCATCCCAACAATGAGAATGCTGACAGGGAGCGGAGTAATTATTTAACCCATCCCCTGTTCCCTACCCTAACCCGCCTGGGGTGGCGGCTTGGTGCTAAGATTTGGGGGGGATGTGGCTAGGGCTAAGACTGGGGGGTGGCGGTTACGGCTAACCCCCCCTCTAGTGCCTAACACTAACCCTAATAGGAACCCCAATACTTACCTTTGGGATATTGGCGGTCACCTTCAGTATTCTGAGTAGGCAGTGGCAGAACTGTAAGAGGCAATGGAGTCGGCTGCCGCCGGGCTCCTGATTTGTAGGGGGCACGTCTCCTCCATTGTCCCCCACTGCCCGCTGATCCATCGCCGCTGCATCATTCTTTTTTCAGATGGAGGAGCAGAGCTGTGTCAGTGAATCGGCAGCTGCCTCCTTATATCTCCAGGGAGCCGGCACTGGCTGCAGCTAGGGGGAGCTTCAGCGCGCAGATCCTCCCGGATCTTTCCAATTGAGCAGGCCGGGTGAAGCACTCTACACCTGCCTCAGAGTGCACTGTACGCGTCTGTGGTGCATGTGGGGTATGGTGGCTTCCGGGGGGTTACTGTAATAAATGTCAGCAGAACTGTGTTAATATGTGTGCATGTTCTTAAGTGAGGTGTATGTGTGTGTCTGTGTTTTTTTAAGGAAACTTGTGTGTTTAAGTGAAAGAGACTTGTGTGTGTAAGCAAAAAAGGTGTGTGTGTGTGTGTGTGTGTGTGTGTGTGTGTGTGTGTGTGTGTGTGTGTGTATATATATAAGTGAAAGAGGAGTGTGCGTGTAAGCAAAAGAGGCGTGTGTGTGTAAGTGAAAGAGGCATGTGTGTGTAAGTGAAAGAGGAGTGTGTAAGTGAAAAAGGCATGTGTGTGTAAGCGAAAGAGGAGTATGTGTGTGTTTAAGTGAAAGAGACATGCGTGAGTGAAAGAGGCATGTGTGTGTAAGTGAAAGAGGAGTGTGTAAGTGAAAAAGGCATGTGTGTGTAAGCGAAAGAGCAGTGTGTGTGTGTGTAAGTGAAAGAGGAGTGTGTGTTTAAGTGAAAGAGACATGCATGAGTGAAAGAGGAGTGTGTAAGTGAAGAAGGCATGTGTGTGTAAGCGAAAGAGGAGTGTGTGTGTGTTTAAGTGAAAGAGACATGCGTGAATGAAAGAGGCATGTGTGTGTTTAAGCAAAAGATTCATGTGTGTTTTTTGTATATATTGTTATACCGTTGCGCCAAAGCATCTCCATCTGGACCTGCAGGCAGATGAAGGAGCACTGTAGATGTGCTATAAAGGTATGCTGGTGTCTATTTTAGTGTGATGACTGACATATATGGGGGGGGGGCACCAACATTTATCATGCCTCCGGGCGACTGGGGCGAACTTACGCCACTGCGAGTAGTGTCAGGATTCCGGCATCAGTCACATGACTGCCGGCATCCCCACTGCTGGGATGCTAACTGCATCCCATACACAATACCAGTTTTTACCACTCCTTGGAAAGAGCTGCCCCAGAATAAAAGTTTTCACCCCTCTATAGAAAGAATACACCGTAGCCTTCATTAAAAGTTTACATTTGAATTTGTAGTCAAATATATGTTGTGTTTTTATGAGCATTCCATTATGAGGGCTTCAGATGAAATAGTCATTGTGTTAGTATCATGTAAAGTATGTCAGTTTGCGTTCATCCTTTTTTATTATTATTATTATTATTATTATTACTACTACCAGTTATTTATATAGCGCACACATATTCCACAGTGCTTTACAGAGAAAATTTGGGCATTCACATCAGTCCCTGCCCCAGTGGAGCTTACAATCTATATTCACTACCACATGCACACATATTCACACTAGGGTTAATTTTGTTTGGAGCTAATTAACCTACCAGTATAAAACCTAATTACTAACAACCAAAGACAGAAATGCACCCACACCAATTCACGCTATATGTGAGGCAGCAAGAAACAGAGTAACTCCTTGGGTGTTTATCCTAACCCAAAAACAATACAAATATAGAAAAAATGGGGTAACCCCTTCTCTGCGCCATCTGTGGATTATTCATCATTTCCTTGCCTGGATATTTTATGACGGATTTTTATTACAGGTTGAGTATCCCATATCCAAATATTCCGAAATAAGGAATATTCCAAAATACGGACTTTTTTGAGTGAGAGTGAGATAGTGAAACCTTTGTTTTCTGATGGCTCAATGTACACAAAGTTATAAAAAATATTGTATTAAATGACCTTCAGGCTGTGTGTATAAGATGTATATGAAACATAAATGAATTGTGTGAATGTAGACACACTTTGTTTAATGCACAAAGTTATTAAAAAATATTGGCTAAAATTACCTTCAGGCTGTGTGTATAAGGTGTATATGAAACAAATGCATTCTGTGCTTAGACTTGGGTCCCATCGCCATGATATCTCATTATGGGATGCAATTATTCCAAAATACGGAAAAATCCGATATCCAAAATACCTCTAGTCTTAAGCATTTTGGATAAGGGATACTCAACCTGTATTAAAAAACCTGTTTTTAAGAAATGCATGCTTATCTGTTATGAGTGAATCACAGGTTGATAAAGTTATATGACTGATATCGCTTGTAAATTATGCTACACTAGATTGCTCTTTTCTATTTTTACATGTTTATCTATCTGGACATCACATCTCTCATTAATTAAGAAGAAGTTAGCAGATTGAGAGAGCTCCACCCATCCATAAGTTAAGTAGAAATATATGGTATTAATTTTATTAGGAGGCGCAGAGAAGGGGTTACCCCATTTTTTCTATAACCTACCAGTATATTTTTGGATTGTGGGAGGAAACCGGAGTACCCAGAGGAAACCCACGCAAGTACGGGGAGAATATACAAACTCTACAGTTAGGGCAGTGGTGGGAGTCTAACCCATGGTCTCAGTGCTGTGAGGCAGTAATGCTAACCATTACACCATCCGTACATCCTTTTAGTGTTTTTATTTCATTCCCAGCCATCAATGCATTAAAACATTATTGAATTTTTTTTTAAAGAAATTGTAAGCTGGCTTTAATTCATGTTTTATACATTTTACATGTTGCGATTTGGGGCATGAAAAGCTTCTATGATGTAACACACGATAATACATATGTGTAAATATGTGCTATGTGCTTTTTTTTTCCTGCAGTGGCAATAATCTCGTCTATCATAGCGTTTGCAGTGATTCTGCTGATCCTGTTGGTTATCTTTGTTACATACAGAAGAAGACACAACAATCTCTCAGAAGCTAACGTGGCCCAAGGTACGATGCCTGCTCAGGGAAATAAGAAGGCTGATACTTAATTGGGAGCAAAGAAAAACACAAGTAACTTTGCACCTGGACAAAACCATGTTGCACTGCAGGTGGGGCAGATGTAACATGTGCAGAGAGAGTTAGATATGAGAGGGGTGTGTCCCAACTCAAATCTAAAGGAGCCAGTAATTACCAGTCGTAAAATGTTTTGGCAGCAAGTTCAAAGTTACCAAGAAAATGTAAAATATTGAATTGAATTTAGTAGTGTTCGAGACTAATAAGGCTTCACTTCCCTCGCCACAGTGGAATTACTGGTTTACTTAACTTGTCAATTAATATTTGGCATATCTTGGCATGGGATCCGGACTGAAAGTCGACAGTAACTAGGTCGACAATGTCTAGGTCGACCACTATTGGTCGACAGTAACTAGGTCGACAGGATGTCTAGGTCGACAGGGTCTTTAGGTCGACATGTTCTAGGTCGACATGAGTTTTTCACAATTTTTTTCTGTTTTTGAACCTTTTCATACTTAACGATCCACGTGGACTACGATTGGAACGGTAATCTGCCGAAGCATGGCGAGCGAAGCGAGCCATGCGAGGGGACGCGGTGCACTAATTGGGGTTCCCGGTCACTCTACGAAGAAAGCGACACCAAAATAACATGAAAAACTCATGTCGACCTAGAACATGTCGACCCAAAGACCCTGTCGACCTAGACACCCTGTCGGCCTAGTTACTGTCGACTTTCAATACCACACCCCTTGGCATATCTAGTGGCAGATCTTGCTCTCCATGGTCCTGAACTGATACGGATGCAGAATAGCATGCATTTCGAGCACATCTTACACTTGTGACTGAAGAGGCGTGCCTGTGCTGTACCGCGGCATTCTCTCATAGACAGTGGGGGTGTGGAACCGGACGTATCTTTGCACCTAGTATAGGGTAGTTGTGCACTGATAATGATGACCAGTAGCAGGCCAAGCGTATTTAAAAGGGGCGGACGCACTGCAAAACCCGTAGCAATCTGTATATGGGTGGCTACAGATGGGTCCTTATTCACCTAGCCTCAAATCGCACCAAATAGCCCCTAAGCTACTAAGCTACGCCATGTGTCTTGTTGCTTAATATTTTATTACTGAATTTACAGCTTTACACAAACCCAATGGTTTGCGTACTACTCCCAAGTTAGAAGATCGGCACACATGCAAGATCTGTACTGCACATACGCAGTTCTACTACAAGATTTATCGCAGTTGCCCACAGAAACAGGTTGTGGCCTTTTAAGGGGGGCAAACTGGGGGGGCAGAGATGGTCAGCATTCCTCAAAAAATGTTAACGTGTCACCCCCATATTCTGGGAGTGCTAAGGCAGGCCTGGCCAACCTGTGGCTCTCCAGCTGTTGTAAAACTACAAGTCCCATCATGCCTTGCCACAGTTTTGGTATTAGGGAATGCTAAAACTGTGGCAGGGCATGCTGGGATGTGTAGTTTCACTACATCTGGAGAGCCACAGGTTGGCCAGGCCTGTGCTAAGGTCAAGGTCTGCATATTCCGAAGCCGATTTCCTGGCCTCGGTATACGCAGCTGCGACGGCCAATCTGAGCAGATTCAGGCTCACGCAGATGGCCGATGTTTTCACAAATGATCCCATGCTGCGCTCTCAGACACATCAGCGAATCACAGAAGCAGGCAGGAGGCGCCTATTTATACAAGATGCCTTCTGCTGCATTCACTGGCACCAAGAGGAGAGGGGATATTGGGTACTAATTACCCAGGCCAGGGCTTGTTGGAGGGGCCCGAGTCCGCCCCGCCCTTCTTACCCGTCAGCTGCCAGCAGCCTGTCTCCCAAGCACGCACAACAAGACCCAGTGCGTCTCTGACACACGGGCAAAGTACACAAACCCTGTACACCACTAGTGGATTTGCGCTCTATAGCAGTGCAACAAGGATGCTAATATGAGAAAAAGATAAGAGACCGGGAGCCGATACGACTGAGCACACCACGAATCCCACCACGCAGCATCAGGTGAATTTACACTGCCACGATTGGGAGCTGCAGGTGGGATACTAAGCAAATGCTACTCCCAGCCTTCCCCACGTGCGCCAGCATGCGTCAGAGAGAGCAAGCCCTGACATTATCTGCTCCTCTGTAGGCAGCAGCAGCATCAGTGGTTCTCGGCAGCCCACACTTACTCCAGGCTATGGCAGACACAGTGTCTCCATCAGAACTTGCGGCGGGATGCAATGCCGCCCGAGTCCAGCGGCTGTGCGGTATGCCGGATGAACTCTGACGTTTTTTATTTTAAAGGGGCAATCACTTACAAAGCAAAGGAAATACACACAGACATGGTATATGTTTGCCCCATACAGCTAATCAGTGATGTCTGTTCAGAGAAGGCAGAGCCAGTACTCCAGAATACGCTAGTGTTCTGACTATAAAAAATGATATGTAAAATACGAAGAAGATATTACAAATATCTTCTTTGTCTTATTCTAACCATTTTTATAGTCAAACTCTGGTGTATACTGGTATTTGATAGGTGAGGGGAAGCCATATTACTCCCATGCAAATAATATATGAAATGCAATACAATAGTGAATGTTGTACATTATGAATATTACATGTGAAATACATACAAATCTATAGCTATAAAAACTCATTGAAATATTTAAAAAAAATGTTAGTTAGTGGTGAATTGGATCTTTACTGACACCCAGTGGTGAGAAAGCACCAACCATTTTGAATGAGCGGTTTTAGGCACCTTCGAATTTTAATTGTGTGTGTGTGCAAGGGTTTCTAACTATAACCTGATGATAATAATCATATTAATTTAGCAGTATCTGAAGTTTAACATAGGGGATTATATGCAGCATGGGGATATGAATATTTGCTCAAAACAAAGCCATTGGAAAATGGTATTTCACTTACATTAAGCAACACATTTTCACGTTCAGTAATAAATGTCCATAATATTCATTCCATCCACATTGCTAGCCAGGCTTGATTCAATGTGTAGATTATATGCAACCAAAGCATGTAAATTAGGCATTTGCTATTAGTCTATGAAATTGCCAAATATAGATGTCTTCTCCTATGAGGATTATAGTGCTCCCTATTGTAATATAATGAATGCATTGTCGCCCTGTTTAAATATAATAATAACAACTAATTACCAGCCTGTCAGTAATGACGGAACAACATAACAGTAATGTCAGCACTGCTGCGCCAGCAGGTGTGTGCATCCGAATGGAGCAACTCTTGAATTGCTCCGTCTAGTGGCCGATGGCACGCAAAACACTTGAGGAGCAGCCTTTTATTATATAGGATTTGCAATATAAAAAATACATTGTGCCCACTGTTTAAAAATAATTATTTAGTTGCGTCTGTTGGTGGCCGTCCATCTGTGACTTTGTGCAAATGCAAAACTCCTTCCCTTGTGGACGCCCGGGTGGCTGAATGTGCAAGGGCTGGGGTGCCCACTTTTAGCTCCCGTGCATGCTGTAATGCCAATGGTACGTCCTCATACACCACCATTTAAACTTGCAGCAGCCATAGGACATGTGTAGTTTCCCTGTCTGACTGTGGCCTCCTATGCTTCCGGCTGTGCGTCTGTAAATGCAGCATTCACACACCCTCAACACTCCCATAATACACCCACTAAACAGACCATTATTGTGTGCACTACTACCTACCTCCCAGTCACCACCCAGAACGCCTATCACTGTTCTACCACTTTCTTGATACCGTTTGATTCGATCGCAACAGCGCCTTTGTGCACAGGGGTTTTCTGAAATGTTTGCTTCTGCGCAGTTGCAAATAATTACTCACACAGACATTGTGTGCGGAGTGTATGCGACTCACAATCAGGCCTATTGTTCTATAATTAAAATAGAAAAGTTGGCCCCATATTTAATACCTACCTAAAATCTTCTTTACATCTTGTCCTGCCATTATCCAAATGTAATATTGAAATCCTAGAAGAGATAAAAACCAGACACACAATGAGTTTGGCAAGGTAGCCAGTCAGAAGTGGCGTTTTACACTAGTCAGCCAATCCTAGATAAGATATCAGATAGCGTCTTCCCATAGGTGGAATTAAGTATGGCTGCCCATTCATTCTACTAGTGGAGGTTACTGTATCCCAGTGATATACATTAAGACTAAACACCTTAAAGTGATATTATATATATATATATATATATATATATATAAATATACACACACGTACTAGCTGTTCTACCCATTCTTCGCATGGGACTTTCTGATTTTCACGGTTGTAAATATATATGAGTGTTAAAAATTTGGTAAATCTATAGAGATGTGATTTTGAGACGTTTTAATGTAAGTACATATTAGTTCATGGTTCTTGGCGTTACCCGAGGAGCACCCGTAGCAGATACGGTATAAAGTGACAGGACCGTTTTTGTAGTTTATTAAATTCTACACACTGGAGGTGCAATCCAAATTTTGATCCAATTGTCTGTTTTGGCGTTATCATTCATGCAACACAAGCCACGCTTCGGTGATGACATCATTATGTCAACCCACTTTTCATCTCCTTAGGGAAGGTTTGTTAAAATTCTAATTACATAGCTTTCCTATTTCCCACCTGAAGAATACCTATGTTACATTTCATCTTCCTAACATATCGGGAAGTAAGAGAAATAGTGATCAGTCAGTCAGATAGTCAGAGAGTGAGGGCTTTGTGTGTGTGTGTGTGTGTGTGTGTGTGTGTGTGTGTGTGTGTGTGTGTGTGTGTGTGTGTGTGTGTGTGTGTGTGTGTGTGTGTGTGTGTTTTCTAAATAAACATTTACACAATTGTACTAGGCAATTACAGAATTAAGATTTATTTTTTTCATCTGATACAGAGAATCACTATACTGACTGTGATCATTATTGGACAAAAACTGGAAACCCGAAAAGAAAAGAAACCACGTTAAAGGCCGAGCTTTCCTTTCCTACCTACATAAATCAGCAAACTATATATGAAACCATTGACTTACCCAATGACCGTGAACATGAAAACAGAATTTTCTCTGTGGACAACACAAACTTATATGAAAGTCTTAACGAAGCAACAAAAAGCAGAGAAATATATGAAGTCCTTCAATAAACCAATGGCATGGAATTTTAGTACCGGTGCAAATGCGCTCCAATAAGCCAAGATCTCTCTGAAATAGTTGTAGTGTGTACTAAATTGTTTTCTTTTACATGTTATGGGCCTAATTCTGAGTCAGACGAAGTGACGAACCTAGTTTGTTACCTTTGCTGCAGCCGCGTCAGCGATTTTATGCTAATACTGTTATAAGCCCTTCCCTGGTGTACATGTGTGCATCTGAATGTGCAAGGACTACGATGTCCATTGAAACATGCACCAGCCTCCAATGTGAGCGATTAAGCATCTCAGTGTGCAACCTCTGCGACACTCCCATAACACGCTCATAAGCCACAGCTTGATTGACAAGAGGGGGTGTTCCTGGCCAGCGTTCCCGGAAATGGGTGTGTGTCACCCCCGTTTTCCAAGAGGGATGAGGCAAGGGTCTGCGTGGCTTCACCCCTATTTCCTGACCTCAGTGGGGACTGCAAAGGGCACAGGGATAGCGGAGTCACGGGAAGATTGTGCAACTGGCATAAGTAGTGGAGACAGGTTTAGATATGGCAGTGGGCACTGGGGTCAATATGGAATTGGACAAAGGGGAAGTGGAGTAAGGGGTCTTTATGGCAGTGGGCAATAGGGTAGATATGTCAGTGGGCACAGGGATAGTGGAATCAGAGGTATATATAGTAGTGGGCACAGGGTTATTGGAGTCAGGGTTAGACATGGCAGTGGGACAGAAGTAGATATGGCAGTGGGCACAGGGGTAGTGGAGTCAGGGGTAGATACTGTATGGCAGTGTGTAACAGGTACGATCTGTGGGAAGGTCAGTGCAAGTGCAGATGTCGGTAGATGTACCTGGATTCTTCACCCGTGATCACCTCTTGGACCGGGGGGGTCATTCCGAGTTGTTCGCTCATTGCTGATTTTCGCTACGGAGTGATTAAGGCAAAAATGTGCATGCGCGTGGTACGCATGCGCTAAGTATTTTTGCTCAAAACTTAGTAGATTTACTCATGTCCGAACGAAGATTTTTCATCGTTGAAGTGATCGGAGTGTGATTGACAGGAAGTGGGTGTTTCTGGGCGGAAACTGGACGTTTTCTGGGAGTGTGCGGAAAAACGCAGGCGTGTCAGGGAAAAACGCGGGAGTGTCTGGGGAAACGGGGGAGTGGCTGGCCGAACGCTGGGCGTGTGTGTGACGTCAAACCAGGAACGAAACGGCCTGAGCTGATCGCTATTTGTGAGTAGGTCTGGAGCAACTCAGAAACTGCTAAGAAATTTCTATTCGCTATTCTGCGAATCTTTCGTTCGCTATTCTGCTAAGCTAAGATACACTCCCAGAGGGCGGCGGCCTAGCATGTGCAATGCTGCTAAAAGCAGCTAACGAGCGAACAACTCGGAATGAGGGCCAGGATCTTACTTCTCGAACCCTAGGCAGGGGGAGCAAGAACCCCAACCCCAGAGGACCAAATACACTAGCCACCACACGTTAGGACGGTGACATAAAGGTTTATTATTCTGGAACAACTGGTCTCCGCTGAAGGATTAATTGATAAAAAGGGCAAATAACATTTCACATGTAAAGAAAACAATGCACATAAAGAGATATGGTATGGTAGCAAACAGTAAGATGATGTCACAGTGTACCATTAAACAAATCAGTATACCATATTTATAAGCAGCACTATACTGGTCTCATGTAATGTCATAATAGGATCACACGGTGACAATATAAACCTAGTTGTTACTATAATCTGCTTTACATCAATCTACACTCATTTATCACGAACCTTAGATAGAGAATGAGTCCCTTAAAGTCTCTTCAAAGTGAGAACACCCTACCAAGTGAAGTCTCTACGGTAAGAGGGGAGCCAATACAGCACAGTCAATTGCAGATTTTAACACAGTTTAGAAAGGCTGAAGGTCAGACAGCAAAGGTGCAACATAGGGCCAGCAGTTCAGAGAAAGGTGGCATGCGGAGTCCTGACAGTTCTCAGTCCATGAAGAAAGCATGCATAAGCTGATAACTTTAGCAGAAGCAGTTTTAGGCAGAACAGAAAGAGTGTGGCAATGAAGCAAAGCTGGCAATGCAGGTTTAGTTAGAGGTTTGAGAATCTGTAATTGTCTTTCCTCACCTATGACTTATTAGCTGTGTCTACAGAGCAGGGTTTGAAAGGTCTCTCTCTCTCTCGAACTGGCAGCCTTGGCGCCCCTTAACTGAATGCGCAGTCTCACTGACTCACATGGAGCTAAGCAGTCTGTAACCAGGGGTGACAGGGTCATAGGAGTGAATGGCGGGCAGCTGAGGTAAACTGAGGCAAGTCTGTGGTGGAAAGAGAGGTGAAGGAATGGGGTACCTGTAGACCGTTAACTCTCCGGCCGTAGCTCCTGTTTCCTAACTGTGGAGCAGCGCAGCATGGTCCTGTCATCTGCGGCCCCTGCTGCTTTCCTGTCACACTGCGCACCCCTGTTCTGTCCTGCACCCGATCTCCCTGTCAGCAGCGATCTCCTTCCAGTTCCTCGATATCACGGCTCTCTCTTCTCCTCACACCCTCTCGGTCCAGCGTGAGGCGGCAGTGCGGTAGCTCCGGCTTCTGTCACTCTAGTCGATGCGTCTCCTCAGAAGGGGCCCAGCTCCTGTCAGATCGGCTCCCCGACGCATGCTAACTCCACCCCCTCATTCTCCCGCCTCACTTTATCCAATCCTCTCCGTCCCAGCTTCCCGATCTCCTCTCACATAACAGGACAGCCCCAGGGTCCTAGTGCTTGTCCGCTCACTGGTCCTGCTGACGTCTCCCAGGCAACAGCAGAAGGGAGTGTTAACCCCTTCAGCATTAACAGGATGGGTAGTAATTGAAACTCAGCAAAGGGAGAATTATGAGGACCTTACTTATGTCCTATCCAATCTGACAGTTGCCTGCACTGTACATCTTTTGTGGGACCAGTTAAGGGGGTCCAGTTCAGAATGTCACAAGTGGGCACCGGGGTAGTGGAGTCAGGGGTAGATATGGCAGTGGGCACAGGGTTAGTGGAGTCAGGGGTATATATAGTAGCGAGCACAGGAGTAGTGGATTCAGGGGTACAGGAACCCCATTCCTTCACCTCTCTTTCCACCACAGACTTGCCTCAGTTTACACACAAAATCTCCACAAGTGGAGAAGAAACAAAGCGCTGGTATTTAAACAATGTACACAATTTAATAATTAATATAGTTCATACAAATTATTGAAAATATCACTGTATATAAAATAAAAAGAAGCGCTTTGGATATATATATTAATACAGGTATTAATACCGGTACCGGTCAGTGAGTTAGTGTAGCGTATAGAGGGGTCAGTGAGGTAGTGTAGGGTATAGAGGGGTCAGTGAGGTAGTGTAGAGTATAGAGGGGTCAGTGAGATAGTGTAGGGTATAGAGGGGTCAGAGAGGTAGTGTAGGGTATAGAGGGGTCAGTGAGATAGTGTAGGTTATAGAAGGGTCAGTGAGGTAGTGTAGAGTATAGAGGGGTCAGTGAGATAGTGTAGGGCATAGAGGGGTCAGTGAGGTAGTGTAGGGTATAGAGGGGTCAGTGAGATAGTATAGGGTATAGAGGGGTCAGTGAGGTAGTGTAGGGTATAGAGGGGTCAGTGAGGTAGTGTAGAATATAGAGGGGTCAGTGAGATAGTGTAGGTTATAGAGGGGTCAGTGAGGTAGTGTAGGGTATAGAGGGGTCAGTGAGATAGTGTAGGTTATAGAGGGGTCAGTGAGGTAGTGTAGGGTATAGAGGGGTCAGTGAGTTAGTGTAGCGTATAGAGGGGTCAGTGAGGTAGTGTAGGGTATAGAGGGGTCAGTGAGAAAGTGTAGGTTATAGAGGGGTCAGTGAGGTAGTGTAGAGTATAGAGGGGTCAGTGAGGTAGTGCAGAGTATAGAGGGGTCAGTGAGATAGTGTAGGGTATAGAGGGGTCAGTGAGATAGTGTAGGGTATAGAGGGGTCAGTGAGATAGTGTAGGTTATAGAAGGGTCAGTGAGGTAGTGTAGAGTATAGAGGGGTCAGTGAGATAGTGTAGGGTATAGAGGGGTCAGTGAGGTAGTGTAGGGTATAGAGGGGTCAGTGAGATAGTATAGGGTATAGAGGGGTCAGTGAGGTAGTGTAGGGTATAGAGGGGTCAGTGAGGTAGTATAGGGTATAGAGGGGTCAGTGAGATAGTGTAGGGTATAGAGGGGTCAGTGAGGTAGTGTAGAGTATAGAGGGGTCAGTGAGATAGTATAGGGTATAGAGGGGTCAGTGAGATAGTGTAGGGTATAGAGGGGTCAGTGAGGTAGTGTAGAGTATAGAGGGGTCAGTGAGGTAGTGTAGGGTATAGAGGGTCAGTGAGGTAGTGTAGAGTATAGAGGGGTCAGTGAGATAGTGTAGGGTATAGAGGGGTCAGAGAGGTAGTGTAGGGTATAGAGGGGTCAGTGAGATAGTGTAGGTTATAGAAGGGTCAGTGAGGTAGTGTAGAGTATAGAGGGGTCAGTGAGATAGTGTAGGGTATAGAGGGGTCAGTGAGGTAGTGTAGGGTATAGAGGGGTCAGTGAGATAGTGTAGGGTATAGAGGGGTCAGTGAGGTAGTGTAGGGTATAGAGGGGTCAGTGAGGTAGTGTAGAATATAGAGGGGTCAGTGAGATAGTGTAGGTTATAGAGGGGTCAGTGAGGTAGTGTAGGGTATAGAGGGGTCAGTGAGATAGTGTAGGTTATAGAGGGGTCAGTGAGGTAGTGTAGGGTATAGAGGGGTCAGTGAGTTAGTGTAGCGTATAGAGGGGTCAGTGAGGTAGTGTAGGGTATAGAGGGGTCAGTGAGATAGTATAGGGTATAGAGGGGTCAGTGAGGTAGTGTAAGGTATAGAGGGGTCAGTGAGATAGTGTAGGTTATAGAGGGGTCAGTGAGATAGTGTAGGTTATAGAAGGGTCAGTGAGGTAGTGTAGGGTATAGAGGGGTCAGTGAGATAGTGCAGAGTATAGAGGGGTCAGTGAGATAATGTAGGTTATAGAGGGGTCAGAGAGGTAGTGTAGGGTATAGAGGGGTCAGTGAGGTAGTGTAGAGTATAGAGGGGTCAGTGAGATAGTGTAGGTTATAGAGGGGTCAGTGAGATAGTGTAGGTTATAGAAGGGTCAGTGAGGTAGTGTAGGGTATAGAGGGGTCAGTGAGATAGTATAGGGTATAGAGGGGTCAGTGAGGTAGTGTAGGGTATAGAGGGGTCAGTGAGATAGTATAGGGTATAGAGGGGTCAGTGAGGTAGTGTAGGGTATAGAGGGGTCAGTGAGGTAGCGTAGGGTATAGAGGGGTCAGTGAGTTAGCGTAGGGTATAGAGGGGTCAGTGAAGTAGTGTAGGGTATAGAGAGATCAGTGAGATAGTGTAGGATATAGAGGGGTCAGTGAGATAGTATAGGGTATAGAGGGGTCATTGAGATAGTGTAGGGTATAGAGGGGTCAGTGAGGTAGTGTAGGGTATAGAGGGGTCAGTGAGATAGTATAGGGTATAGAGGGGTCAGTGACATAGTGTAGGGTATAGAGGGGTCAGTGAGGTAGTGTAGGGTATAGAGGGGTCAGTGAGGTAGTGTAGGGTATAGAGGGGTCAGTGAGGTAGTGTAGGTTATAGAGGGGTCAGTGAGGTAGTGTAGGGTATAGAGGGGTCAGTGAGGTAGCGTAGAGTATAGAGGGGTCAGTGAGATAGTGTAGGTTATAGAGGGGTCAGTGAGATAGTGTAGGTTATAGAAGGGTCAGTGAGGTAGTGTAGGGTATAGAGGGGTCAGTGAGATAGTGCAGAGTATAGAGGGGTCAGTGAGATAATGTAGGTTATAGAGGGGTCAGAGAGGTAGTGTAGGGTATAGAGGGGTCAGTGAGGTAGTGTAGGTTATAGAGGGGTCAGTGAGGTAGTGTAGGGTATAGAGGGGTCAGTGAGATAGTATAGGGTATAGAGGGGTCAGTGAGGTAGTGTAGGGTATAGAGGGGTCAGTGAGATAGTATAGGGTATAGAGGGGTCAGTGAGGTAGTGTAGGGTATAGAGGGGTCAGTGAGGTAGCGTAGGGTATAGAGGGGTCAGTGAGTTAGCGTAGGGTATAGAGGGGTCAGTGAAGTAGTGTAGGGTATAGAGGGGTCAGTGAGATAGTGTAGGGTATGGAGGGGTCAGTGAGATAGTATAGGGTATAGAGGGGTCAGTGAGATAGTGTAGGGTATAGAGGGGTCAGTGAGGTAGTGTAGGGTATAGAGGGGTCAGTGAGATAGTATAGGGTATAGAGGGGTCAGTGACATAGTGTAGGGTATAGAGGGGTCAGTGAGGTAGTGTAGGGTATAGAGGGGTCAGTGAGGTAGTGTAGGGTATAGAGGGGTCAGTGAGGTAGTGTAGGTTATAGAGGGGTCAGTGAGGTAGTGTAGGGTATAGAGGGGTCAGTGAGGTAGTGTAGAGTATAGAGGGGTCAGTGAGGTAGTGTAGGTTATAGAGGGGTCAGTGAGGTAGTGTAGGGTATAGAGGGGTCAGTGAGGTAGTGCAGAGTATAGAGGGGTCAGTGAGATAGTGTAGGTTATCGAGGGGTCAGTGAGGTAGTATAGGGTATAGAGGGGTCAGTGAGATAGTGTAGGTTATAGAGGGGTCAGTGAGGTAGTGTAGGGTATAGAGGGGTCAGTGAGGTAGTGTAGGGTATAGAGGGGTCAGTGAGGTAGTGTAGGGTATAGAGGGGTCAGTGAGGTAGTGTAGGGTATAGAGGGGTTAGTGATGTAGTATAGGGTATAGAGGGGTCAGTGAGGTAGTGTAGGGTATAGAGGGGTCAGTGATGTAGTGTAGGGTATAGAGGGGTCAGTGAGGTAGTGTAGGGTATAGAGGGGTCAGTGAGATAGTATAGGGTATAGAGGGGTCAGTGAGATAGTGTAGGGTATAGAGGGGTCAGTGAGGTAGTGTAGGGTATAGAGGGGTCAGTGAGATAGTGTAGGTTATAGAGGGGTCAGTGAGATAGTGTAGGTTATAGAAGGGTCAGTGAGGTAGTGTAGGGTATAGAGGGGTCAGTGAGGTAGTGTAGGGTATAGATGGGTCAGTGAGGTAGTGTAGGGTATAGAGGGGTCAGTGAGGTAGTGTAGAGTATAGAGGGATCAGTGAGGTAGTGTAGGGTTTAGAGGGGTCAGTGAGGTAGTGTAGGGTTTAGAGGGGTCAGTGAGGTAGTGTAGGGTATAGAGGGGTCAGTGAGATAGTGTAGGGTATAGAGGGGTCAGTGAGATAGCGTAGGGTAGAGAGGGTCAGAAATATAGTGAAGGTTATAGAGAAATCTGTAAAAATACTAATCCCAAGTACACTATTATTGAGTTAAATTGCAAAATAAGGGAAAAGTACACAATCTGGAAAGAATAAAAGCAAAGGTCAGAGGTCCGTTACGAGTAACTTGAGCCAAGTCCTGTATCGCATACGAGATATGTTCATTTTTTTGTATGAAGGGGTCAAAGTAAATTTTCACCCTGGGCTCTGCTTGATCTAGAACCGGCCCTGCTAAAGATATTCCAATCAATACACCAATAATAATCTGATCCCCATGTATACTGACTTTGAGGAAGGAGAGCTGCAATTATAGCATTTCACCACTGGAGGGAACTATTTTTGCATTATTTGAAGAAAATAAACTATAGCAACGACTATAAGAAAATCTTGTTCATGTCGCTAAATTAAATTTGTGAAATTGTCACATCTGAAAAAAAAAAAATTCACTACTTACCGCTGAGAAAGTGACTTTCTTTTGTCAAAACTTAAAAACTTCACCTACCTGGGACAGTCAACAAAAACATCTGTCTCAGTGATGATTTTACTCAAGGCTGCTCTGAAGTCTACGTCCTCCTGGCAATCTCCATGATGTACAACGGGGGTCATTCCGAGTTGATCGCTAGCTGAAAATGTTTGCTGCGATTAAGTAGAAAAACGGCACTTCTGCGTATGTGGCGCAGTGCGCACGTGCAACGTACTTTCACAACGGCCAATGTATTTTCACACAAGGTCTAGCGAAGCTTTTCAGTCGCAATGGCCACTGCAGAGTGATTGACATGAAGTGGGCGTTTCTGGGTGTCAACTGACCGTTTTCAGGGAGCGTTCGAAAAAACGCAGGCGTGCCTGGAAAAACGCAGGCGTGGGTGGGTGAACGCAGGGCGTGTTCGTGACGTCAAAACAGGAACTGAACAGTCTGAAGTCATCGCAAGCGCTGAGTAGGTCTGAAGCTACTCAGAAACTGCACAATATTTTTTTGTGGCTGTTCTGCGATGCATTCGTTCGCACTTCTGCTAAGCTAAGATACACTCCCAGTGGGAGGCGGCATAGCGTTTGCACGGCTGCTAAAAACTGCTAGCGAGCGAACAACTCGGAATGACCCCAATGAGCATGTGCTATGATGTGAGACGTGTACACTGAGGTTTCAGATACACCTCATAGGGTCAGCACATATATCTCTGTATCATCACTGCATATGCACTGTCCTTGTGTAGTAATGTGGATACAGCTCTTTGTGTGGATTTAGTGTGACTCTGGGTTATTTTGTTACTCTGGTTTTTTTAATGTGTTTAGTGCTAAACTGGGTTATACGTCAGATGTGTTATTACTCCCTGCTTTTAACAGTTTGTTCATAAATATTTGTGAGATTGCCTAATCATTAAACCAAGTGTAGATAGGGCCAAATTACCCATTAGCTTTTGTGAGAATCCCCAGAATTGATTTTTTTTTATTATTTGTTTGTTTTTTGGTGGGGGCAAATATTCCCCTTAAGGTTTTCTTATAAATGATTCAATAGCTGCACACCTGAGTCTGCATACAAAATATGATGTATCCCAAACCTTCATTGAATAGGAATCTTTCAGTCACTAATATCATAAGTGGCGAGGGCGTAGCCAGAACTTTGTGGGTTCCAAAGCAACACATCTCTCCGTAGCAGTTGTAAATTTTTATGCCCCGTAATAGTGCCCTAGCTCCTTTTCTGAACCATAGTAGTGCCTAAGTTAATGTTATGTCACACTGTCGGACCCAAGGCAAAAGTTTGTAAGGGCCCCTATGTGTCATCCAATGGTGAAAAATGTATATAACACGTGCAGGGGGTGTCAGAACATTTTTCGGGGGGGGGGCAAGATAAAATCTCAGTTTGGCGCCCTTAATTACTGGCCACCTTAGACGGGTCACTTGTACCTGTACGGAACTCTATGGAGCAGCTGGGAGTGAGAGGCCCCTTATATACATGTCTGATAGAACCCCCTTACACACAATATGCCTGACAGAGCCCATTATATACATTGTAGAGCGCCTCCTCCTCCTCCTCATTCATCTCTCCTCTCCTTCTCATCCCTGTGCTCCACTTTCCTACCCCACAGTTAGTATTTTGCTACATTTACTATGTCACAAGCTATTATCTTTAGTAACCTTGAGGCGGACGAAGCAGTGCGAGTCACCGAGTCCGAAGCATGGTGAGCGAATCAAGCCCGAAAGGGGATGCATTTCACAAGTTTCGGTGAAATATGTTTAAAAACATAAAACAACATTATATATCTATATATATATATATCTATATATATATATATCAAAAAAGATGTTTGCACGGAGAGCGCTCTGATGTGTGTAAATGTCTCTTTGTAGTTCCTTCTAGGATAGTCCTATGAATTTGACCACGGAGAGATGATTCTGAAAAAGACCCTCTCACCAGATTCACCCAGACAGCAATATCACTCATTAATCCATAGCTTCCAATAAAATATATTAAAATCTTTTTCTGAAATAAATAAACTCTTACAGTGATCTTAACAATCGTGGGACATGAATTACATGAATTTTGCTGAATTACCGGTTCTCGACTGGCAGGAGGACTTGCATTGGAGATTAGCAGCCGTTTCTCCCCAAGGACTATTGGGTCTAAGGCGGGATTTTTCGTTAGCGCATTTTGGTTATCCTTTTTTTGAGATATATATATATATATATATAGCAATGGTGGTATGGGCGGCATTCATGCAGACTCCACAGCGTGAGAAAGATAATTTACTTTATTAGGGCCAACATGTTTCGGGGACCTAACCCCGTCCTCAGGGCCAGACAAGCCACATACAACAAAGACATTACTTATATAGAGAGAACAAAACAAGACATTAATGCAGATCATACTCACCTGCTTCGCGGCGCAGCCGCCTGCCAAACCGTCCGGCCACACTTCCGCGTCACCATCCAGTGACGTCACGGCGCGCCGCGTCGCAGGCGGTATCCATGGCGACCAAACAAAACCTCCGCTCGGTCACCTACGGAAATACAGTGGGGGCAAAAAACAGTATTTAAACAAACATACACTAATACAAAAAATGATAAAAACATTGGTGTACATACAACTGGTGAGAAACTGCAACAACAGCAACATAAGACTATGTATGCATAACCACTAAAATCTAATACCTGCAGTATGTGAGCAAGGGGGATATATGGTGATTTGCTCAAAGGGATATATAAGCGAGCCAATGTATTAATTTAAAGGAAACACTGCAATCCCAGGTTCTCATTGAGCCCCCCGGGTGACAGTGTTCCCAGTTTATATATCCATCTGGACTCCTTTTGTAATAATGCCCTATCCCTATTGCCACCCCTTAATGTGCAGGGAACATGATCTATAAGGATGGCTCTGATGCTAGCTACCCTATGGCCCGTTAACATACAGTGCCGCGCAAAGGGTTGATCACTTTCTTTCTTTTCAAAGGCCTTCTTGATGGCACTCCTATGGAGAGCCATTCTCTCACGGAACTGCCTAATGGTCTTGCCAACATATGCAAGACCACAGGGGCACGTGAGGAGATACACTACATGGGTCGTGGTACACGTCAGCCGATGTTTGATAGGTATTTTACAACCCGTGGATGGATGATTAAAGGAAGTTCCTACTATCAAAGTGTTACATGTCGCACATCCCAAACATCGGTAACATCCATTTTTGGCTCGTAGGAAATGGGATTCACTGTTCTTAGCCATATCCGTGATGTCTAATATTACAATGCGGTCACCAATATTCCTCCCTCTGGTATGGCTCGGCAACAAAGCTGTATTGGCCATAGAGGACAGGGACCCATCTGTCTGTATGATGGGCCACATCTGTTTGGCTTTCTTTACTACTTGTTTACTCATGGTGGTGTGTTTGTTAACCCAAGGAAATACTTCCCTTCCCTGTTAGGTTGTTTACGAACATGGCTGGATTCCAAAACCTGTTGGCGGGTCATATCCAAAACCCGTCTTTTGGACACCTCAAGGTCCCCTATCGGGTATCCCCTTTCCACAAATTTGTGCTTCATCCTGTCTAATGCCCTGCAGGTCTCCTCTGGGTCAGATGCAATCCTCCGTACTCGCAAAAATTGTGAGTACGGTAGTCCCTTGCGTAGAGGGGCTGGATGAAAGCTCTGGTACTTTAATACTGTGTTTCTATCGGTCGCTTTAACATATAAAGAGGTAATCAGCCGGTCCTCCTTGTTAGTTATAGTCACATCTAGGTAAATAATGGTGTCTTCATGGATAACATACGTAAATTGGACCGGCTGATTATCCAGGAGAGTGGGGACTTCACCCAGAAGTCTTCCACATGATTAAAAACTCGACAGGTATTGCGCCAGGTCCAGGGACCCTCAGGCAATAAGCTGTAGACGCTCTGGTAACACCGTGGGTGTACCAGTCAGGGTATGTGTTCCCTCCTCTGCCTCTCATACCCAAGGTACTGAGATTGATAAGATGGAGAGGAGTAAGCACTATATTCGTGGTTCCGGATTGGCCAAGTAGGACTTGGTAACCGGAACTTCAAGAGATGCTCACGGAGGATCCGTGGCCTCTACCTCTAAGAAGGGACCTGCTCCAGCAAGGACCCTGTCTGTTCCAAGACTTACCGCGGCTGCGTTTGACGGCATGGCGGTTGAACGCCGGATCCTGAAGGAAAAAAGGCATTCCGGATGAAGTCATCCCTATCCTGATCAAAGCCAGGAAGGATGTAACTGCAAAAACATTATCACCGCAATTGGCGAAAATATGTTGCGTGGTGCGAGGCCAGTAAGGCCCGACGGAGGAAATTCAACTGGGTCGATTCCTACATTTCCTGCAAACAGGAGTGTCTATGGGCCTGAAATTGGGGTCCATTAAGGTTCCAATTTCGGCCCTGTCAATTTTCTTCCAAAAAGAACTAGCTTCAGTCCCTGAAGTTCAGACGTTTGTAAAAGGGGTACTGCATATACAGCCTCCTTTTGTGCCTCCAGTGGCACTTTGGGATCTCAATGTAGTTTTGGGTTCCAAAAGTCACATTGGTTTGAACCACTTAAATCTGTGGAGTTAAAATATCTCACATGGAAAGTGGTCATGCTGTTGGCCCTGGCCTGGGCCAGGCGCGTGTCAGAATTGGCGGCTTTATCCTGAAAAAGCCCTTATCTGATTTTCCATTCGGACAGGGCGGAATTGAGGACTCGTCCTCAGTTTCTCCCCAAGGTGGTTTCAGCGTCTCACCTGAACCAACCTATTGGTGGTGCCTGCGGCTACTAGGGACTTGGAGGCCTTCAAGTTGCTAGACGTTGTCAGTGCCCTGAAAATATATGTTTCCAGGACGGCTGGAGTCAGGAAATCTGACTCGCTGTTTATCCTGTGTGCACCCAACAAGCTGGGTGCTCCTGCTTCTAAGCAGACTATTGCTCGTTGGATTTGTAGTACAATTCAGCTTGCACATTCTGTGGCAGGCCTGCCACAGCCAAAAATCTGTAAATGCCCACTCCACAAGGAAGGTGGGCTCATCTTGGGCGGCTGCCCGAGGGGTCTCGGCTTTACAACTTTGCCGAGCAGCTACTTGGTCAGGAGCAAATACGTTTGTAAAATTCTACAAAATTGATATCCTGGCTGAGGAGGACCTGGAGTTCTCTCATTTGGTGCTGCAGAGTCATCCGCACTCTCCCGCCCGTTTGGGAGCTTTGGTATAATCCCCATGGTCCTTACGGAGTCCCCAGCATCCACTTAGGACGTTAGAGAAAATAAGAATTTACTTACCGATAATTCTATTTCTCATAGTCCGTAGTGGATGCTGGGCGCCCATCCCAAGTGCGGATTGTCTGCAATACTTGTACATAGTTATTGTTAACTAAATCGGGTTATTGTTGAGCCATCTGTTGAGAGGCTCTATTGTTTCATACTGTTAACTGTGTTTCATATCACGAGTTGTACGGTGTGATTGGTGTGGCTGGTATGAGTCTTACCCGGGATTCAAAATCCTTCCTTATTGTGTACGCTCGTCCGGGCACAGTACCTAACTGAGGCTTGGAGGAGGGTCATAGTGGGAGGAGCCAGTGCACACCAGGTAGTCTAAGATCTTTCTAGAGTGCCCAGCCTCCTTCGGAGCCGCTATTCCCCATGGTCCTTACGGAGTCCCCAGCATCCACTTAGGACGTTAGAGAAAAAAATGTTAGTTAGTGGTGAATTGGATCTTTACTGACACCCAGTGGTGAGAAAGCACCAACCATTTTGTATGAGCGGTTTTAGGCACCTTCAAATTTTAATTGTCTGTGTGTGCAAGGGGTTTTTTTTTTTTTTTTTTCTAACTATAACCTGATGATAATAATCATATTAATTTAGCAGTATCTGAAGTTTAACATAGGGGATTATATGCAGCATGGGGATATGAATATTTGCTCAAAACAAAGCCATTGGAAAATGGTATTTCACTTACAGTAAGCAACACATTTTCACGTTCAGTAATAAATGTCCATAATATTAATTCCATTCCAAGACCACATTGCTAGCCAGGCTTGATTCAATGTGTAGATTATATGCAACCAAAGCATGTAAATTAGGCATTTGCTATTAGTCTCTCAAATTGCCAAATATAGATGTCTTCTCCTATGAGGATTATAGTGCTCCCTATTGTAATATAATGAATGCATTGTCGCCCTGTTTAAATATAATAATAACAACTAATTACCAACCTGTCAGTAATGACGGAACAACATAACAGTAATGTCAGCACTGCTGCGCCAGCAGGTGTGTGCATCCGAATGGAGCAACTCTTGAATTGCTCCGTCTAGTGGCCGATGGCACGCAAAACACTTGAGGAGCAGCCTTTTATTATATAGGATTTGCAATCTAAAAAATACATTGTGCCCACTGTTTAAAAATAATTAATTAGTTGCGTCTGTTGGTGGCCTTCCATCTGTGACTTTGTGCAAATGCAAAACTCCTTCCCTTGTGGACGCCCATGTGGCTGAATGTGCAAGGGCTGGGGTGCCCACTTTTAGCTCCCGTGCATGCTGTAATGCCAATGGTACGTCCTCATACACCACCATTTAAACTTGCAGCAGCCATAGGACATGTGTAGTTTCCCTGTCTGACTGTGGCCTCCTATGCTTCCGGCTGTGCGTCTGTAAACGCAGCATTCACACACCCTCAACTCTCCCGTAATACACCCACTAAACAGACCATTATTGTGTGCACTACTATCTACCTCCCAGTCACCACCCAGAACGCCTATCACTGTTCTACCACTTTCTTGATACCGTTTGATTCGATCGCAACAGCGCCTTTGTGCACAGGGGTTTTCTGAAATGTTTGCTTCTGCGCAGTTGCAAATAATTACTCACACAGACATTGTGTGCGGAGTGTATGCGACTCACAATCAGGCCTATTGTTCTATAATTAAAATAGAAAAGTTGGCCCCATATTTAATACCTACCTAAAATCTTCTTTACATCTTGTCCTGCCATTATCCAAATGTAATATTGAAATCCTAGAAGAGATAAAAACCAGACACACAATGAGTTTGGCAAGGTAGCCAGTCAGAAGTGGCGTTTTACACTAGTCAGCCAATCCTAGATAAGATATCAGATAGCGTCTTCCCATAGGTGGAATTAAGTATGGCTGCCCATTCATTCTACTAGTGGAGGTTACTGTATCCCAGTGATATACATTAAGACTAAACACCTTAAAGTGATATTATATATATATATATATATATATATATATATATATATATATATAAATATACACACACGTACTAGCTGTTCTACCCATTCTTCGCATGGGACTTTCTGATTTTCACGGTTGTAAATATATATGAGTGTTAAAAATTTGGTAAATCTATAGAGATGTGATTTTGAGACGTTTTAATGTAAGTACATATTAGTTCATGGTTCTTGGCGTTACCCGAGGAGCACCCGTAGCAGATACGGTATAAAGTGACAGGACCGTTTTTGTAGTTTATTAAATTCTACACACTGGAGGTGCAATCCAAATTTTGATCCAATTGTCTGTTTTGGCGTTATCATTCATGCAACACAAGCCACGCTTCGGTGATGACATCATTATGTCAACCCACTTTTCATCTCCTTAGGGAAGGTTTGTTAAAATTCTAATTACATAGCTTTCCTATTTCCCACCTGAAGAATACCTATGTTACATTTCATCTTCCTAACATATCGGGAAGTAAGAGAAATAGTGATCAGTCAGTCAGATAGTCAGTGAGTGAGGGCTTTTGTGTGTGTGTGTGTGTGTGTGTGTGTGTGTGTGTGTGTGTGTGTGTGTGTGTGTGTGTGTGTGTGTGTGTGTTTTCTAAATAAACATTTACACAATTGTACTAGGCAATTACAGAATTAAGATTTATTTTTTTCATCTGATACAGAGAATCACTATACTGACTGTGATCATTATTGGACAAAAACTGGAAACCCGAAAAGAAAAGAAACCACGTTAAAGGCCGAGCTTTCCTTTCCTACCTACATAAATCAGCAAACTATATATGAAACCATTGACTTACCCAATGACCGTGAACATGAAAACAGAATTTTCTCTGTGGACAACACAAACTTATATGAAAGTCTTAACGAAGCAACAAAAAGCAGAGAAATATATGAAGTCCTTCAATAAACCAATGGCATGGAATTTTAGTACCGGTGCAAATGCGCTCCAATTAGCCAAGATCTCTCTGAAATAGTTGTAGTGTGTACTAAATTGTTTTCTTTTACATGTTATGGGCCTAATTCTGAGTCAGACGAAGTGACGAACCTAGTTTGTTACCTTTGCTGCAGCCGCGTCAGCGATTTTATGCTAATACTGTTATAAGCCCTTCCCTGGTGTACATGTGTGCATCTGAATGTGCAAGGACTACGATGTCCATTGAAACATGCACCAGCCTCCAATGTGAGCGATTAAGCATCTCAGTGTGCAACCTCTGCGACACTCCCATAACACGCTCATAAGCCACAGCTTGATTGACAAGAGGGGGTGTTCCTGGCCAGCGTTCCCGGAAATGGGTGTGTGTCACCCCCGTTTTCCAAGAGGGATGAGGCAAGGGTCTGCGTGGCTTCACCCCTATTTCCTGACCTCAGTGGGGACTGCAAAGGGCACAGGGATAGCGGAGTCACGGGAAGATTGTGCAACTGGCATAAGTAGTGGAGACAGGTTTAGATATGGCAGTGGGCACTGGGGTCAATATGGAATTGGACAAAGGGGAAGTGGAGTAAGGGGTCTTTATGGCAGTGGGCAATAGGGTAGATATGTCAGTGGGCACAGGGATAGTGGAATCAGAGGTATATATAGTAGTGGGCACAGGGTTATTGGAGTCAGGGTTAGACATGGCAGTGGGACAGAAGTAGATATGGCAGTGGGCACAGGGGTAGTGGAGTCAGGGGTAGATACTGTATGGCAGTGTGTAACAGGTACGATCTGTGGGAAGGTCAGTGCAAGTGCAGATGTCGGTAGATGTACCTGGATTCTTCACCCGTGATCACCTCTTGGACCGGGGGGTCATTCCGAGTTGTTCGCTCATTGCTGATTTTCGCTACGGAGTGATTAAGGCAAAAATGTGCATGCGCGTGGTACGCATGCGCTAAGTATTTTTGCTCAAAACTTAGTAGATTTACTCATGTCCGAACGAAGATTTTTCATCGTTGAAGTGATCGGAGTGTGATTGACAGGAAGTGGGTGTTTCTGGGCGGAAACTGGACGTTTTCTGGGAGTGTGCGGAAAAACGCAGGCGTGTCAGGGAAAAACGCGGGAGTGTCTGGGGAAACGGGGGAGTGGCTGGCCGAACGCTGGGCGTGTGTGTGACGTCAAACCAGGAACGAAACGGCCTGAGCTGATCGCTATTTGTGAGTAGGTCTGGAGCAACTCAGAAACTGCTAAGAAATTTCTATTCGCTATTCTGCGAATCTTTCGTTCGCTATTCTGCTAAGCTAAGATACACTCCCAGAGGGCGGCGGCCTAGCATGTGCAATGCTGCTAAAAGCAGCTAACGAGCGAACAACTCGGAATGAGGGCCAGGATCTTACTTCTCGAACCCTAGGCAGGGGGAGCAAGAACCCCAACCCCAGAGGACCAAATACACTAGCCACCACACGTTAGGACGGTGACATAAAGGTTTATTATTCTGGAACAACTGGTCTCCGCTGAAGGATTAATTGATAAAAAGGGCAAATAACATTTCACATGTAAAGAAAACAATGCACATAAAGAGATATGGTATGGTAGCAAACAGTAAGATGATGTCACAGTGTACCATTAAACAAATCAGTATACCATATTTATAAGCAGCACTATACTGGTCTCATGTAATGTCATAATAGGATCACACGGTGACAATATAAACCTAGTTGTTACTATAATCTGCTTTACATCAATCTACACTCATTTATCACGAACCTTAGATAGAGAATGAGTCCCTTAAAGTCTCTTCAAAGTGAGAACACCCTACCAAGTGAAGTCTCTACGGTAAGAGGGGAGCCAATACAGCACAGTCAATTGCAGATTTTAACACAGTTTAGAAAGGCTGAAGGTCAGACAGCAAAGGTGCAACATAGGGCCAGCAGTTCAGAGAAAGGTGGCATGCGGAGTCCTGACAGTTCTCAGTCCATGAAGAAAGCATGCATAAGCTGATAACTTTAGCAGAAGCAGTTTTAGGCAGAACAGAAAGAGTGTGGCAATGAAGCAAAGCTGGCAATGCAGGTTTAGTTAGAGGTTTGAGAATCTGTAATTGTCTTTCCTCACCTATGACTTATTAGCTGTGTCTACAGAGCAGGGTTTGAAAGGTCTCTCTCTCTCTCGAACTGGCGGCCTTGGCGCCCCTTAACTGAATGCGCAGTCTCACTGACTCACATGGAGCTAAGCAGTCTGTAACCAGGGGTGACAGGGTCATAGGAGTGAATGGCGGGCAGCTGAGGTAAACTGAGGCAAGTCTGTGGTGGAAAGAGAGGTGAAGGAATGGGGTACCTGTAGACCGTTAACTCTCCGGCCGTAGCTCCTGTTTCCTAACTGTGGAGCAGCGCAGCATGGTCCTGTCATCTGCGGCCCCTGCTGCTTTCCTGTCACACTGCGCACCCCTGTTCTGTCCTGCACCCGATCTCCCTGTCAGCAGCGATCTCCTTCCAGTTCCTCGATATCACGGCTCTCTCTTCTCCTCACACCCTCTCGGTCCAGCGTGAGGCGGCAGTGCGGTAGCTCCGGCTTCTGTCACTCTAGTCGATGCGTCTCCTCAGAAGGGGCCCAGCTCCTGTCAGATCGGCTCCCCGACGCATGCTAACTCCACCCCCTCATTCTCCCGCCTCACTTTATCCAATCCTCTCCGTCCCAGCTTCCCGATCTCCTCTCACATAACAGGACGGCCCCAGGGTCCTAGTGCTTGTCCGCTCACTGGTCCTGCTGACGTCTCCCAGGCAACAGCAGAAGGGAGTGTTAACCCCTTCAGCATTAACAGGATGGGTAGTAATTGAAACTCAGCAAAGGGAGAATTATGAGGACCTTACTTATGTCCTATCCAATCTGACAGTTGCCTGCACTGTACATCTTTTGTGGGACCAGTTAAGGGGGTCCAGTTCAGAATGTCACAAGTGGGCACCGGGGTAGTGGAGTCAGGGGTAGATATGGCAGTGGGCACAGGGTTAGTGGAGTCAGGGGTATATATAGTAGCGAGCACAGGAGTAGTGGATTCAGGGGTACAGGAACCCCATTCCTTCACCTCTCTTTCCACCACAGACTTGCCTCAGTTTACACACAAAATCTCCACAAGTGGAGAAGAAACAAAGCGCTGGTATTTAAACAATGTACACAATTTAATAATTAATATAGTTCATACAAATTATTGAAAATATCACTGTATATAAAATAAAAAGAAGCGCTTTGGATATATATATTAATACAGGTATTAATACCGGTACCGGTCAGTGAGTTAGTGTAGCGTATAGAGGGGTCAGTGAGGTAGTGTAGGGTATAGAGGGGTCAGTGAGGTAGTGTAGAGTATAGAGGGGTCAGTGAGATAGTGTAGGGTATAGAGGGGTCAGAGAGGTAGTGTAGGGTATAGAGGGGTCAGTGAGATAGTGTAGGTTATAGAAGGGTCAGTGAGGTAGTGTAGAGTATAGAGGGGTCAGTGAGATAGTGTAGGGCATAGAGGGGTCAGTGAGGTAGTGTAGGGTATAGAGGGGTCAGTGAGATAGTATAGGGTATAGAGGGGTCAGTGAGGTAGTGTAGGGTATAGAGGGGTCAGTGAGGTAGTGTAGAATATAGAGGGGTCAGTGAGATAGTGTAGGTTATAGAGGGGTCAGTGAGGTAGTGTAGGGTATAGAGGGGTCAGTGAGATAGTGTAGGTTATAGAGGGGTCAGTGAGGTAGTGTAGGGTATAGAGGGGTCAGTGAGTTAGTGTAGCGTATAGAGGGGTCAGTGAGGTAGTGTAGGGTATAGAGGGGTCAGTGAGAAAGTGTAGGTTATAGAGGGGTCAGTGAGATAGTGTAGGTTAAAGAAGGGTCAGTGAGGTAGTGTAGGGTATAGAGGGGTCAGTGAGGTAGTGCAGAGTATAGAGGGGTCAGTGAGATAGTGTAGGGTATAGAGGGGTCAGTGAGATAGTGTAGGGTATAGAGGGGTCAGTGAGATAGTGTAGGTTATAGAAGGGTCAGTGAGGTAGTGTAGAGTATAGAGGGGTCAGTGAGATAGTGTAGGGTATAGAGGGGTCAGTGAGGTAGTGTAGGGTATAGAGGGGTCAGTGAGATAGTATAGGGTATAGAGGGGTCAGTGAGGTAGTGTAGGGTATAGAGGGGTCAGTGAGGTAGTATAGGGTATAGAGGGGTCAGTGAGATAGTGTAGGGTATAGAGGGGTCAGTGAGGTAGTGTAGAGTATAGAGGGGTCAGTGAGATAGTATAGGGTATAGAGGGGTCAGTGAGATAGTGTAGGGTATAGAGGGGTCAGTGAGGTAGTGTAGAGTATAGAGGGGTCAGTGAGGTAGTGTAGGGTATAGAGGGTCAGTGAGGTAGTGTAGAGTATAGAGGGGTCAGTGAGATAGTGTAGGGTATAGAGGGGTCAGAGAGGTAGTGTAGGGTATAGAGGGGTCAGTGAGATAGTGTAGGTTATAGAAGGGTCAGTGAGGTAGTGTAGAGTATAGAGGGGTCAGTGAGATAGTGTAGGGTATAGAGGGGTCAGTGAGGTAGTGTAGGGTATAGAGGGGTCAGTGAGATAGTGTAGGGTATAGAGGGGTCAGTGAGGTAGTGTAGGGTATAGAGGGGTCAGTGAGGTAGTGTAGAATATAGAGGGGTCAGTGAGATAGTGTAGGTTATAGAGGGGTCAGTGAGGTAGTGTAGGGTATAGAGGGGTCAGTGAGATAGTGTAGGTTATAGAGGGGTCAGTGAGGTAGTGTAGGGTATAGAGGGGTCAGTGAGTTAGTGTAGCGTATAGAGGGGTCAGTGAGGTAGTGTAGGGTATAGAGGGGTCAGTGAGATAGTATAGGGTATAGAGGGGTCAGTGAGGTAGTGTAAGGTATAGAGGGGTCAGTGAGATAGTGTAGGTTATAGAGGGGTCAGTGAGATAGTGTAGGTTATAGAAGGGTCAGTGAGGTAGTGTAGGGTATAGAGGGGTCAGTGAGATAGTGCAGAGTATAGAGGGGTCAGTGAGATAATGTAGGTTATAGAGGGGTCAGAGAGGTAGTGTAGGGTATAGAGGGGTCAGTGAGGTAGTGTAGAGTATAGAGGGGTCAGTGAGATAGTGTAGGTTATAGAGGGGTCAGTGAGATAGTGTAGGTTATAGAAGGGTCAGTGAGGTAGTGTAGGGTATAGAGGGGTCAGTGAGATAGTATAGGGTATAGAGGGGTCAGTGAGGTAGTGTAGGGTATAGAGGGGTCAGTGAGATAGTATAGGGTATAGAGGGGTCAGTGAGGTAGTGTAGGGTATAGAGGGGTCAGTGAGGTAGCGTAGGGTATAGAGGGGTCAGTGAGTTAGCGTAGGGTATAGAGGGGTCAGTGAAGTAGTGTAGGGTATAGAGAGATCAGTGAGATAGTGTAGGATATAGAGGGGTCAGTGAGATAGTATAGGGTATAGAGGGGTCATTGAGATAGTGTAGGGTATAGAGGGGTCAGTGAGGTAGTGTAGGGTATAGAGGGGTCAGTGAGATAGTATAGGGTATAGAGGGGTCAGTGACATAGTGTAGGGTATAGAGGGGTCAGTGAGGTAGTGTAGGGTATAGAGGGGTCAGTGAGGTAGTGTAGGGTATAGAGGGGTCAGTGAGGTAGTGTAGGTTATAGAGGGGTCAGTGAGGTAGTGTAGGGTATAGAGGGGTCAGTGAGGTAGCGTAGAGTATAGAGGGGTCAGTGAGATAGTGTAGGTTATAGAGGGGTCAGTGAGATAGTGTAGGTTATAGAAGGGTCAGTGAGGTAGTGTAGGGTATAGAGGGGTCAGTGAGATAGTGCAGAGTATAGAGGGGTCAGTGAGATAATGTAGGTTATAGAGGGGTCAGAGAGGTAGTGTAGGGTATAGAGGGGTCAGTGAGGTAGTGTAGGTTATAGAGGGGTCAGTGAGGTAGTGTAGGGTATAGAGGGGTCAGTGAGATAGTATAGGGTATAGAGGGGTCAGTGAGGTAGTGTAGGGTATAGAGGGGTCAGTGAGATAGTATAGGGTATAGAGGGGTCAGTGAGGTAGTGTAGGGTATAGAGGGGTCAGTGAGGTAGCGTAGGGTATAGAGGGGTCAGTGAGTTAGCGTAGGGTATAGAGGGGTCAGTGAAGTAGTGTAGGGTATAGAGGGGTCAGTGAGATAGTGTAGGGTATGGAGGGGTCAGTGAGATAGTATAGGGTATAGAGGGGTCAGTGAGATAGTGTAGGGTATAGAGGGGTCAGTGAGGTAGTGTAGGGTATAGAGGGGTCAGTGAGATAGTATAGGGTATAGAGGGGTCAGTGACATAGTGTAGGGTATAGAGGGGTCAGTGAGGTAGTGTAGGGTATAGAGGGGTCAGTGAGGTAGTGTAGGGTATAGAGGGGTCAGTGAGGTAGTGTAGGTTATAGAGGGGTCAGTGAGGTAGTGTAGGGTATAGAGGGGTCAGTGAGGTAGTGTAGAGTATAGAGGGGTCAGTGAGGTAGTGTAGGTTATAGAGGGGTCAGTGAGGTAGTGTAGGGTATAGAGGGGTCAGTGAGGTAGTGCAGAGTATAGAGGGGTCAGTGAGATAGTGTAGGTTATCGAGGGGTCAGTGAGGTAGTATAGGGTATAGAGGGGTCAGTGAGATAGTGTAGGTTATAGAGGGGTCAGTGAGGTAGTGTAGGGTATAGAGGGGTCAGTGAGGTAGTGTAGGGTATAGAGGGGTCAGTGAGGTAGTGTAGGGTATAGAGGGGTCAGTGAGGTAGTGTAGGGTATAGAGGGGTTAGTGATGTAGTATAGGGTATAGAGGGGTCAGTGAGGTAGTGTAGGGTATAGAGGGGTCAGTGATGTAGTGTAGGGTATAGAGGGGTCAGTGAGGTAGTGTAGGGTATAGAGGGGTCAGTGAGATAGTATAGGGTATAGAGGGGTCAGTGAGGTAGTGTAGGGTATAGAGGGGTCAGTGAGGTAGTGTAGGGTATAGAGGGGTCAGTGAGATAGTGTAGGTTATAGAGGGGTCAGTGAGATAGTGTAGGTTATAGAAGGGTCAGTGAGGTAGTGTAGGGTATAGAGGGGTCAGTGAGGTAGTGTAGGGTATAGATGGGTCAGTGAGGTAGTGTAGGGTATAGAGGGGTCAGTGAGGTAGTGTAGAGTATAGAGGGATCAGTGAGGTAGTGTAGGGTTTAGAGGGGTCAGTGAGGTAGTGTAGGGTTTAGAGGGGTCAGTGAGGTAGTGTAGGGTATAGAGGGGTCAGTGAGATAGCGTAGGGTAGAGAGGGTCAGAAATATAGTGAAGGTTATAGAGAAATCTGTAAAAATACTAATCCCAAGTACACTATTATTGAGTTAAATTGCAAAATAAGGGAAAAGTACACAATCTGGAAAGAATAAAAGCAAAGGTCAGAGGTCCGTTACGAGTAACTTGAGCCAAGTCCTGTATCGCATACGAGATATGTTCATTTTTTTGTATGAAGGGGTCAAAGTAAATTTTCACCCTGGGCTCTGCTTGATCTAGAACCGGCCCTGCTAAAGATATTCCAATCAATACACCAATAATAATCTGATCCCCATGTATACTGACTTTGAGGAAGGAGAGCTGCAATTATAGCATTTCACCACTGGAGGGAACTATTTTTGCATTATTTGAAGAAAATAAACTATAGCAACGACTATAAGAAAATCTTGTTCATGTCGCTAAATTAAATTTGTGAAATTGTCACATCTGAAAAAAAAAAAATTCACTACTTACCGCTGAGAAAGTGACTTTCTTTTGTCAAAACTTAAAAACTTCACCTACCTGGGACAGTCAACAAAAACATCTGTCTCAGTGATGATTTTACTCAAGGCTGCTCTGAAGTCTACGTCCTCCTGGCAATCTCCATGATGTACAACGGGGGTCATTCCGAGTTGATCGCTAGCTGAAAATGTTTGCTGCGATTAAGTAGAAAAACGGCACTTCTGCGTATGTGGCGCAGTGCGCACGTGCAACGTACTTTCACAACGGCCAATGTATTTTCACACAAGGTCTAGCGAAGCTTTTCAGTCGCAATGGCCACTGCAGAGTGATTGACATGAAGTGGGCGTTTCTGGGTGTCAACTGACCGTTTTCAGGGAGCGTTCGAAAAAACGCAGGCGTGCCTGGAAAAACGCAGGCGTGGGTGGGTGAACGCAGGGCGTGTTCGTGACGTCAAAACAGGAACTGAACAGTCTGAAGTCATCGCAAGCGCTGAGTAGGTCTGAAGCTACTCAGAAACTGCACAATATTTTTTTGTGGCTGTTCTGCGATGCATTCGTTCGCACTTCTGCTAAGCTAAGATACACTCCCAGTGGGAGGCGGCATAGCGTTTGCACGGCTGCTAAAAACTGCTAGCGAGCGAACAACTCGGAATGACCCCAATGAGCATGTGCTATGATGTGAGACGTGTACACTGAGGTTTCAGATACACCTCATAGGGTCAGCACATATATCTCTGTATCATCACTGCATATGCACTGTCCTTGTGTAGTAATGTGGATACAGCTCTTTGTGTGGATTTAGTGTGACTCTGGGTTATTTTGTTACTCTGGTTTTTTTAATGTGTTTAGTGCTAAACTGGGTTATACGTCAGATGTGTTATTACTCCCTGCTTTTAACAGTTTGTTCATAAATATTTGTGAGATTGCCTAATCATTAAACCAAGTGTAGATAGGGCCAAATTACCCATTAGCTTTTGTGAGAATCCCCAGAATTGATTTTTTTTTTATTATTTGTTTGTTTTTTGGTGGGGGCAAATATTCCCCTTAAGGTTTTCTTATAAATGATTCAATAGCTGCACACCTGAGTCTGCATACAAAATATGATGTATCCCAAACCTTCATTGAATAGGAATCTTTCAGTCACTAATATCATAAGTGGCGAGGGCGTAGCCAGAACTTTGTGGGTTCCAAAGCAACACATCTCTCCGTAGCAGTTGTAAATTTTTATGCCCCGTAATAGTGCCCTAGCTCCTTTTCTGAACCATAGTAGTGCCTAAGTTAATGTTATGTCACACTGTCGGACCCAAGGCAAAAGTTTGTAAGGGCCCCTATGTGTCATCCAATGGTGAAAAATGTATATAACACGTGCAGGGGGTGTCAGAACATTTTTCGGGGGGGGGGGGGGGGGGGGGGAAGATAAAATCTCAGTTTGGCGCCCTTAATTACTGGCCACCTTAGACGGGTCACTTGTACCTGTACGGAACTCTATGGAGCAGCTGGGAGTGAGAGGCCCCTTATATACATGTCTGATAGAACCCCCTTACACACAATATGCCTGACAGAGCCCATTATATACATTGTAGAGCGCCTCCTCCTCCTCCTCATTCATCTCTCCTCTCCTTCTCATCCCTGTGCTCCACTTTCCTACCCCACAGTTAGTATTTTGCTACATTTACTATGTCACAAGCTATTATCTTTAGTAACCTTGAGGCGGACGAAGCAGTGCGAGTCACCGAGTCCGAAGCATGGTGAGCGAATCAAGCCCGAAAGGGGATGCATTTCACAAGTTTCGGTGAAATATGTTTAAAAACATAAAACAACATTATATATCTATATATATATCTATATATATATATATCAAAAAAGATGTTTGCACGGAGAGCGCTCTGATGTGTGTAAATGTCTCTTTGTAGTTCCTTCTAGGATAGTCCTATGAATTTGACCACGGAGAGATGATTCTGAAAAAGACCCTCTCACCAGATTCACCCAGACAGCAATATCACTCATTAATCCATAGCTTCCAATAAAATATATTAAAATCTTTTTCTGAAATAAATAAACTCTTACAGTGATCTTAACAATCGTGGGACATGAATTACATGAATTTTGCTGAATTACCGGTTCTCGACTGGCAGGAGGACTTGCATTGGAGATTAGCAGCCGTTTCTCCCCAAGGACTATTGGGTCTAAGGCGGGATTTTTCGTTAGCGCATTTTGGTTATCCTTTTTTTGAGATATATATATATATATATATAGCAATGGTGGTATGGGCGGCATTCATGCAGACTCCACAGCGTGAGAAAGATAATTTACTTTATTAGGGCCAACATGTTTCGGGGACCTAACCCCGTCCTCAGGGCCAGACAAGCCACATACAACAAAGACATTACTTATATAGAGAGAACAAAACAAGACATTAATGCAGATCATACTCACCTGCTTCGCGGCGCAGCCGCCTGCCAAACCGTCCGGCCACACTTCCGCGTCACCATCCAGTGACGTCACGGCGCGCCGCGTCGCAGGCGGTATCCATGGCGACCAAACAAAACCTCCGCTCGGTCACCTACGGAAATACAGTGGGGGCAAAAAACAGTATTTAAACAAACATACACTAATACAAAAAATGATAAAAACATTGGTGTACATACAACTGGTGAGAAACTGCAACAACAGCAACATAAGACTATGTATGCATAACCACTAAAATCTAATACCTGCAGTATGTGAGCAAGGGGGATATATGGTGATTTGCTCAAAGGGATATATAAGCGAGCCAATGTATTAATTTAAAGGAAACACTGCAATCCCAGGTTCTCATTGAGCCCCCCGGGTGACAGTGTTCCCAGTTTATATATCCATCTGGACTCCTTTTGTAATAATGCCCTATCCCTATTGCCACCCCTTAATGTGCAGGGAACATGATCTATAAGGATGGCTCTGATGCTAGCTACCCTATGGCCCGTTAACATACAGTGCCGCGCAAAGGGTTGATCACTTTCTTTCTTTTCAAAGGCCTTCTTGATGGCACTCCTATGGAGAGCCATTCTCTCACGGAACTGCCTAATGGTCTTGCCAACATATGCAAGACCACAGGGGCACGTGAGGAGATACACTACATGGGTCGTGGTACACGTCAGCCGATGTTTGATAGGTATTTTACAACCCGTGGATGGATGATTAAAGGAAGTTCCTACTATCAAAGTGTTACATGTCGCACATCCCAAACATCGGTAACATCCATTTTTGGCTCGTAGGAAATGGGATTCACTGTTCTTAGCCATATCCGTGATGTCTAATATTACAATGCGGTCACCAATATTCCTCCCTCTGGTATGGTTCGGCAACAAAGCTGTATTGGCCATAGAGGACAGGGACCCATCTGTCTGTATGATGGGCCACATCTGTTTGGCTTTCTTTACTACTTGTTTACTCATGGTGGTGTGTTTGTTAACCCAAGGAAATACTTCCCTTCCCTGTTAGGTTGTTTACGAACATGGCTGGATTCCAAAACCTGTTGGCGGGTCATATCCAAAACCCGTCTTTTGGACACCTCAAGGTCCCCTATCGGGTATCCCCTTTCCACAAATTTGTGCTTCATCCTGTCTAATGCCCTGCAGGTCTCCTCTGGGTCAGATGCAATCCTCCGTACTCGCAAAAATTGTGAGTACGGTAGTCCCTTGCGTAGAGGGGCTGGATGAAAGCTCTGGTACTTTAATACTGTGTTTCTATCGGTCGCTTTAACATATAAAGAGGTAATCAGCCGGTCCTCCTTGTTAGTTATAGTCACATCTAGGTAAATAATGGTGTCTTCATGGATAACATACGTAAATTGGACCGGCTGATTATCCAGGAGAGTGGGGACTTCACCCAGAAGTCTTCCACATGATTAAAAACTCGACAGGTATTGCGCCAGGTCCAGGGACCCTCAGGCAATAAGCTGTAGACGCTCTGGTAACACCGTGGGTGTACCAGTCAGGGTATGTGTTCCCTCCTCTGCCTCTCATACCCAAGGTACTGAGATTGATAAGATGGAGAGGAGTAAGCACTATATTCGTGGTTCCGGATTGGCCAAGTAGGACTTGGTAACCGGAACTTCAAGAGATGCTCACGGAGGATCCGTGGCCTCTACCTCTAAGAAGGGACCTGCTCCAGCAAGGACCCTGTCTGTTCCAAGACTTACCGCGGCTGCGTTTGACGGCATGGCGGTTGAACGCCGGATCCTGAAGGAAAAAAGGCATTCCGGATGAAGTCATCCCTATCCTGATCAAAGCCAGGAAGGATGTAACTGCAAAAACATTATCACCGCAATTGGCGAAAATATGTTGCGTGGTGCGAGGCCAGTAAGGCCCGACGGAGGAAATTCAACTGGGTCGATTCCTACATTTCCTGCAAACAGGAGTGTCTATGGGCCTGAAATTGGGGTCCATTAAGGTTCCAATTTCGGCCCTGTCAATTTTCTTCCAAAAAGAACTAGCTTCAGTCCCTGAAGTTCAGACGTTTGTAAAAGGGGTACTGCATATACAGCCTCCTTTTGTGCCTCCAGTGGCACTTTGGGATCTCAATGTAGTTTTGGGTTCCAAAAGTCACATTGGTTTGAACCACTTAAATCTGTGGAGTTAAAATATCTCACATGGAAAGTGGTCATGCTGTTGGCCCTGGCCTGGGCCAGGCGCGTGTCAGAATTGGCGGCTTTATCCTGAAAAAGCCCTTATCTGATTTTCCATTCGGACAGGGCGGAATTGAGGACTCGTCCTCAGTTTCTCCCCAAGGTGGTTTCAGCGTCTCACCTGAACCAACCTATTGGTGGTGCCTGCGGCTACTAGGGACTTGGAGGCCTTCAAGTTGCTAGACGTTGTCAGTGCCCTGAAAATATATGTTTCCAGGACGGCTGGAGTCAGGAAATCTGACTCGCTGTTTATCCTGTGTGCACCCAACAAGCTGGGTGCTCCTGCTTCTAAGCAGACTATTGCTCGTTGGATTTGTAGTACAATTCAGCTTGCACATTCTGTGGCAGGCCTGCCACAGCCAAAAATCTGTAAATGCCCACTCCACAAGGAAGGTGGGCTCATCTTGGGCGGCTGCCCGAGGGGTCTCGGCTTTACAACTTTGCCGAGCAGCTACTTGGTCAGGAGCAAATACGTTTGTAAAATTCTACAAAATTGATATCCTGGCTGAGGAGGACCTGGAGTTCTCTCATTTGGTGCTGCAGAGTCATCCGCACTCTCCCGCCCGTTTGGGAGCTTTGGTATAATCCCCATGGTCCTTACGGAGTCCCCAGCATCCACTTAGGACGTTAGAGAAAATAAGAATTTACTTACCGATAATTCTATTTCTCATAGTCCGTAGTGGATGCTGGGCGCCCATCCCAAGTGCGGATTGTCTGCAATACTTGTACATAGTTATTGTTAACTAAATCGGGTTATTGTTGAGCCATCTGTTGAGAGGCTCTATTGTTTCATACTGTTAACTGTGTTTCATATCACGAGTTGTACGGTGTGATTGGTGTGGCTGGTATGAGTCTTACCCGGGATTCAAAATCCTTCCTTATTGTGTACGCTCGTCCGGGCACAGTACCTAACTGAGGCTTGGAGGAGGGTCATAGTGGGAGGAGCCAGTGCACACCAGGTAGTCTAAGATCTTTCTAGAGTGCCCAGCCTCCTTCGGAGCCGCTATTCCCCATGGTCCTTACGGAGTCCCCAGCATCCACTTAGGACGTTAGAGAAAAAAATGTTAGTTAGTGGTGAATTGGATCTTTACTGACACCCAGTGGTGAGAAAGCACCAACCATTTTGTATGAGCGGTTTTAGGCACCTTCAAATTTTAATTGTCTGTGTGTGCAAGGGGTTTTTTTTTTTTTTTTTTCTAACTATAACCTGATGATAATAATCATATTAATTTAGCAGTATCTGAAGTTTAACATAGGGGATTATATGCAGCATGGGGATATGAATATTTGCTCAAAACAAAGCCATTGGAAAATGGTATTTCACTTACAGTAAGCAACACATTTTCACGTTCAGTAATAAATGTCCATAATATTAATTCCATTCCAAGACCACATTGCTAGCCAGGCTTGATTCAATGTGTAGATTATATGCAACCAAAGCATGTAAATTAGGCATTTGCTATTAGTCTCTCAAATTGCCAAATATAGATGTCTTCTCCTATGAGGATTATAGTGCTCCCTATTGTAATATAATGAATGCATTGTCGCCCTGTTTAAATATAATAATAACAACTAATTACCAACCTGTCAGTAATGACGGAACAACATAACAGTAATGTCAGCACTGCTGCGCCAGCAGGTGTGTGCATCCGAATGGAGCAACTCTTGAATTGCTCCGTCTAGTGGCCGATGGCACGCAAAACACTTGAGGAGCAGCCTTTTATTATATAGGATTTGCAATCTAAAAAATACATTGTGCCCACTGTTTAAAAATAATTATTTAGTTGCGTCTGTTGGTGGCCTTCCATCTGTGACTTTGTGCAAATGCAAAACTCCTTCCCTTGTGGACGCCCATGTGGCTGAATGTGCAAGGGCTGGGGTGCCCACTTTTAGCTCCCGTGCATGCTGTAATGCCAATGGTACGTCCTCATACACCACCATTTAAACTTGCAGCAGCCATAGGACATGTGTAGTTTCCCTGTCTGACTGTGGCCTCCTATGCTTCCGGCTGTGCGTCTGTAAACGCAGCATTCACACACCCTCAACTCTCCCGTAATACACCCACTAAACAGACCATTATTGTGTGCACTACTATCTACCTCCCAGTCACCACCCAGAACGCCTATCGCTATTCTATCACTTTCTTGATACCGTTTGATTCGATTGCAACAGCGCCTTTGTGCACAGGGGTTTTCTGAAATGTTTGCTTCTGCGCAGTTGCAAATAATTACTCACACAGACATTGTGTGCGGAGTGTATGCGACTCACAATCAGGCCTATTGTTCTATAATTAAAATAGAAAAGTTGGCCCCATATTTAATACCTACCTAAAATCTTCTTTACATCTTGTCCTGCCATTATCCAAATGTAATATTGAAATCCTAGAAGAGATAAAAACCAGACACACAATGAGTTTGGCAAGGTAGCCAGTCAGAAGTGGCGTTTTACACTAGTCAGCCAATCCTAGATAAGATATCAGATAGCGTCTTCCTATAGGTGGAATTAAGTATGGCTTCCCATTCATTCTACTAGTGGAGGTTATTGTATCCCAGTGATATACATTAAGACTAAACACCTTAAAGTGATGATAATATATATATATATATATATATATATACACACGTACTAGCTGTTCTACTTATTCTTCGCATGGGAGTTTCTGATTTTCACGGTTGTAAATATATATGAGTATTAAAAATTTGGTAAATCTATAGAGATGTGAATTTGAGACGTTTTAATGTAAGTACATATTAGTTCATGGTTCTTGGCGTTACCCGAGGAGCACCCATAGCAGATACGGTATAAAGTGACAGGACCGTTTTTGTAGTTTATTAAATTCTACACACTGGAGGTGCAATCCAAATTTTGATCCAATTGTCTGTTTTGGCGTTATCATTCATGCAACACAAGCCACGCTTCGGTGATGACATCATTATGTCAACCCCCTTTTCATCTCCTTAGGGAAGGTTTGTTAAAATTCTAATTACATAGCTTTCCTATTTTCCACCTGAAGAATACCTATGTTACATTTCATCTTCCTAACATATCGGGAAGTAAGAGAAATAGTGATGAGTCAGTCAGTCAGATAGTCAGTGAGTGAGGGCTTTGCGTGTGTGTGTGTGTGTGTGTGTGTGTGTGTGTGTGTGTGTGTGTGTGTGTGTGTGTGTTCTAAATAAACATTTACACAATTGTACTAGGCAATTACAGAATTAAGATTTATTTTTTTCATCTGATACAGAGAATCACTATACTGACTGTGAACATTATTGGACAAAAACTGGAAACCCGAAAAGAAAAGAAACCACGTTAAAGGCCGAGCTTTCCTTTCCTACCTACATAAATCAGCAAACTATATATGAAACCATTGACTTACCCAATGACCGTGAACATGAAAACAGAATTTTCTCTGTGGACAACACAAACTTATATGAAAGTCTTAACGAAGCAACAAAAAGCAGAGAAATATATGAAGTCCTTCAATAAAGCAATGGCATGGAATTTTAGTACCGGTGCAAATGCGCTCCAATTAGCCAAGATCTCTCTGAAATAGTTGTAGTGTGTACTAAATTGTTTTCTTTTACATGTTATGGGCCTAATTCTGAGTCAGACGAAGTGACGAACCTAGTTTGCTACCTTTGCTGCAGCCGCGTCAGCGATTTTATGCTAATACTGTTATAAGCCCTTCCCTGGTGTACATGTGTGCATCTGAATGTGCAAGGACTACGATGTCCATTGAAACATGCACCAGCCTCCAATGTGAGCGATTAAGCATCTCAGTGTGCAACCTCTGCGACACTCCCATAACACGCTCATAAGCCACAGCTTGATTGACAAGAGGGGGTGTTCCTGGCCAGCGTTCCCGGAAATGGGTGTGTGTCACCCCCGTTTTCCAAGAGAGATGAGGCAAGGGTCTGCGTGGCTTCACCCCTATTTCCTGACCTCAGTGGGGACTGCAAAGGGCACAGGGATAGCGGAGTCACGGGAAGATTGTGCAACTGGCATAAGTAGTGGAGACAGGTTTAGATATGGCAGTGGGCACTGGGGTCAATATGGAATTGGACAAAGGGGAAGTGGAGTAAGGGGTCTTTATGGCAGTGGGCAATAGGGTAGATATGTCAGTGGGCACAGGGATAGTGGAATCAGAGGTATATATAGTAGTGGGCACAGGGTTATTGGAGTCAGGGTTAGACATGGCAGTGGGACAGAAGTAGATATGGCAGTGGGCACAGGGGTAGTGGAGTCAGGGGTAGATACTGTATGGCAGTGTGTAACAGGTACGATCTGTGGGAAGGTCAGTGCAAGTGCAGATGTCGGTAGATGTACCTGAATTCTTCACCCGGGATCACCTCTTGGACCGGGGGGGTCATTCCGAGTTGTTCGCTCGTTGCTGATTTTCGCTACGGAGTGATTAAGGCAAAAATGTGCATGCGCATGGTACGCATGCGCTAAGTATTTTTGCTCAAAACTTAGTAGATTTACTCATGTCCGAACGAAGATTTTTCATCGTTGAAGTGATCGGAGTGTGATTGACAGGAAGTGGGTGTTTCTGGGCGGAAACTGGACGTTTTCTGGGAGTGTGCGGAAAAACGCAGGCGTGTCAGGGAAAAACGCGGGAGTGTCTGGGGAAACGGGGGAGTGGCTGGCCGAACGCTGGGCGTGTGTGTGACGTCAAACCAGGAACGAAACGGCCTGAGCTGATCGCTATTTGTGAGTAGGTCTGGAGCTACTCAGAAACTGCTAAGAAATTTCTATTCGCTATTCTGCGAATCTTTCGTTCGCTATTCTGCTAAGCTAAGATACACTCCCAGAGGGCGGCGGCCTAGCGTGTGCAATGCTGCTAAAAGCAGCTAACGAGCGAACAACTCGGAATGAGGGCCAGGATCTTACTTCTCGAACCCTAGGCAGGGGGAGCAAGAACCCCAACCCCAGAGGACCCAATACACTAGCCACCACACGTTAGGACGGTGACATAAAGGTTTATTATTCTGGAACAACTGGTCTCCGCTGAAGGATTAATTGATAAAAAGGGCAAATAACATTTCACATGTAAAGAAAACAATGCACATAAAGAGATATGGTATGGTAGCAAACAGTAAGATGATGTCACAGTGTACCATTAAACAAATCAGTATACCATATTTATAAGCAGCACTATACTGGTCTCATGTAATGTCATAATAGGATCACACGGTGACAATATAAGCCTAGTTGTTACTATAATCTGCTTTACATCAACCTACACTCATTTATCACGAACCTTAGATAGTGAATGAGTCCCTTAAAGTCTCTTCAAAGTGAGAACACCCTACCAAGTGAAGTCTCTACGGTAAGAGGGGAGCCAATACAGCACAGTCAATTGCAGATTTTAACACAGTTTAGAAAGGCTGAAGGTCAGACAGCAAAGGTGCAACATAGGGCCAGCAGTTCAGTGAAAGGTGGTATGCGGAGTCCTGACCGTTCTCAGTCCATGAAGAAAGCGTGCATAAGCTGATAACTTTAGCAGAAGCAGTTTTAGGCAGAACATGAAGAGTGTGGCAATGAAGCAAAGCTGGCAATGCAGGTTTAGTTAGAGGTTTGAGAATCTGTAATTGTCTTTCCTCACCTATGACTTATTAGCTGTGTCTACAGAGCAGGGTTTGAAAGGTCTCTCTCTCTCTCTCGAACTGGCGGCCTTGGCGCCCCTTAACTGAATGCGCAGTCTCACTGACTCACATGGAGCTAAGCAGTCTGTAACCAGGGGTGACAGGGTCATAGGAGTGAATGGCGGGCAGCTGAGGTAAACTGAGGCAAGTCTGTGGTGGAAAGAGAGGTGAAGGAATGGGGTACCTGTAGACCGTTAATTCTCCGGCCGTAACTCCTGTTTCCTAACTGTGGAGCAGCGCAACGTGGTCCTGTCATCCGCGGCTCCTGCTGCTTTCCTGTCACACTGCGCACCCCTGTTCTGTCCTGCACCCAATCTCCCTGTCAATAGCGATCTCCTTCCAGTTCCCCGATATCACGGCTCTCTCTTCTCCTCACACCCTCTCGGTCCAGCGTGAGGTGGCAGTGCGGTAGCTCCGGCTTCTGTCACTCTAGTCGATGCGTCTCCTCAGAAGGGGCCCAGCTCCTGTCAGATCGGCTCCCCGACACATGCTAACTCCACCCCCTCATTCTCCCGCCTCACTTCATCCAATCCTCTCCGTCCCAGCTTCCCGATCTCCTCTCACATAACAGGACGGCCCCAGGGTCCTAGTGCTTGTCCGCTCACTGGTCCTGCTGACGTCTCCCAGGCAACAGCAGAAGGGAGTGTTAACCCCTTCAGCATTAACAGGACGGGTAGTGATTGAAACTCAGCAAAGGGAGAATTATGAGGACCTTACTTATGTCCTATCCAATCTGACAGTTGCCTGCATTGTACATCTTTTGTGGGACCAGTTAAGGGGGTCCAGTTCAGAATGTCACAAGTGGGCACCGGGGTAGTGGAGTCAGGGGTACAGGAACCCCATTCCTTCACCTCTCTTTCCACCACAGACTTGCCTCAGTTTACACAAAATCTCCACAAGTGGAGAAGAAACAAAGCGCTGGTATTTAAACAATGTACACAATTTAATTAATATAGTTCATACATATTATTGAAAATATCACTATATATAAAATAAAAAGAAGCGCTTTGGATATATATATTAATACAGGTATTAATACCGGTACCGGTCAGTGAGTTAGTGTAGCGTATAGAGGGGTCAGTGAGGTAGTGTAGGGTATAGAGGGGTCAGTGAGATAGTGTAGGGTATTGATGGGTTAGGGAGATAGTGTAGGGTATAGAGGGGTCAGTGAGGTAGTGTAGAGTATAGAGGGGTCAGTGAGGTAGTGTAGGTTATAGAGGGGTCAGTGAGGTAGTGTAGGGTATAGAGGGGTCAGTGAGATAGTGTAGGTTATAGAGGGGTCAGTGAGGTAGCGTAGGGTATAGAGGGGTCAGTGAGATAGTGTAGGGTATAGAGGGGTCAGTGAGGTAGTGTAGAGTATAGAGGGGTCAGTGAGGTAGTGTAGGGTATAGAGGGGTCAGTGAGGTTGTGTAGAGTATAGAAGGGTCAGTGAGATAGTGTAGGGTATAGAGGGGTCAGAGAGGTAGTGTAGAGTATAGAGGGGTCAGTGAGGTAGTGTAGAGTATAGAGGGGTCAGTGAGATAGTGTAGGTTATAGAAGGGTCAGTGAGGTAGTGTAGGGTATAGAGGGGTCAGTGAGGTAGTGCAGAGTATAGAGGGGTCAGTGAGATAGTGTAGGTTATAGAGGGGTCAGAGAGGTAGTGTAGGGTATAGAGGGGTCAGTGAGGTAGTGTAGAGTATAGAGGGGTCAGTGAGATAGTGTAGGTTATAGAGGGGTCAAAGAGGTAGTGTAGGGTATAGAGGGGTCAGTGAGGTAGTGTAGAGTATAGAGGGGTCAGTGAGATAGTGTAGGGTATAGAGGGGTCAGAGAGGTAGTGTAGGGTATAGAGGGGTCAGTAAGGTAGTGTAGAATATAGAGGGGTCAGTGAGGTAGTGTAGGGTATAGAGGGGTCAGTGAGGTAGTGCAGAGTATAGAGGGGTCAGTGAGATAGTGTAGGTTATAGAGGGGTCAGAGAGATAGTGTAGGTTATAGAGGGGTCAGTGAGGTAGTGTAGGGTATAGAGGGGTCAGTGAGGTAGTGTAGGGTATAGAGGGGTCAGTGAGATAGTGTAGGTTATAGAGGGGTCAGTGAGGTAGTATAGGGTATAGAGGGGTCAGTGAGATAGTGTAGGTTATAGAGGGGTCAGTGAGGTAGTGTAGGGTATAGAGGGGTCAGTGAGGTAGTGTAGGGTATAGAGGGGTCAGTGAGGTAGTGTAGGGTATAGAGGGGTCAGTGAGGTAGTGTAGGGTATAGAGGGGTCAGTAAGGTAGTGTAGAGTATAGAGGGGTCAGTGAGGTAGTGTAGGGTTTAGAGGGGTCAGTGAGGTAGTGTAGGGTTTAGAGGGGTCAGTGAGGTTGTGTAGGGTATAGAGGGGTCAGTGAGATAGCGTAGGGTAGAGAGGGTCAGAAATATAGTGAAGGTTATAGAGAAATCTGTAAAAATACTAATCCCAAGTACACTATTATTGAGTTAAATTGCAAAATAAGGGAAAAGTACACAATCTGGATAGAATAAAAGCAAAGGTCAGAGGTCCGTTACGAGTAACTTGAGCCAAGTCCTGTATCGCATACGAGATATGTTCATTTTTTTGTATGAAGGGGTCAAAGTAAATTTTCACCCTGGGCTCTGCTTGATCTAGAACCGGCCCTGCTAAAGATATTCCAATCAATACACCAATAATAATCTGATCCCCATGTATACTGACTTTGAGGAAGGAGAGCTGCAATTATAGCATTTCACCACTGGAGGGAACTATTTTTGCATTATTTGAAGAAAATAAACTATAGCAAAGACTATAAGAAAATCTTGTTCATGTCGCTAAATTAAATTTGTGAAATTGTCACATCTGAAAAAAAAAAAATTCACTACTTACCGCTGAGAAAGTGATTTTCTTTTGTCAAAACTTAAAAACTTCACCTACCTGGGACAGTCAACAAAAACATCTGTCTCAGTGATGATTTTACTCAAGGCTGCTCTGAAGTCTACGTCCTCCTGGCAATCTCCATGATGTACAATGGGGGTCATTCCGAGTTGATCGCTAGCTGAAAATGTTTGCTGCGATTAAGTAGAAAAACGGCACTTCTGCGTATGTGGCGCAGTGCGCACGTGCAACGTACTTTCACAACGGCCAATGTATTTTCACACAAGGTCTAGCGAAGCTTTTCAGTCGCAATGGCCACTGCAGAGTGATTGACATGAAGTGGGCGTTTCTGGGTGTCAACTGACCGTTTTCAGGGAGTGTTCGGAAAAAACGCAGGCGTGCCTGGAAAAACGCAGGCGTGGGTGGGTGAACGCAGGGCGTGTCCGTGACGTCAAAACAGGAACTGAACAGTCTGAAGTCATCGCAAGCGCTGAGTAGGTCTGAAGCTACTCAGAAACTGCACAATATTTTTTTGTGGCTGTTCTGCGATGCATTCGTTCGCACTTCTGCTAAGCTAAGATACACTCCCAGTGGGAGGCGGCATAGCGTTTGCACGGCTGCTAAAAACTGCTAGCGAGCGAACAACTCGGAATGACCCCAATGAGCATGTGCTATGATGTGAGACGTGTACACTGAGGTTTCAGATACACCTCATAGGGTCAGCACATATATCTCTGTATCATCACTGCATACAGTATGCACTGGCCTTGTGTAGTAATGTGGATACAGCTCTTTGTGTGGATTTAGTGTGACTCTGGGTTATTTTGTTACTCTGGTTTTTTTAATGTGTTTAGTGCTAAACTGGGTTATACGTCAGATGTGTTATTACTCCCTGCTTTTAACAGTTTGTTCATAAATATTTGTAAGATTGCCTAATCATTAAACCAAGTGTAGATAGGGCCAAATTACCCATTAGCTTTTGTGAGAATCCCCAGAATTGATTTTTTTTTTATTATTTGTTTGTTTTTTGGTGGGGGCAAATATTCCCCTTAAGGTTTTCTTATAAATGATTCAATAGCTGCACACCTGAGTCTGCATACAAAATATGATGTATCCCAAACCTTCATTGAATAGGAATCTTTCAGTCACTAATATCATAAGTGGCGAGGGCGTAGCCAGAATTTTGTGGGTTCCAAAGCAACACATCTCTCCGTAGCAGTTGTAAATTTTTATGCCCCGTAATAGTACCCTAGCTCCTTTTCTGAACCATAGTAGTGCCTAAGTTAATGTTATGTCACACTGTCGGACCCAAGGCAAAAGTTTGTAAGGGCCACTATGTGTCATCCAATGGTGAAAAATATATATAACACGTGCAGGGGGTGTCAGAACGTTTTTCGGGGAGGGGGGGGGGCAAGATAAAATCTCAGTTTGGCGCCCCTAATTACTGGCCACCTTAGACGGGTCACTTGTACCTGTACGGAACTCTATGGAGCAGCTGGGAGTGAGAGGCCCCTTATATACATGTCTGATAGAACCCCCTTACACACAATATGCCTGACAGAGCTCATTATATACATTGTAGAGCGCCTCCTCCTCCTCCTCATTCATCTCTCCTCTCCTTCTCATCCCTGTGCTCCACTTCCCTACCCCACAGTTAGTATTTTGCTACATTTACTATGTCACAAGCTATTATCTTTAGTAACCTTGAGGCGGACGAAGCAGTGCGAATCACCGAGTCCGAAGCATGGTGAGCGAATGAAGCCCGAAAGGGGATGCATTTCACAAGTTTCGGTGAAATATGTTTAAAAACATAAAACAACATTATATATATATATATATATAGAGAAAAAGGTAGAGGCACTCTCCAGATTTAATAAAGATGCAAAAAGTAAATTTATTGATACGTTACACAGTACACCCGAACGGTGTTCCTTGAAATGTCCTCAAGCGCTTTCGGCCCACAAAGGGCCTTCCTCAGGAGGCAGTATACAGCAATAATTTCATCAGAACATAAGACCAAACGCAGGGTCTACCCAGATATCCAGCAGTAAGCTGGGTCATGCCTGACAGGCTCTATATACACCAGTGGTCAATTAGGCTTTGGCGCCAAACACGCCCCTAATATGACCTCATATCGAATGCGACATTGTTATGCAGACTAACATCTAAAACAATCACAACAAACAGTGCATCAGGATTTCCCAAACAAGAAAAGGAATGTAGGGCACACTTATTTCAAATAGACAGGTTCCATGTTCCCAGACGAGCAGCAGCCGCTGATCGTGTACATACTTCATTCACGGCAACTGATCGATAGACGGACCTAGGTAGCGTGCGTAACTAAGCAACAAGCCGCACTTCCTGTCTGTGGAACGCACGCGTCACAGACACGGAAGTCTAGCTGGAACGCATATCGGGACTCTCCTAAATAGAATCAAAACATCCAGTCTACCAAATCCACAGTAATGTTGTATAAATTCACTCTGGCCGGAGAATCTGTCTCCGGCCAGCATAGAACGACATGTCACACATCCCAGACATTTCACACAACCCTTCTTTTGTGGTTGCAGCCAACCACTCTCTTCCTTAGTCGGTTGTTTTGCTGGGTGCATGAGGAGCTGTTTCAGACTACGGCCACGTCTGTATGCCATCATGGGCGGTTGTTCGAACAGTCCCTTCAGTTTAGGGTCAGACTTTAATATTGGCCAGTGTCGTTTTAATGATGATCCAATGTCAGTGGATTTACCATCATACTGTGTAACGTATATCATTCGTGCCTCCTTTGATGTTACAGACTTTTTGCATTTTGTTCGAGCCCTCATCAGGCAATTATCAATTGTACTCTTTTTGTACCCCCTCTCCAAGAAGCGGCTCTTCATCTCCAGAATTTGGGTTTCAGCATTTGCTGGGTCAGTATTATTCCTCAATACCCGCATGAACTGGGAGATGGGTAAGCTTGATTTCAATGCCGGTGGGTGATTACTTGTTGCGTGTAAGATCGTATTCCGATCCGTCTCCTTTCTATATAGAGTAGTTCCTAATTTAGTTCCAATACGGAAGATTGTGAGGTCCAAAAAATTAATAGAATCCCCACTAATCTGACCAGTGAAACGTACTGTGGACTCCAGACTGTTCAACTGTTCCAACATACAGAAAAACTCAGACTCAGTGCCGTCCCATAGCACAAATATATCGTCTATAAAACGCTTATAGTAAATGATCTTACTGCCATATATGGGTAAGATGTTAGACATCTCGTAACGATGCATAAAGATGCCTGCATATATAGGGGCCACATTCGAGCCCATGGCCGTCCCTGAGCACTGCATAAAATATTCATTCTGATACATGAAGTGATTATTCGTCAAAATCAACTCCAAGAATTCCAGCAACCCCTCAATGGGGATTGCCAGAGTTCCAGCAGTGATAAGTAACTCCCTTACTGCTTCCAGTCCCAAATCATGAGGGATTATGGTGTATAACGATGACACATCAAGTGTTGCCAACATAGTTCCTTCGTCTATGTCACCAAGTTCCATAATTTTAGTAAGGAAATCCCCCGTATCCTTCAGATAGCTAGAGATAAATGGGGTCAATTCCTGTAAAAAGGAATCTACAAACATCGCCAGTGGTTGTAGAAGGGACCCTCTGGCTGATATGATAGGCCTACCAGGGGGGCTGCTCAAGGATTTATGTACCTTGGGCAGAGTGTATAGTATAGGGCAAACTGGCTGTTCAACCTTCAAAAAAAGGGATATTTGTTCAGTCAGCCACCCCTGGCTGACCGATCTATCAACCAGAGAGTCAACCTTCTTTTTAATAGATGGCATCGGATTGGTATCACATTTAGTGTAGGTATTCACATCAGCCAACTGGCGCCTGACCTCCGCATCATAATCTTTGAAATTCTGGATGACTACGGCCCCACCTTTATCGGCGGGCCTGATGACAATACTATCATTAGTACGTAGATCATTCAGAGCCCTGCGTTGTTCAGGTGTCAGGTTATCAAACGCCCTATCAGGCGTATTGTTAAAGTCGTTCTCAGTCATTCTCAGGAACGTACGTATGCTAGGGCTGCAGGTTGGTGGATCAAAAACACTAGGTTTTTTTAAAAAAAGGGCAGATTTAGTTATTCCAGTCTCTAGATTCCCCGTTTTTTCACTAAAGAACTCCCTCAATCTTAGCTTCCGACCAAATTTATATTGGTCAACTGCCAGATTAAAGTCATCATGTCTTGCCGTTGGTACAAAAGATAGACCGAGGGCTAAAAGGGAAGTTTCATTAGTAGTGAGATCATAATCAGAAAGATTGAAGATGTTAATCAAACCTTCTTCCTTCTCCCGCTTCTCTTTAAAACCGCCTCTTCTTGGGTGGGGTCTTCTGTGTCTGCTCGGTTTTTTACTGCCGCCACCGGCCTGCCTCTGCCTAAAAAACCGCTTGGAGGTCTAGAGCCCAGGGAATCAGAGTCTGAAGCTGAATGGGATGTGGATGAATCTGCACTTGCTTGATATCTATTACGAAAAGGTCTATTCTGTCTAAACCGTCTAGTATTACCTGTTCCACCCGTTAACCATCTGTATACCTGATGAGTGGCATAGTCATGATTTACC